>NC_034179.2:77762206-78121522 GCF_002021735.2 Oncorhynchus kisutch | reverse complement strand
ACCGCAAGGCACTACAGTGGGTAGTGCGTACAGCCCAGTACATCACCGGGGGCCAAGCTTCCTGCCATCCAGGACCTCTATACCAGGCGGTGTCCGAAGGCCCTAAAAAGCCATCCTAGTAATAGACTATTCTCTCTGCTACCGCATGGCAAGCGGTACCGGAGCTCCAAGTCTAGGTACAAGAGGCTTCTAAACAGCTTCTACCCCCAAGCCATAAGACTCCTGACCATCTAATCAAATGGCCACCCAAACTATTGCATTGCCCCCCCCCCCCCCACCCCCCAATCTATTTTACACTGCTGCTATTCTCTGTTATTATCTATGCATAGTCACTTTAATAACTCTACCTACATGTACAGTTGAGGTCGGAAGTTTACATAGACTTAGGTTGGAGTCTTTAAAACTCGTTTTTCAACCACTCACCAAATGTCTTATTAACAAACTATAGTTTTGGCAAGTCGGTCAGGGACATCTACTTTGTGCATGACACAAGTCATTTTTCCAACATTTGTTTAGGAAGAGATTATTTAACTTATAATTCACTGTATCACAATTCCAGTGGGTCAGAAGTTTACATACACTAAGTTGACTGTGCCTTTAAACAGCTTGGAAAATTGCAGAAAAGGATGTCATGGCTTTAGAAGTTTCTGAACGTATTTTTCTTAACTGCTAATTGACATCATTTGAGTCAATTGGAGGTGTACCTGTGGATATATTTCAAGGCCTACCTTCAAACTCATTGCCTCTTTGCTTGACATCATAGGAAAATCTAAAGAAATCAGCCAAGACTTCAGAAAAAAAAATCTTACTTTTTGGAGAAATGTCCTCTGGTCTGATGAAACGAAAATAGAACTGTTTGGCCATAATGACCACCGTTATGTTTGGAGGAAAAAGGGGGAGGCTTGCAAGCCGAAGAACACCATCCCAACCGTCAAGCACAGGGTGGCAGCATCATGTTTTGGTGGTGCTTTGCTGTAGGAGGGACTGGTGCACCTCACAAAATAGATCATAGGCATCATGAGGAAGTAAAATTATGTGGATATATTGAAGCAACATCTCAAGACATCAGTAAGGAAGCTTGGTCACAAATGGGTCTTCCAAATGGACAATGACCCCAAGCATACTTCCAAAGTTGTGGCAAAATGGCTTGAGGACAACAAAGTCAAGGTATTGGAGTGGCCATCACAAAGCCTTGACCTCAATCCTATAGAAAATTTGATGGGCAGAACTGAAAAAGAGTTTGTGAGCAAAGGAGACCTACAAACCTGATTCAGTTACACCAGCTCTGTCAGGAGGAATGGGCTAAAATTCACCCAACTTATTGTAGGAAGCTTGTGGAAGGCTACTCAAAACGTTTGACCCAAGTCAAACAATTTTAAAGGCAATGCTACCAAATACTAATTGAGTGTATGTAAACTTCTGACCCACTGGGAATGTGATGAAAGAAATAAAAGCTGAAATAAATAATTCTCTCTACTATTATTCTGACATTTCACATTGTTAAAATAATGTGGTGATCCTAACTGACCTAAGACAGGCAATTTTTACTAGGATTAAATGTCAGCAATTGTGAAAAACTGAGTTCAAATGTATTTGGCTAAGGTGTACAGTATGTAAACTTCCGACTTCAACTGTACATACTACCTCAATTACCTCGATTAACCGGTGCCCCCGCACATTGACTCTGTACCTGTCACGCCCTGATCTGTTTCACCTGTCTTCTCCTGGTGTCACCCATCTTCCCCACTTATCCTCTGGGTATTTATACCTGTGTTTTCTGTCTGTCTGTGCCAGTTGGTCTTGTTTGTCAAGCTTACCAGCGTTTGTTCCTGTCAGCGTTTGTCTTTTCCCAACCTCTCTTTTTCTCGTCCTCCTGGTTTTTGACTCTTGCCTGTCCTGACCCTGTCCCCCCACGCCTGACCACTCTGCCTGTCCCTGACCCTGTCCCCCCCACGCCTAACCACTCTGCCTGTCCCTGACCCCCCCACACCTGACCACTCTGCCTGTCCCTGACCCCCCCACGCCTGACCACTCTGCCTGTCCCAGTACCTTTGCTCCTACTCTGGATTATCGACCCCTGCCTGCCTTGACCTGTCGTTTGCCTGCCCCTTCACAGTCTGCACTTGGGTCTTACCTTGATACCTGATAGTACCGGTACCCCCTGTATATAGCCTTGCTATTGTTATTTTACTGCTGTGCTTAAATGATTTGTTACTATTATTTCTTACTTTTTGAATGTATTTTTCTTAACTGCATGGTTGGTTAAGGGCTTGTAAGTAAGCATTTCACTGTACACCTGTTGTATTCGGTACATGTGACAAATAAAATTAGATTTGATTTGGATATTCAGAACGTTCCCTTAAACAACCTCTTCATGTTTATTTATTTATTTTGAATTTGCAAAAATGTATTTGTACCTTTATTTAACTAGGCAAGTCAGTTAAGAACAAATTCTTATTTTCAATGACGGCCTAGGAACGAGGTGTGGAGGGGCATGGAGATGGGGCATGACTGTAAACACTATATTGTGGTACAGTATAACTGGGAGCAGGAAGATCAATCAACCATTTGAAGGGAAGGAAGTATTCTGGGTGTAGGTACAGTTAAGCGAGAGCATACAGTTCCCAGCAGAAACACAGTCCATTCACTGCTCTAATAGAATACCAACACTCCACGGACAGGAAAATAAGAGCCCAATTGGAAAGATTAATTCCACCTCAGGTCATCTTGATTGATTCGACTGGAAGGCAGATTTTGTTCTTGGCATCATACCACAGCATTCACATCCTTTGATGTTACTGTTGACGTTGCATCTTATAACACTGGGGGGTCTGTAAGAAGCATTATGGATTCCATAATGATGTCCTTAAAGGGATTGTTCACCCAAATAATAAATGTGCATCTTATTTTAAGGTAGCATAAGATTCATGTATTTGTAATTTGGATGAATTTCCCTTAAAGGACCGTTTAAAACTAGAGGCAGTCTCCCCTATAAACAAAAATACAGTATATAATGAAAATCACAGGTAGGAAGGATTTCCTTGCTCCTCGTCAGTCATTCAGTCAGTGGGTTCGGTACACATGTCAAACTCATTCCACTGAGGGCCGAGTGTCTGTGGGTTTACGCTGCTTCCTTGGACTTGATTGATGAATTAAGGTCACTAATTAGTTAGGGACTCAACTCACCTGGTTGTCTAGGGCTTAATTGAAAGGAAAAAACTAAAACCAGCAGACACAAGGCCCTCCGTGGAATGAGTTTGACACCCTTGTAGACTACAGTGAGACAACAGATTGTAGTCAGCGGTGGTTGTTGCCTGACCGTAGGAGATAATGTACCTGTTCCTCTTTAGTGTAGAGCTGAAAGCACTCGTCCAGGGTACAACTGTGCTGCTGGACGTGCTGCTGATGCTGGCCTCTCACACTCTCAGCATCCTTCACCACCTCCTCCTGGATGTTCCCAAACAGGCTGCAGGAGACCGACAACAAACAAACAGACAGACAGACAGACAGACAGACAGAGAGAGAGAGAGAGAGAAGAGAGAGAGAGAGAGAGAGAGAGAGAGAGAGAGAGGGAGAGAGAGAGAGAGAGAGAGAGAGAGAGAGAGAGAGAGAGAGAGAGAGAGAGAGAGAGAGAGAGAGAGTTGGGAACATGCACAGAGAGAAAGAGAGAGAGAGAGAGTTGGGAACATGCACAGAGAGAGAGAGACAGAGAGAGAGAGAGAGAGAGAGAGAGAGAGAGAGAGAGAGAGAGAGAGAGAGACAGAGAGAGACAGAGAGAGAGAGAGACAGAGAGAGAGAGACAGAGAGAGAGAGAGAGACAGAGAGAGAGAGAGAGAGAGAGAGAGAGAGAGAGAGAGAGAGAGAGAGAGAGAGAGACAGAGAGAGAGAGACAGAGAGAGAGAGAGAGACAGAGAGAGACAGAGAGACAGAGAGAGAGAGAGAGAGAGAGAGAGAGACAGAGAGAGACAGAGAGAGAGAGAGAGAGAGAGAGAGAGAGACAGAGAGAGAGTTGGGAACATGCACAGAGAGAGAAAGAGGCTGCCAGGCATTAATAAAATAAGGCATGTGCAGCAGCATACATACTGTTTTATGATTACAGTCTACAATAATTCAGGACTAAAAGGTTATAGACTGTCACTGAGAATGACTGACCAGTCTTTGATTCTGTGTTCCCACTCGATGATGAGCTTCACATGGGGCGGTCCTCCTGAGCCACAGAGATTAAGAGCTCTGGGAACAAAGGGGTCAAAGGTCATCAGATTAGCGAGGTAAAACTTCAGCATAATCCCCTTCGCACACTGTTCACCTATTATTCAGGTGGTATGTACATTTTGTTATGGTGCTTTTCCACTGAGTCTTACCCTCCTCACCAGTGGGCCACCAGTGTTTTATGTTAATGTAGGCCAGCGTTTCCCAAACTAGGGGTCGCAACCCCATGTGGGGTCTCCAGATTTGAAAATGGTGTCACAAGAGAAACTCTGGAAAAAAATCATGCTTGGTTCATAGAACTGGGGTTATGTCAGTAACCTCCGGTAGCCGCTAGGTGTGGTTGTAATAAACAGTTTCTGTTTTCTTCCTACAAATGTGGCTCTATCCTTTGAACGGTTTAAGATACAAAATATTATGACCCCTTCACATGTGTGTCTGTTTCCCTCTACAATACCCACAAGCCTCATTAGAACTAAATCAGGGAAAAAGAAGATCATCAATGATTGTTATTTTCTGTACAGAAGATCATAGAAAATGATTACTGGCAAAAGTATTATCAGACTGATTTGTAATACATTGTCATAGCCCCAATTAAATAAGTAAATATTGGCTGTTGATTTCATCACTTTTTGTGATGAGGAAAAAAAATGGGGTCGTGGGCCAAACCAGTTTGGGAACCCCTGGTGTAAACTCTAGAGTTATTGTGTTTCCATTAGGAGTGTGGCACTAAATACTTATGGCGAGCAGAATCTTCAAGCTCTGCATCATTCAAGAACACTGTAGTTTTGCGAGAAGGTGTTAAAGTTCAGAATTAGCCATCATGTAAATGCCAGCTGAAAAGTACCCAGGGCTTTGCCGTGGCTCCAAGTCAGAGCAGAGCCATGACCTCGTGAGACATAGGTGCCAGCCCACATAGATGGAAACAGAAAAGTCTGAGCCTTCTGGTGTAAAACACCTGGGTAAATCTCCATTGGAAATGCGGTATCGAGACCTTTTCAGAGAGGGCTATTGTGCAGCAGCATGTATTTATAGACTCTGTACAGCCACTAGGTGTCAGCAGGACCTTACAATTAAACATCCACCACACTGGGATTCAAAAAAAGGAGCAGATCATGGATTTGTAGATAGTGCTTTCAGAAGTGTGTTTTCAGAGGCTGAATAAACAGAATATCCACAAACTATTCACACAACAACATATGTTTAAAGCACAGTCAATGGTAAGAAAGTAGTTGAAGAAAACAGGAATGCTCGCAAGCAACTCTGGTATGCTCCCATGGTGATTTAATCAGACGCACAATAAAGACGACGTTTTGATCCGAGTTGAATCTTCGGCAGGTCAAGAAAGTAGTTAAACATTATCTTTTCATTCAGAGTCTGTGTTAACGTTACTGTAGGCCCCTTGAAACCCGGACAGTATTGGATATCATCATGTTGGGGTCCTTTCCCTTTCCTTTCCTAAAGCATGTTATGAATCAGATTGATTTAATGTAAAAGTCGAGTTTTATGTGCCTTACCAAACCCTAACAGCTGAAGCAATGAATGAGGCTATTCTTGGTGTGATAGAGCCCCACCAGAAACCCAGCTCCACTAATCAGGTCAGTTATAAATAGGATTTAAATGGTAGGTGGGATTTTAAACAATTTGTGACAGATTAATTGGGGATTTTCCTTAATGCTAGTTATTCATGAGCAGTAGAAGAGGTGGAATGGGGACAGAGGAACAATTTATTTTTCAGTCTCTACTACAATGAAGCATGTTTTCTTGACTCAAGTCTTCTATGACAGTTGTGCTTTTATAATGGCCTCGAGAGATCCAGCCAGGCTCAAAACGACTCAATTAAACAGTATTTGAATTCAGAAATATATCTCAGAGCATTTGGCAAGATTGTCTACAGTTTTCTTGGCAGAGAGTAGAGTAGTAAATTCACTATCACAATGTCTATGACTGTTTGTAGGAATCTTGTGCTCTGGGGGTCCCTCAGGTAAACTACATTATATTCTGGGCTGAGAGTCAATCAAAGTCAGTTGAACTCTTCAAGCAAACACTTCAAACAGAATTTCATTACACAGTGATCTTCATGGCTATGGGGTGCCTCTCAGTATGAGCCCTGGAGATTTCAGATCTGTAGAGACAGTACATGTATCTCTCCACAGGCTATAGATGCTTTCATTTATCACCATCACAGCCTCTATTATGACTCTACACAGCCCTGCCCGTGATGAAGGCTGGCTATGGACACCCACAAAATATCAACCGAATAAATGCATCTATGCTGGTCAAAGGAGCACAGTCGGATATGCTGGAAGAAGAATGTTCCTTCCTATTGCTTTATTTTCCAATGTAAGGGAAAGCTATTGATTGAAATGCTAAATGCTTTTACTGATGGTGTTGTTAAAGGTTAAAATAAATCACATAAACCTTTGAGGGGCACTCATGCAGCAATTTAGTAGTATTACTGAAATATCAATACATTAATGGATCTTGTAGCACCATCATCAAATAGAAGTGTTATGAATACTGTGCACACAAAGCACCACGCCCCCCAGCAACCATTCAAATGGATGAATGGACATTTCTAAGCAACTGGAGGAATTCCGCCTTGATAAAGTGCCCTTTAAAATGGCAATTAGTTTCCACAGTTCGTAAACTATTAGACACCCTCTCCTGAAAAATAACCTTACAAAATGGCTGCATATTTCACTGCGGTAAGAAATGGGCATTACCTAATCCACTACTCCGTATGGGCTGCCACACAGTAATGAACTACCAATACAAAATATAGAGGGAAGAAACTGTGGTTTTGACACATTACTCTTGAAATGCTTAGAAGACTTGCTTGAACACCTCTACTGCTTCACTTGAGCTTGATGAAGCGCCTGTTCGCGGCCTTACCTTCTCATCCTACTACCTAACTGTCTGACACGCAGACGCTTAGCTAGCTACAGTATGTGGCCTGCAGAGGCTGTCTGTCTCACCTGTTCACTGCTGGGTGGTAGAGCGGCCGTCCATCCTGGGGGGAGAGGTAGCTGTAGGACGCTGATCCTCCCACCACACGGATCTTAAACAGCACTCTGGCATTCTGCAAGACAATTTTTTTTTAATGAATCAATATTGGCATTCCCACTGGAGTTAGGAGCAGGGACTAGAGTAATGTACAACTATGAGTGTACAGTATAATCATGGATCCCACTGGTCTTGGTGGACATGCATATGGTGATGGACAGCACAGTTCTTTGAATCATAATTTGAATCCTGACTGCACAGGACAGATCAAGGTTTGTAGTCAGTAAAAAGTGCCCTATCATCTGATGTGGAGGTTGAATAATGACTTGTAAAGGCAACATCCCCCAGAAATAACATCCTTTGAATTGGCACTGTTTTTTACGGTCATAACCGCACTGAAAGTCTAGGTCCAAAAGGCTTCTTAACAGCTTCTACCCCCAAGCCATAAGACTCCTTAACAGCTAATCAAATGGCTACCCAGACTATTTGCATTGTCCCTCCCCCCTTTTCCGTTGCTGCTACTCTCTGTTCATTTACTCTCCATTTATATCTAAGCATAGTTACTTTAACTCTACCTACATGTACATATTACCTCAATTACCTCGACTAATCTGTGCCCCCACACATTGACTCTGTACCGGTACCCCCCTGAATATAGCCTCCACATTGACTCTGTACCGGTACCCCCTGTATATAGCCTCCACATTGACTCTGTACCGGTACTCCCTGTATATAGCCTCCACATTGACTCTGTACTGGTACCCCCTGTATATAGCCTCCACATTGACTCTGTACCGGCACTCCCTATATATAGCCTCCACATTGACTCTGTACCGGTACCCCCTGTATATAGCCTCCACATTGACTCTGTACCGGTACCCCCTGTATATAGCCTCCACATTGACTCTGTACCATTACCCCCTGTACATACCCTCCACATTGACTCTGTACCGGTAGCCCCTGTATATAGCCTCCACATTGACTCTGTACCGGTACCCCCTGTATATAGCCTCCACATTGACTCTGTACCGTTACCCCCTGTATATAGCCTCCACATTGACTCTGTACCGGTACCCCCTGTATATAGCCTCCACAATGACTCTGTACCGTTACCCCCTGTATATAGCCTCCACATTGACTCTGTACCGGTACCCCCTGTATATAGCCTCCACATTGACTCTGTACCGGTACCCCCTGTATATAGCCTCCACATTGACTCTGTACCGGTACCCCCTGTATATAGCCTCCACATTGACTCTGTACCGGTACCCCCTGTATATAGCCTCCACATTGACTCTGTACCGGTACCCCCTGTATATAGCCTCCACATTGACTCTGTACCGGTACCCCCTGTATATAGCCTCCACATTGACTCTGTACCGGTACCCCCTGTATATAGCCTCCACATGACTGTGTACCGGTACCCCCTGTATATAGCCTCCACATTGACTCTGTACCGGTACCCCCTTGTATATAGCCTCCACATTGACTCTGTACCGGTACCCCCTGTATATAGTCTCCACATTGACTCTGTACCGGTACCCCCTGTATATAGCCTCCACATTTACTCTGTACCGGTACCCCCTGTATATAGCCTCCACATTTACTCTGTACCGGTACCCCCTGTATATAGCCTCCACATTTACTCTGTACCGGTACCCCCTGTATATAGCCTCCACATTGACTCTGTACCGGTACCCCCTGTATATAGCCTCCACATTGACTCTGTACCGGTACCCCCTGTATATAGCCTCCACATTGACTCTGTACCGGTACCCCCTGTATATAGCCTCCACATTGACTCTGTACCGGTACCCCCTGTATATAGCCTCCACATTGACTCTGTACCGGTACCCCCTGTATATAGCCTCCACATTGACTCTGTACCGGTACCCCCCTGTATATAGCCTCCACATTGACTCTGTACCGGTACCCCCTGTATATAGCCTCCACATTGACTCTGTACCGGTACCCCCTGTTATATAGCCTCCACATTGACTCTGTACCGGTACCCCCTGTATATAGCCTCCACATTGACTCTGTACCGGTACCCCCTGTATATAGCCTCCACATTGACTCTGTACCAGTTACCCCCTGTATATAGCCTCCACATTTACTCTGTACCGGTACCCCCTGTATATAGCCTCCACATTTACTCTGTACCGGTACCCCCTGTATATAGCCTCCACATTGACTCTGTACCGGTACCCCCTGTATATAGCCTCCACATTGACTCTGTACCGGTACCCCCTGTATATAGCCTCCACATTGACTCTGTACCGGTACCCCCTGTATATAGCCTCCACATTTACTCTGTACCGGTACCCCCTGTATATAGCCTCCACATTGACTCTGTACCGGTACCCCCTGTATATAGCCTCCACATTGACTCTGTACCGGTACCCCCCTGTATATAGCCTCCACATTGACTCTGTACAGGTACCCCCTGTATATAGCCTCCACATTGACTCTGTACCGGTACCCCCTGTATATAGCCTCCACATTGACTCTGTACAGGTACCCCCTGTATATAGCCTCCACATTGACTCTGTACAGGTACCCCCTGTATATAGCCTCCACATTGACTCTGTACCGGTACCCCCTGTATATAGCCTCCACATTGACTCTGTACAGGTACCCCCTGTATATAGCCTCCACATTTACTCTGTACCGGTACCCCCTGTATATAGCCTCCACATTGACTCTGTACCGGTACCCCCTGTATATAGCCTCCACATTGACTCTGTACAGGTACCCCCTGTATATAGCCTCCACATTGACTCTGTACAGGTACCCCCTGTATATAGCCTCCACATTGACTCTGTACCGGTACCCCCTGTATATAGCCTCCACATTGACTCTGTACAGGTACCCCCTGTATATAGCCTCCACATTGACTCTGTACAGGTACCCCCTGTATATAGCCTCCACATTGACTCTGTACAGGTACCCCCTGTATATAGCCTCCACATTGACTCTGTACAGGTACCCCCTGTATATAGCCTCCACATTGACTCTGTACCGGTACCCCCTGTATATAGCCTCCACATTGACTCTGTACCGGTACCCCCTGTATATAGCCTCCACATTGACTCTGTACAGGTACCCCCTGTATATAGCCTCCACATTGACTCTGTACAGGTACCCCCTGTATATAGCCTCCACATTGACTCTGTACAGGTACCCCCTGTATATAGCCTCCACATTGACTCTGTACAGGTACCCCCTGTATATAGCCTCCACATTGACTCTGTACCGGTACCCCCTGTATATAGCCTCCACATTGACTCTGTACCGGTACCCCCTGTATATAGCCTCCACATTGACTCTGTACCGTTACCCCCTGTATATAGCCTCCACATTGACTCTGTACCGGTACCCCCTGTATATAGCCTCCACATTGACTCTGTACAGGTACCCCCTGTATATAGCCTCCACATTGACTCTGTACCGGTACCCCCCTGTATATAGCCTCCACATTGACTCTGTACCGGTACCCCCTGTATATAGCCTCCACATTGACTCTGTACCGGTACCCCCTGTATATAGCCTCCACATTGACTCTGTACCGGTACCCCCTGTATATAGCCTCCACATTTACTCTGTACCGGTACCCCCTGTATATAGCCTCCACATTTACTCTGTACCGGTACCCCCTGTATATAGCCTCCACATTGACTCTGTACCGGTACCCCCTGTATATAGCCTCCACATTGACTCTGTACCGGTACCCCCTGTATATAGCCTCCACATTGACTCTGTACCGGTACCCCCTGTATATAGCCTCCACATTTACTCTGTACCGGTACCCCCTGTATATAGCCTCCACATTGACTCTGTACCGGTACCCCCTGTATATAGCCTCCACATTGACTCTGTACCGGTACCCCCTGTATATAGCCTCCACATTGACTCTGTACAGGTACCCCCTGTATATAGCCTCCACATTGACTCTGTACCGGTACCCCCTGTATATAGCCTCCACATTGACTCTGTACAGGTACCCCCTGTATATAGCCTCCACATTGACTCTGTACAGGTACCCCCTGTATATAGCCTCCACATTGACTCTGTACCGGTACCCCCCTGTATATAGCCTCCACATTGACTCTGTACAGGTACCCCCTGTATATAGCCTCCACATTTACTCTGTACCGGTACCCCCTGTATATAGCCTCCACATTGACTCTGTACCGGTACCCCCTGTATATAGCCTCCACATTGACTCTGTACAGGTACCCCCTGTATATAGCCTCCACATTGACTCTGTACAGGTACCCCCTGTATATAGCCTCCACATTGACTCTGTACAGGTACCCCCTGTATATAGCCTCCACATTGACTCTGTACCGGTACCCCCCTGTATATAGCCTCCACATTGACTCTGTACAGGTACCCCCTGTATATAGCCTCCACATTGACTCTGTACAGGTACCCCCTGTATATAGCCTCCACATTGACTCTGTACAGGTACCCCCTGTATATAGCCTCCACATTGACTCTGTACAGGTACCCCCTGTATATAGCCTCCACATTGACTCTGTACCGGTACCCCCTGTATATAGCCTCCACATTGACTCTGTACCGGTACCCCCTGTATATAGCCTCCACATTGACTCTGTACAGGTACCCCCTGTATATAGCCTCCACATTGACTCTGTACAGGTACCCCCTGTATATAGCCTCCACATTGACTCTGTACAGGTACCCCCTGTATATAGCCTCCACATTGACTCTGTACAGGTACCCCCTGTATATAGCCTCCACATTGACTCTGTACCGGTACCCCCTGTATATAGCCTCCACATTGACTCTGTACCGGTACCCCCTGTATATAGCCTCCACATTGACTCTGTACCGGTACCCCCCTGTATATAGCCTCCACATTGACTCTGTACAGGTACCCCCTGTATATAGCCTCCACATTGACTCTGTACAGGTACCCCCTGTATATAGCCTCCACATTGACTCTGTACCGGTACCCCCTGTATATAGCCTCCACATTGACTCTGTACCGGTACCCCCTGTATATAGCCTCCACATTGACTCTGTACCGGTACCCCCTGTATATAGCCTCCACATTGACTCTGTACCGGTACCCCCTGTATATAGCCTCCACATTGACTCTGTACCGGTACCCCCTGTATATAGCCTCCACATTGACTCTGTACAGGTACCCCCTGTATATAGCCTCCACATTGACTCTGTACAGGTACCCCCTGTATATAGCCTCCACATTGACTCTGTACAGGTACCCCCTGTATATAGCCTCCACATTGACTCTGTACAGGTACCCCCTGTATAAAGCCTCGCTACTGTTATTTTACTGCTGCTCTATTTTTTACATAACACCTATTTTTCTTAAAACTGCATTGTTGGTTAAGGTCTTGTAAATAAGCATTACACCTGTTGTATTCGGCACATGTGACAAATAACATTTGTCAAGCATTCAAATCAATACATTGGAGAGTTAATAGTTCCAAACCACATTTTTCCTGGTCAAAGCCTCTGAATCTTTTTGATAAGCTTGGGGCCCTGCACCAAACTTGGAGGACGCTAGGAAAGGGTGGGTCTTTCCAAATGAATCATCATTAGGATTTGTGTTAGTTTTCTCCTCATCTCTGCGAGATATACAGGAGAGACTGTTTACTGAGAACTGTTCTAGTTTGGGAGGTACTACCAGGAACACAATCAATCAAAAAATATATATTTTGTCTAGTTCCAAAGTTTCACAGGTTAATTTCGATGTGAAACACCCAATAATCCCAAAGATAATCACCCTCTTTATGCCTGTTTTGATTGCATCTGAAAAATCGAGATGAGAAAAAAAAGAAAAAAAAGTGTTTATATTACTCAGAGACCTGCTGGGATTGGATGTTCTGGCGTGCTTTGCAGAAAATTAAATTGATTTCCTCTCCTTCAAATGAATTCCTGTGAGTTGCTGGCCAGATTCCAGGATAAACAACAACACTGATTCTTGTGAAGAGGAGAGAACCAAAAATAGGTGGTGAAGGCATTATGTAAGTAGGAGAACACTGAACCGACTCGTCCTGAAAGGATTGAAACAGTATAGTCCTGAAAATACTGTAAATATTGCAAAGATGTTCAAGGTATTTCCTATTTCTACGATGGCTGTTGCTACGAGTGTGAAAATGTTGACTTTCCATGTCAGAAACAAACTAAAGTAAATTAATCAGTTAATAACATAATGGCATGGCTTTGAAATTCATTAGGCATAAATCATATGAGATTGACTAAACCTTTCCATTATTATAGCAGGATAATAATGGGATGGTTGCTGTTTCTCCTGTCATCCTGATGGGGGCAGCTCCCATCTGTCTAACAGCCCTCTCAGGGTTTGTTTAACACTTAAAATAAAGAAAATCACTCAAAAACAATATTTAGTTATTATTTTAGTCCACATTAGTCCACTGTTAATACAGTCCCAGAATATTTTGCATGTCAGCAGTCAAGTTTTAAAGAAGCAAAGTGTGGCACATCACCACTTGGCACATCACCATGATGATGTGGAACATGGTTATTCTGACTTTCAGGGGTGGTCAAAAGGTTTACAAACTCATGCCACCTGTTTAACTGTCCCACATTTTCAGATATTGCACTGTTGCTGGTGGTCTGCAGGGCCGTGTTCCCACCCATATGGGACATGCACTTGAAAAGGTGCCTGAGGAAGTCCAGCAGCATCGTCAAGGATCCCACACACCCCAGACATGAGCTGTTCACTCCCTTACCGTCCGTCAGACGGTATCAAAGCATAAGGTCGGACACCAAGAGTTTCTATTTTTTACCCCTTTTTCTCCCCAATTTCGATCTTGTCTCTTCACTGAAACTCGGGAGGTGAAGGTTGAGTCATGCGTCCTCCGAAACATGGCCCGTCAAACCGCACTTCTTACCACTCGCCCGCTTAACCTCACACACACACACACACACACACACACACACACACACACACACACACACACACACACACACACACACACACACACACACACACACACACACACACACACACACACACACACACACACACACACACACACACACACACACACACACACACATCCCAATTGCTGCTATCAGACTCTCATTTACTATTGCTAATACTGCACAACTTCAACACTTCCCCCCTAATCGCCCCTTTCTCTGATACATGTGTAAATATTGGACTATAAATTGTGCTTTCCTATATTACACTTATGCTAAAATGTTTATTATATTTTCCTGAGCCAATTACATTTTGTTCTTATTGTTATCTTTTATTATTTCTTATTGTTGTTGTATTGTCGAGAAGGAACCTTCAAGTAAGCATTTTATTGGACGCTGTACACCATGTGTATCCTGTACATATGACTAATTAAGCTTAAGGGAACGGGAAAATGGGTGTCCTTAAATGGATTGCCAAAAGGGGGATCCACTTCTCCTCTTGATGCATTTGGATTGACATTATATTATGATGAAGAAAAAAAGACAAATCTTTGCAAAGGTATACAGAATGACAATACTAATGAGGAATTATATGTCAAAAGCTGCTATGGGACTGTACATTAGGATGCCGTGTGGGCATACAGCTCAACACCGACCTGTCATGGGGTAACCTAGAATAAAGATACTAGATCTAAAATCTAGGACGTCGGGGGAATAACCAGACCTCATAAAGGAATCTGTGAGGCCTGCAGTTTGTCTAAATACCCTAGAGAGTCTTGAAGAGGGTTTTTCTATATTTGTGCTCAACCTGAGATAGCGAACACAGAACACATTAAGTGCTCTTATGACTGCTCCAGCTGAAATGCCAGAATGGTTTAAAATGGAAGAAGAATGGATTTCCCACTGGGTCACACTGTCCTCTATAAATGCATGTGTAAAGCAGCTACATATTTGAGGTCCTAGTGTTGATCACATTACCCTCTGGCAGCTTTCCATCAGATGGTTTTTGTGAACACCTTCACTGAGAATACCTCAACCTTCCCAAAGTCTTCAAAGTGAATTACCTGTCAAAAGCTTGAAACGAAAGATGACAAAAGTGGACCTGAAGTTAGTTTTCCTCTCATCTAGTACTTAGCCACTTTGTTTAAGCCCTGTATTCTGCTTAGCATGATAGACTTGTTTCTACATGCAAAGACCACCCATGCCACACACAGATACAGTATATACCCGTGTGTGTGTGTGCGTGTGTGTGCATCCCACCCACTGCAGGCTACAGTCTAAGAATGTGTGAAAAGCTCTGGTGTGTGTGTGTGTGAAGCAGAAAGAGGCTCAGCTCAGGTGTGTGTGTATGTGCGTGTGTGACAGGTGTGTGAGAAGGTATGAGTAAGTGAGAGGGAACATGAACAAATAAGCACCTAGGTTTGGTCTGGCTCTGAGTAATGTCACACCCTGTCAGAATGACTGCTGTGTAGATAGGAAGAAAAACACAGCTAAAACACAACACCACGCAACAATACATCTCTGAGCTTCTACCTGTCTCAGCCAGAACACTGCATGAGGCAAGAGGAGACCAAACAATATTGAATTAAACACAAGAGTTGTCATAGTAGCACACGCACTCCAAGAGAAAATCATTGCTTTCAGTAACTTTCAGTCTTAAATCTACCTGGGTTAATTACTGCTTGTGTTACGAGAACATTATGATTTAGATAGCAACACTATTTACACATGAGAATAATGTTCTAATGCTTTCCCATTACAATCTAAGCACTGACGGATTTCAGCTTAATCCCTCACGTATTACCATAACATCATCTGTCTGTGACTGTGTAACATGGTCTGTCTCTGTGTGACAAATATCCATTCTCTATTCCACATTTACAAATCTCCTCATCTCCCGTATTGAATCTTCAATTAAATCTCATCAGTTCCCCATCCTCACAGAGTGTCACTGTGAGGACATCATGTAGTGTCATGAATTACAGCTGTGAGTCTGAGCCACAGCCTGCTCAAGGAGGGGTGCTGTTATCCTCTAATTATACACAGTCACCAACACCATGTCATCTGAACGGTTAGCGCAGCATACGTAGCATGTCACCCTGTCTGCTCTAGTGAGCAGCTCCATGCTGACTGAGATGTCAGGCAACGGAGAGGCAACATCAGGATCCAATGAGGCAGACTGATTGGCTTACTGCCACTGCTGCTATTGGACACCATTGCTGTGGTCTAAAATTAGATGAGGGTAGAAAATCCAATTTTGAAAGTAAGTGATTGCTGCCATACATGCAGGTTGAAGCGTATCTGTCCATGCTCTAGAAAATTATATTTTTTTGGCAAAACATCTATTTGGAGTGTCTCTCTCTTGGCTGAGGTCGGCTCCTTACACTGATTTTGTAAGCTAGACTTTAATTAAATAGCCAACTGGAGGTTTAAAAAAGGACAGGATAAATCCGATACAGAGATTTACTGAGAGTTTAACACTCTCACTCTTCCTTCATGGCATCTCTGTCTCTCCTCTCTTCACAGAATGCTAACCTATCATTTCTTTTCTATCTAAAACATCAGGAGTCTTTAGCAAACCGACAGACAAACATGCAGGCAGCCTGGTGGCCATGCAACCGCCTGACAGAGTCAGACACTAACTGGAAAGCTGTTTAGCGACATGATTAACATCATGCTATGCTGCGCTGAACCGCAATCAGAGGTCACACAGCTGGGCGCATCTAAGCAGACTGTTATGTTTGCATTTGTATCATTACATGTTTGTCCAATGTTCTGCAGTTGCCCCAACAAAGGTGGAGATAGTGCAAACAAGCCACTTGGTTTGGATCTTCCAGCAAGACAATAACCCCAAGCACACATCAAAATCCACAAAGAAAATAATTGGCCACAAATTGTATATTTTGTAATGGCCATCTCAGTCTCCTGACTTGAAACCCATTGAAAACCTGTGGTTTGAATTCAAGATGGCAGTCCATAAGCGCAGACAAAGGTTATTAAGGATCCAAATGAATTATGTATGGAGAAATGGTCTAAGATCCCTCCCAATGTGTTCTCCAACTCATAAAAGGCTCAGTGCCGTTATCCTCGCAAGGTGAGGAATTGAAAGGTATTGGAAACAGGGGTGTCAATCATTTTGACGCCTAACTTTTTGAGAAAAAATATATTGCTTGTTAGACAAAATATATATTTTTAAGAGCAATTGTATTAGTATAAAATAATATTTAAAAAGAATGTAGCATACAATAATATAGCTCAGTATTTGAATGATTTATTTTATATAGTCATTTTTGAGATCTTTATCAAGGGGGTTAATCATTTAGAACCTGACTGTATATGCACATACCGTAATGTAGTTTTGGTTAGGTGTTTTTTTTAATACTCAAGAGGTAGCCCATACTGTACTAGAAGACAAGACATAGAGAGATATGACAGGCAGAAAACACACTAGCCCAGGGTTAAAGGTTAGCGTTGGAGAGTCGCTGAGCCATTAGCTGTGTGTCAGCTATGGTCTTCCAGTGTTGTACCTGGGCCTGTGCTCCGTTGATCATCAGGTAGTAGAGCTTGCTGAGGATGCTCTGCTGCAGCTGGTCCCAGGAGGTGGAGCGGTCCTCCCTCATCAGGAACGGCGGTCCAAACCTGAGGAGCAGATGGGAACACATGATGACCATTCAGTCAGAAGAGATAGGATCTTAGACAGTTATCAATGGGATACGTGAAGTGAACTGATAAAAAATAAAAAATAATTGATGAGCATTTTTTTGGTCAACTAACATTTCATTGACCCAAATGACTGTTTAATCAATATACAGTGAGAGAAGGAGTAGAGTAGAGTACACGTCCTGCATTCACTCACACTGTCATATATAGGCAGAACCACACTAGCCCTGCTTAGGTTGCTGGTTTCTTACTAGTCTTCAGGCCCCCTTCACCTATCGTCACGGATGACGCTCCACCTATATAATCACCATTATACCAGAGCTCTCATTACAGTGTATCTATATGAGACACACATAGATAATTATACATTATAACAACATTACAGGCATGGCCCTGCATCAGAGCTGAAGGATCACATGATGCCTTCATTTTACGGGACCTCAGATTGAGGCCATGTCTCTGTCATAAACTCCTCATCTTTAACTGGGAGAGGCTGAGGCTTACACACATAATTGAGAGATAACTCCACGGTGAGGATTCGTCACAGGGTTCATCAAGGTGCATCTCAATGATCTATCAAATTAAGATGAAATGTTTTCCTCAGTGTACGTCGATCTGGCAGGTAACACGACCCAAAGCTGAATATTTTGTGAATATTTCGTAAATATTTATCTGGCCTTCACTACAAAATGTAGCTTGATTAGGTCTATGTGAAAGTGCACGAACCCTATCAAAATGTATTTCTCATCTGAGTCTTAAAGTAAAATATTGATTCTGTTTTAATTCAATACCCATCATAGTTTCATGAAGGGTTGTCCCATTAACTCATGGAAACCATGTAGATACTCAAGGTACATTAAGTTATCGCTAACACTGTTCAACATTGTTAACATTAATGTCATTGTCCTCCATTCAACATACTGTACTTTCCACGGATTGTTGTGTAATTGCAGACCCACATTCCATGGTCACTATGAGCAACAGCTGAAACAACCAGGGAATAAAGAGAGACAACACAACAAAAAGCCTTCATTTTCTGTGCTTTGAGGTGTTTGTTCCTTTATTTCCAGGACTTGTTATGCTGTTCAGATCATCGGCCCATAGTCTTGTCAAGCCCTCTCTCTATGGCAGGCCCTGGTACACAGTACTACCCCTCTCTCTTCACCTGAGAATGATGCAAGATTGGAAGTATGTCAAATTGCCTTACAGACACGTCCATGTTCATCCCACAATGATCCCCACACAGACTATTGTGCCTTCGAGGCACCGTTTTAGCAGTAGCCTTGTAAAGTCTTGAGCTACTACAACAGTCTTGTTAGTTGTCTCTGAAGCACCGTTGTGCTTTATTTGTCTTAGTGTACACAGAGAAGACAGCAAGGAACAGATTGTCCACTGGGTTGCTGGTGGGCATCACTCAGACTGATGAATTTAAGATGTGAGTGTTGATCGTCAGATGATCGCTCTGATAGTTTTGTGTGGGATCATCCATCTAGAACAAAGGCAGCTGTGAGGACTAGCGCACGGCCAAGCCTGCCAATGTCATAACCAAGGCAGCAGAATGGAGCGTAGCTGGGGTAGTGGTGCGATAACAATCTAAAGACATACTACAGAAATACACAGAATTAGCTCCATTGAGACAGACTTTTTCAGAGGACAATTTCACAAATATTTTCTGAAAAAATGAATCGTCGGGATAACTAACCCCTGATTAACTAAGAGTATCACACACAGTTTTAAGAGAGTGCATAAATTATAAAGAGCTCACAGGTCAAAATGGAATGATTTGGGTTCATCTCAGGGCAAGAACCTAAAACAGACCCCAACCAGCTAGCACATAATGTTCTGAGAACCATATGTTTCTTAGAGCTTGGTGAGAGCCAGGATGTTCTATGGTTATTTTGTATACAACCTTCCCACAACTTTCTGGGAATGGTACAGGATTGTTGCTTGGCTTTGGAACATTCTTATTTTCTTGGTATTTCTTGGTATTTCATTACTTAAACAGAAATGTTCCTAAAAGTTCAAATATGTTAACATTTAATTTCAATTTTGGTAATGTTCTACTGTAGGAACATTGTCCAACTGGTTTGACATTGGGAATATTCTCAAATAGTTCAGAGAACGTTAAAAAACAAAGTACTTCAGCATAACGTTTCACCATGGTTCTATCTAAAGTCATGTTCTCGAATTGTTCCAAGAATGTTAAGAAATAATGTTATTCTGTGGGAATTTCAGTACGTATAGCATAACGTTTCCTACAGGTTTCAACATGGTTCTATTTAAAGTCATGTTCTCATTTTTCAGAGGGAGGGTTACGAAAACTTTCCATAAAAACCACAAGAAGACTTTAGTAACGTTCAGAGAACTTTCTAAGAACGTTATTTAAAAACATATACATTCTGTTCTCAGCATTAACAAAACTCTATCCTCTATCTTGTTAAGTATGTTCAGGTGCGTTGGCCGCGCCCACTAATTGGCCTGATCATAATGAGTGCTTGTTTCATATGAAATGGGGTATGTTTGAATAGACTAAACTTAACAGATTTGATTTTGTATGCGAAAAAAAACATGGCATGTTAGCTCAATCCTGGTGGCACAGTGGACTAATTCCATGGAAAGAGAAAATAAGATTATATACTGAACAAAAATATAAACGCAACATGTAAAGTGTTGGTCCCATGTTTCATGAGCTGAAATAAAAGATCCCAGAATTTTGCATATGGACAAAAATCTTATTTCTCTCAAATTTTGTGAACACATTTGTTTACATCTCTGATAGTAAACATTTATCCTTTTCTAAAATAATCCATTCACCTGACAGGTGTGACATATCAAGAAGCTGATTAAACAGCATGACCATTACACAGCTGCACCTTGTGCTGGGGACAATTAAAGGCCACTCTAAAATGTGCAATTGTGTCAAACAACACAATGCCACAGATGTCTCAAGCTTTGAGGGAGTGTGAAATTGGCATGCTGACTGCAGGAATGTCCACCAGAGTTGTTGCCAGATAATTGAATGTTAATTTCTCTACCATAAGCCACCGACAACGTCGTTTTAGAGAATTTGACAGTATGTCCAACCAGCCTCACAACCGCAGACCATGTGTAACCACGCCAGACCAGGACCTCCACATCCAGCTTCTTCACCTGTGGGATTGTCTGAGAACAGCTGATGAAACTGAGGAGTATTTCTAAAGTTTGAAATGACGTTATTCAAAAACCTCAAAATAACATAGAATTTCTGTTCTCAGAGCATTAATAAAAGCTCCCAGGAAAACCTTCAAGGAACCAGAGTAAAACATTCTCAGAACCTCCCTGCAACCTAAAAATAAATGTTCCCAGAACAGGCGAAATGTTCCCTTCTGTTCTCAGAACGTTGAAAAAACATTCCTTTTTAACAGTCACAAAACGTATGGCTTTGTTCCCACAACCATTGTGAAACCAAAAACATACGTTCACTAACCCACAACTTCCAAGGAACCACATTTTCTAGCTGTGCAGTCTTCGGAATCAATTGCAAAAATAATGCAGAGCTCATATCTCTTAATAATAATTTCACGCTTATGGCAGAGTCAGATTTATTTTCATCTGTCAGACCAAAACAAATGAGAAAGTTATTTGATCCAAAAAACGTCTGACACTTGTGATAAGATCATCCAATGGAGACTATGAAATGTGTCAGAATTCCCACTGATGCGCATCGCATCTCTCTCCTCAACAGGCAGTTTGTCTGCGTGGAAATAAGACTCAGCATCAATATGGGTCACATTATGATTTGTTTGTCCTGTTCCACACTGTGCATAATGATGGGATCACTAGGAAATAAACATATAAGCAAATGCAAAATACATTAAATCAATATGGGTGAAGTGGCCTGCTACAAACAGGACTGGATTTCAGACTACAACTAGCAATCTGGCTTTGAACGTTCTTAGCGAGGAACTCACATCTAAAGCATGCCGTGTCCAGAGATGATATGGATTAGACAGCAAGCTCTTAGCTCTTTTACTATGTTATATATGGAATTGTTTTAAGAAGGTCATACCAAGGTTAATTTAGCTATTTGATTTAGAATTTTATTTGGCCTTACTGCTATTAACCCATACAAACGCTTTGAATAACAGATTCACTACTTTGAACAACAGAAAGTGCCCCAAAAACTTCCAAAGGAAGTTTGTTCAGAAATGTCTGTACTACATCTTTGATAGGTATTTAACCCCTTATTTTTGGCACTAAACAGTCTCCATATATATTGTAATCCCATAATCTTTTTGAACTGGTACCGGGAGACCTTCAGACGACTCTTGTTGTGAGCAACTGACACGTACGTGAGAGTCTCAGCTTTTGAAAGAGGGGTCATATTAGTGTGTAAACCACCAAATTGCTCGGACGCTACAGACAGAAGTTGGCAAATCGGCTGTACTGACTTCAGATGACTTCCAAGACACGTGTAGGGGTCGTAGAGCAAAACGGACAACACCATCGTGTTCGTGAAAGTCTCATGCTTTGTTCGGACTCTACAGACGATTTTGTGAGAAGACCGATTTTCGCTCTAGAGCTGTTACCTTTCACTGCAGATGCGGAAGTGGATTTGCACGCCCAACTTTTCAGTTTTTGATTTGTTAAAAAAGTTTGAAATATCCAATAAATGTCGTTCCACTTCATGATTGTGTCCCACTTGTTGTTGATTCTTCACAAAAAAATACAGTTTTATATCTTTATGTTTGAAGCCTGAAATGTGGCAAAAGGTCGCAAAGTTCAAGGGGGCCGAATACTTTCGCAAGGCACTGTAGTTCTGATGATTATTTTGATATTAGATTAATGTAACAACCTGTTAGACAAGATATTTAAAGGAAAATTCCACCCAAAACCATTCATTCTTTTAATGTACAGTGTTAATTAACACTAATATGTGAGAAGAATATTTTTTTGTGAACGAATGTTTCATTTTGGCGTTATAATAAGATTGGCAACAAAATGGAAAATCAATGTGGAAATCTGTTGCAGCTCAAATAGACTACAAAATCCACATGCAATGCTCTCTTTATGGGCTGGCTGGCTAGCAAACATAGCTACGCACAATAATAACAAAGACAATTTCAGCATGTGCAGTAGCTAGTTAGCTGTAAAATCGCCTAAAGAAATTTAGGAGTCTACAATCTCAGCATGTTCAACCTGTAGATCGACATGCCTCACAGAGCAGAATCTGACATTCTCAATGGCACATACACTTTTGAGGAGATGGGAAACGTTGCCCATGCTATGTCTACGGTACAGGCCGGTGCATTCTGGGCGATTCTGGGACAAGGACCGCTCTCCTTCAAGGAGTGAATGGGAGTCTATTGGGTGCTAGCTCAAAAACCAACACTAGCACTAATTTCGTCAAGAAGTACAACATTTCAAATATTTTCCGAGATGTGAGATATTTAAACTTGCTACCTGTAATATCGTATAGCTTTGGAATTGTGATATTAGAGAAAATAGGCACTTTTCTCGACGTATACACTGACTCTGAGAAGGGATTGCGTAACGATTATCTTAGCAACCGTGTGACACAGCATGACAACGTGAACGCGAATGGTCGACAGGGTGGGGCGTAGTAACACGTTCCTTCATTCATTGGATTCCTATCTCCTTTCTTTCATATCTCTGGCAACGGCACCATGTAATGCACCCTGAATTAAAGAGGCGACAAATAGGAAAAATGGGCTCTGTGTTAAATGTCTCGAGGTATAACCAATGGCTCATTTAAGAGAAGACATCCTCCCGTGTTATGACATTGGCCAGTATTGAAATCTAACATGTATGATAGACGTTTTCACCATCTAAAAGTCCTATTCCAGTGTAGTGAGAGTGACTTTACCACAGTGCTACGTCATACCAGACGGATGTCTGCTTGCTTGAACGCCAATAACTCAGATACACATGAAAACATGAAAGGACCCAGGGAATTGATAGAACATCACTCAGGGATGCACAAAAACAATATAACATTCAAAATGAATGAACCTTTCCATTAAATTGAAGTTTTAAACACATTTTTATGTTTACAACTCTGGTTGAAATTAGATGAAAACAGTACTGGTTGATTACTTTTTTCAAATCCAATATATTTTCCAAGTTGATTCCACATCACAATACGTTGACAAATTACGTTGAAAAAACGTTGACTGGTTATGAAGTTTCCCATCTGACACCAGTGTGTGCCCAGTGGGATGGTTAATCAGCGATGTTGAAGCATGGGAGAATGCTGAGAGACACTAAGCCTTCTGGATGGGATTGGATTTCTCATGGCCGACTCTGTGAGGTCTCCTGAGCGAGTATTGATCCCTCCACTGCTGTCGGGCTGGATGTCTGATGGATTACGCCATCGTGTCAGATGTCAAACTTCACAACCATTCAGTTGGAGACTCGCCTCTCAATTAGATTGACAAGAAACTCTCAGAGGCTGTGACTCATTGACTGTGGCTCATTCAACCGTCACATGAGATAGTAGAGGCCTTTCTGTGCTGCATATTTCCCCATCGACATTAAAGTCGTGAGTTTTTTTCCTGCTGGCCCAAAGTCGAAAGAAAAGTCTATATTTAGAAATGACACATGACCTTATGTTGTAACTGTAACTTTCTCTTTGAATGAGTGATGGTATGAAGAGGTGAACAACACC
This sequence comes from Oncorhynchus kisutch, assembly GCF_002021735.2. NCBI lineage: Eukaryota > Metazoa > Chordata > Actinopteri > Salmoniformes > Salmonidae > Oncorhynchus > Oncorhynchus kisutch. The sequence continues at coordinate 78,097,041 of NC_034179.2, read as the reverse complement.
AACCGCCCCTTAGATCCCAGAGTGTGTTTGAAACAGTCACCTAACCTGACAGCCTGCTGGGCATTCCAGGCGGCATTGCACACCAGCAACAGGATCTTCACCGGTACACCATGGTTCAGGAACTCTGATGACAAAGTTCCGGATGGAGGTAACCTTTGACCTTCGGGCCCGGAGGAGTACGGCGACGACGGCAGGCTGTGGTGGTACCCTGCAGGAGAGGAGGAAAGAGGGAGGAGACAGTGTGGGGGGGGGGGGGGGTGAAGGAAAGTTAAATATAAGACTTGGCGTTACATTTTATTTGGGAAGGAGCGAACCAGAAGGGAGAACAGATGGAGCGGGCGCTGCAGACTCTCCCAGCAGAATGGTCTTATCTGATGCAGCTTTTCACTCCTGGTGGGTGCCAGCACTTCTCACCAGCTAACTTCTCTTCCCTCACACTGTGGAGTGTAACTGAGAAAAAGCCTGATGAAATTACAGCACTCACAGACGTGACATTAGCAGATGCTGTGTTACCAACCTACTAACCTCATCCCCAGGCTATTGCGCACAGCGCATATAAGCCTGGGATATCAACCACTCAAAGTTGACTTTAGTGGGAGTGACTATAGAATTATATGCGAGTGATTCTATGGCAAATTATTTGTCATCGTTTCATTTTAGTGAATCACATGTGCTTGTGGTGTGGTGTGCTTGTGGTGCTCTGTGCTTATGGTGTACTAGCGGGGAGGGGGAGGGTTAGGGGGAAGGTGTTGTGGAAGATGATTGGTTGGTAGATTAGGTAGATTAAGCCAATGCCTATGTGCCAGGAGTTTCTCCCAGCTCTAACTCCCAGCTCTATGTTTTGGCCAAGTTTGACGCACTGGTCCACCAGACTCTACGCACATTTGTGCGGGAATGTCTGGGAAGGAGATTACCAACCTACAGACAATGCCAACCCATCAGGCGGCACTGGCTCCCAAAAATACTTGGTGATAAATCACATGGTAAATAGGACTGTAGACAGAAACGAGCAGCTATTGATTGGCCCGGCGACAGTGTTCTCCCAAAACCACAGCGTTGTATTAAACACCGCTGTTTACACCCATCCACCTCACAATGAATCATCGCCAACGGTGAATGTCACGCTTGAAGGCCCCAAAGCCGCCAAGATCCTGAGTGTGAGAATATCCCATCATTCAATCCAGCCACACCACAGATCTAATACCAGGATATAGGAGAGTGAAGGAATGTATGGAAACAAAGACCTATTCAATATCAATCAGACCCTTCATGTAAACAGCTCTGATATGATAGAGCCCTGACCCGAGAGTGAACAGAATGAGGAAGAGTATTACTGCCCTTCATTTATTCATGTTCAACTAATGAAACAGCTGTTCAAACTCTCTTCAATCATGCTCTGCAATTTACATATGTTGTTGACCTCTGATCGCTTTGAGGATGATTTATGTAAAGAATCCCTTCTTTAATGACTGGTGAAATGTTCTATAATTCAGCAGTAAAATGCAGAGGTCACCTCATGGACTGTCCCCACGTGATTGATGCTGAGAGGAGGTCTCTCATTGGTTATTAAGTAAAAGTGTATTTCCTTATGTTTTTGCATCAGAAATGTATTGTTTCTAGACATCTCCCCCAAGGTATTTTCACTGGTCTTTAAATTACAACCAGTTTCCTACCTTTAGGTTGATGTCAGCTTTTCAGAATGACAGATGGAGAGTGTCAAAATAGCCCACGGCAGATTCCTGTAGCTACACAGAAACTTCAACTTGTACATACACACACACACAAATATAATTTAATATGCCTGTTGATTGTAGTCTCCTGTGATGAGTGATATGACTCTCTATAAGATCATGGAAGAGTTGTGTATTCACTCTCCTGTAGTCTAGGGTTACGTCTGAGAAACACTTTCATTTTAAATTCCCTGACAGATGTGAAGGACAGGATGAGCCAGCCTGAACACTGTGAAAGCCAGTAATTAAACACCTCTGCCCCCAAAGAGATCCACTTCAATGACTGGATTAGCAGGGTCAGGTATTGACTGGTTTCAAGAAAGCCGTGAAGCCCTATAGCGAAGACAGACACCAAACTGACCACATACCAAGACTGAGACGTCAGTGATTACTAGGGTGGTGGCGGTCATGAAATTTTGTCAGCTGGTGATTGTCAAGCGAATAACTCATGGAAATTTACCATTAATTAACATAAACACATTCAGCATCTCCTGGCTTCCACACATAGCATAGAAAGCCACTGATGCAGACATCATTTGGAACATCTATATTTTAAAAAGTCTAATAAATCCATAGCCTACACCATCACAATAAATCCATTATGTATTTTAGACAGGTCTAAAGAAACAGGATATGAAGAAAAGTTAGTCTATTTCAGAAGAACAGAATAACATACTCTTTGTCCTTATGTTAGGTCCTGATCTGGCTATGCCATATGGCTGTGGGCTACACTAGTTCATTTTGCAGACAAGATTCGCTTAGAATTTTGTGGCATTTTTTTAATAGTATGAATAAAATCAAAAATATATGAGGGAAATCCTGCTATTCATCCGGCTATTCTGTGTTGAGCGGTTAACAAAGAAGCAGGTCTTCCTATATGCTAAATTTAGAGTTATTTATGCAACTGTAGTTGTGATCAAAATGTATAGAACAACGTTTGTATTTTTAATACAAGGCTGCATGATGCCACTAATGATGATTTGAAAAAAGTCACATGAAAGGCATGAGCTCTGCTTTGTCATTTGCGCAGGCTGTACACATTTAATCAAATCAAATGTTATTAGCGGCGAGCAGTTGCCATACCATGCAGTGACGCAACCCGTCAGGATGCTCTCGATGGTGTAGCTGTAGAACCATTTGAGGATCTGAGGACCCATGCCAAATCTTTTCAGTCTCCTGAGGGGGAATAGATTTTGTCGTGCCCTCTTCATGACTGTCTTGGTGTGCTTGAAACATGTTAGTTTGTTGGTGATGTGAACACCAAGGAACTTGAAGCTCTCAACCTGCTCCACTGCTGCCCCGTTGATGAGAATGGGGGTGTGCTCGGTCCCCTTTTTCCTGTAGTCCACGATCATCTCCTTTGTCTCGATCACGCTGAGGGAGAGGTTGTTGTCCTGGCACCACACGGCCAGGTCTCTGACCTCCTCCCTATAGACTGTCTCTCATTCACAATTTGACAAGCACTTGATAATGCCTCAAATTTCTTGGTGGCATCCCCTTTCTGTGGCCGTAATTCCCCCCCCAAAAATCCATGTCTTTTGAGGCCAATGGCCGTTGTGCCCTTGGGCTGAATATAATAATTATAATTCCCTTCTTCCGGCTGCGTGCTCCGAAACACATCTCACTCTCATGGCTCTCTCAGATAGCTCAACTCTAATTAGCCAATGCCCGTCACGTGATCTATCACACCCTGATCTGTTTCACCTGTCTTTGTGATTGTCTCCACCCCCTCTAGATGTCGCCCATCTTCCCCATTATCCCCTGTGTATTTATACCTGTGTTCTCTGTTTGTCTGTTGCCAGTTCGTCTTGTTTGTTCAAGTTAACCAGCGTTTTATGTCTCAGCTCGTGCTTTTTCCCATCTCTCTTTTCTCACTCTCCTGGTTTTGACACTTGCCTGTCCTGATTCCGAGCCCGCCTGCCTGACCACTCTGCCTGCCCCTGACCCTGCCTGCCGACCTGTACCCTTGCCCCCTTCTGGATTACCGACCTCTGCCTTACCCTGACCCTGAGCCTGCCTGCCGCCCGGTACTGTTGCCCCACCTCTGGTTTACTATCCATGCCTGCCGTGACCTGTCTATTACCTGCCTCCGTTGGTATATTAAACTATTGTTTATTTGACGTGGTCTGCATCTGGGTCTTACCTTCATACTTGATAGTGATCGGATCTTTCTCACAAGCTACAAGTGAAGACACACACATCAGGGATGCAACTGTGCGTCCTTATCCAATTCCGACTCGCACATTGAAGATATTAGAAGAACTGTCCACATTTACTTTTCGAGGAGGCCTAATGAACAGCAAAAGCACTAGCTTATGTCAATCTACTATCCCCCATAATACAAAAGTTGACCGATTCTATTCTGTGCGAGAAATAAATGTTGATGAACTTTTAGGCTATTTCTTCACATTATAAGTGCAGTAACGCGCACACTGCAGTAGGCTATACGCGCAAATGTTCCAAAATGCAATCAATTAGCGGGAAAACACTAGCGGGAAAACACCATTCTCAAAAGTGTGATTATGCATGTAATGCCTTTATTATAAAGGTACATTTTTATGGTGAAAATTATCTTCCCCAAACTTCAAAGTCACGCACTGCTTATGTATGCCAGTTAGGCTTTACACCCCTTGTAAAGTGGATTAATGTGCTTCATTTTAAGAAGTTATTTGGCCACTTTAGTTGTGATACAAACCGTATCAAAAAATATATGCCTATGGACTAAGCTACATGAGGTGCGAGACTATGACTATTTTTTTTAAAGGCACGAGCTGTTTCTTGCCTTACTGCACAGCTGGGCATCATTCACAAGTGATAATATATAATTCACAAGTGATAGGCTAATATTGTCATGCATCAGACTGTTCTTGATTTAATTTTGTCTTTACATATACTAAATAATATATGTGAAATTTGTTTTGATTTAGAATGGAACATTATCATAAACCGGTCTCGAAACAGGGGCAGGGGAAAAAATGCGCGTCATCTATGCACATAAATAACGAATGGAGGACACTTTTCCTGTAGTTAATTTTCATGCCAGCCAGGTAGGCTATACTCCTGTTGTAAAGAGAAGAAATGCGCTTAATATTAGGAAAGTTGAGAAATAAATATAGTAGGCCTAGCCTATATAAAGCTGATGAGATCCTCCTCTTTTTAATAGAGGCCATCACTCTGTTTTAGCACGCAATTGTATAGTCTAGGGATATGTTGCACAACATGAGCTCATGGCCTCTCATGAAGTGTTTGATTAGATTTTCGATTACATTTGCATTGATGTCAGAGTGATTAGAGGGACAATATAGTGCTGAGTACCTGGTAGCTTGTCACGTTTACACCCGCTCCCCCTCCCTGGTGCCAGGCTACCCGTCTTCACACGCACCTGTCACCATCATTACACGCAGCAGAGCTCATTGGACTCAACTGGACTTCACGTGGTTGATTGCCCCTGTATATCTGTCTGTTCCTCGGTGGTGTTCCCTGTGTCTGCATTAATTGTTGTTATGTGTTCCTGTTCAGACGCTGCTCCTGTTCTGTTTCATGTCCATCAGTTATTACATCTTCACTCCCTGTACCTGCTTCCTATCTCCTGTGTCGATCCTTTCATAGTTAGTCAGTTTGGTAGGCTACTAATAACCATCAGCAGCATCAGAGCTTGGAGAAGCCTAATTACCATGACTAAATGGTCATGTGTAATTTGAGTGCCGTCATGACTCGTGACCGCCGGCGTGGCGGTAATACAGTCACCGTAACAGCCCTAGTGATGACTTCATGGCGTTCGTCTCCTCCACTGAGTGACCTAGTTAGCCAGGCTTCTGAATGTCCTCACTGAGGAGCCTGAACTAATTATTGGGCTTTTCAAACAAGTGTTCCACATCAGTTCCACCTAAACTGGAAGCCCAGGCTGTTTGTTAGACAGTAAATTGAAGCACATGTTGAAAATCCCACTGATGCCCTGACAGGGGGAACTCTATGGCCTGGCAGCCAGGCAGCATACTGTATTACAACCATACTATATTAGAGACACAATGGACAAACCATGTCATGGTGGGCTGCAGGGTCGACTGAGTTTGGATCAGTCATTGATTAGATGAAGTCATGCAATCTGTTATTAATTTCCTTAATATGAGCCTGGTATGAACAAGCAAGACACTGTCAACCCAAATGCAACCTGAAGAAGGGGAATACCTGATGGGAAAAAACATGTTATCTGTGTGTATGATGCACTTCACTGAATGTGAAATAAGATACTTCTATGAGAATTGCTATGACAATGGAGTTTTGTGGGTACAGAATCAATGTTTACATAAACTGACATAGAAAGTGCTTACACCTCTCTTCCTATTTCACCATGCCATGAAAGGTCAGGCAGGAGAAAAAATACTCCCAGACACCATCATCTCTCATGAATCTTTTGTGCCACACTGGGATATTCCATACATTGTAGATAGTTAATGTAAACCTTGATGACAGCGACTCAATTACTCATTCTCCTCGCTGACAACCAGCAAATGAAAATGCTGCCAGGCACAGACAAACGCACACTCCACCATTTTTCTACAGACCGCTCATCAAGGTGTGAAGTGACATTACTGATAGGCTGTGTGTCAAACAGAGGTGGACAGCCCCTGCTTCACATTTTAATGATTTTGAACATGATTCTAGGACATTTAGTGAGAGCCTTTAGTGACAGCCAGTCGCTGATGTGCTTAAAGTGAGTCACCCTCTGAATTCACCAACTAATATACTGTAGCATGGTGCCAAGGCTCTTGTTTTTTTTGTTGCCATACAGTAAGTGCTACAATTCATTTCAGTTGGTGCCTCAGCTTGACAGCTTCTATTGGTACCTGAGACACTCCATTCAGACAGTCTAGGTATTCAGACATATCCAGTTTGTCAAAGCACAAGCCTGCAACACTAGTGTTGAACATCTCTGTCTAGGAGTTACTATACAATTCAGGCGAGCTCAGGTTTTCTGTAACAAGAGCAAAGCCGAACATGAACACTTTAGAAACTTTAACTTCCAGCTATAGAGGCATTATGGCAGTCCTCCTGACCCAGAAGCTGTGGAGAAATTAGCTGCTGTCTGGCCAGTCTTTAGAGGCCACTTCACTCAAAGACACTGCCAGCCCTGTACCTGACCAATGCTGTCAATTGCTTATTGAAAGGATTTCTTCCAAGCAGAGGCTGAAAAGAGCTTGGTAGAGTCCCACATGCTTTTCATACTGAGAGAAGTAGTGAGTAAAGTATGCTGTATGTAAACTAAGGAGTAGTACAGGAGTGGTATAGTAGAGGAGTCTTTTAAATCAGTGTAGACACTGTTCTGGGGAAGAACAGATACGACTCCATTCCCATTCATAGTTAATGTGCATGAGGTGCATGATCCTTAAAGGAATATTGATTTCAAGTACACAATATGTATCTTCCATTAGCAGCAGTGACCATTAACGTTTATGAGCAGTGACAACTCATCATGATTTAAAGAGGCACATTACACAACCCAATGAGGTATAAGCTGAGGTGAAGCCTCCTCCGTCAGTACAGTACCACATTTCATGCCCGTCAGCTTTAGGCCAAATAGATAATGATTACAAAATGATTACTCAGTATTCATTGTGTAACAGTGTTTGAGTTCTGTTATCAGACTGGATGTGCATGAAATGAGAGGATGCTCTGTTCAGCAGGGAGGTGGTGAGAGAGGCCTCTCCATATCAACCCAAGTCTGAGAAAACATCCCAGGGGGATTCAGTGTGTGTTTGTGTGTGTGTGTGTGTGTGTGTGTGCGTGCGTGCACGCGTGTGTGTGTGTGTGTGTACAGACCAACCAAACTGAGTAGTCGATTACGTGTGGTCTAACCAAAGATGATAAAGGAGAGACAGATTTCTCCAATAACTTTGCTCGGTGGTGATGCAAAGAAGTATCATTTTCAGGGACAAACCCAGCTCTGCAAAACCCAGGGTGAAAAATGTGGTAAAACTATCCACACAATCTGGCTTCTGGGAACAATGTCTGTTTGCCCTTCACATCATCAGTACAATTACAGAGGAGAGATATTTCAAACATAAATCATTCGATGACAGCAAATCTTTGCGGAGGAAAATAATGGTGATTTGAGTAGATCTGAGCATCTGAGTTTTATTGAAAATATGTTTAAAATGTGTTTATAAGCACACATGTTCCCCAAGGACTTCTTATTCTACATTGTGAGTTCCTCATGGAATCTATCAGACCCAAAGTACACAAACAAATGTGGGTCATCTTGTTTAAAAAGAAACAATGCATTTCTCCTCAGTTGTTCATTCTGATGTTTGGAAGGCTTGTGCACAGTTCGGGTAAAAGCTACAGTACAAAGAGCATGTAATTATCACCACCAGAGGAAGGACAGACTTTCACATAATACCCTGGTATTTCACATAGGTTGTACATCCCATTCTGTTATTACAGTACCTCTATATGCTCTTGACTGAGAAAGGCTTATTTCACGATGGGACTGAAATTACCCCTGCTTGCTTATACAGTGGAAAAGGGACAGATTCTATTGGATGATCTTGGTTGATAGTGGTGATATTGATCTGAATGTCCCTGGAATATGTAGTTGTTGCTACGGTTACCTGAGAGTAGTGCAGAGCCTCCTCTGATGTATAGGGGCGGGGCCTGGAAGGCATAGATGATGTCAGTCTCGGCTATGCACGTGAGATCCTCCTCATCAAAGAAGGAGCGCTGAAAGCCTGTGGTGTAGATCTCTGTCAGGATCACCTGAAAGAGAGAGGGAGAGAGGGAGAGAGGGAGAGAGATAGCAAGAGTATCCATTTTATTTAATCAGAGACTTGGAAAATGGAGTGAAAGTGAATCTGAGGATAGTGTGCATCATCAAGAAGAGTGAGACAAGATCACCTACCTGGTCTGGGGAGATCTTCCCCTCATCCGCCAACATCCTTCTAAGAAAGGCCAGCGAACCAAAGAGAGGCACAGCCAGCCCGATGCGCAGGTATCTCTGGCCCTTCGTACTGAAGACCAGAGTAACACACAAAGACCTGTCGAGTGAAGGGGAGAGAGCGAGAGAGAGAGAATAGCCACTGCATTGAAATCACTACCATTTTTATTGCTACCATTTTCATTAGCTCTTCAGAGACTAAGTCATTGGTATGTTGTTATTTACAAGGCCATACTGAGACAGCTCCCATTGTACCTGTGTATCTACATTGTCCAGCAGACTAATGACAAGTATCAATTAAAGTGAGTTTTGTGATGTCTTGTTGATGACCTGCTCTATAATCCACCATGGAGAAGATTTAACATGATGAAGATAGTGAGAGATGTCACTTCCAGCACACAGGCATTATCACACATGGGGACAGAGGACACACAGCAGTGGGGGATATACAGTATTATACAACGGGTGGGTCTAATCCTGAATGCTGATTGGTTAAAACCTCATTCCAGCAGGTGTCTATTCCACAAGTTACCACTGGCTAAATCTATGATGTTAAAATGCCTATTTACTCTGTTCCATCTGACTGCGCAATCCACTGTCTCATCAGCCCAGTCAGGCAATTTATAAACTCCACTATGAAAAGCATCTAACATTTCGTCCTCAACAGCAGAGATTTGAATAAACCTTGCTGTCTGTCACTCCGACATTTGCAATATTGTTTCAATATTCAAATTCGATCTCCAGCTGTCCCATAGTAATGAACGTGTCGGGAGTTGGAATGAGACAGACAGGTAGGCAGCTTTTCTCAGCCAGTCTAAATCATGAATTAGCATAATTTCTCTGGATATATACAAATAACTATCAATAGAAAACAGGTAAAACTAAACGAAGAGCAGCTAGTTTGAAGTTTTTTCCAGTTTCAGTTTGAAGTGATTGTGTTAGCTGTGTTGTTGGCTAGCTCTTAAACAACAGTGTCCTGGCGAGAGAGCACATGTTCTACGCCAGGTGAAATCGTGCATCATTAGCTCATTGTTATGGACGTATCCTAATAAATGTCACTAGAAAACAGCTTAAAATGCAAATGCAGCTACTTTGTTGTTATTCTGGCTGCACTGTTGACGTGACTGTAAGTTAACCTTAGTTGGCTAGCAAGCAAGTGATAAGAACATTGCCAGCCAATATGGCAATGGAATATTTAGAATGAGCGGCTCATTTAGTGAAGTTAATGTGTTTAAATGGAGATGCCTGCCATACCACTCAGTCCATTAGGGTACAACATCAATATGGGTCCATGTCGGGCTGACTCTGCCACATTGGTTAACACACTAGATCATAACTAACCACATACTGTATATATGACATGTGGGAACACATTTCTGTCAGAAAATAGGTACTGTAGCAGTCCAATAAATAAATGTATATGTGTGAGGTTGGGGTTGGTGTTAATGACTGTTGGCGTTGAAAGTCTGCACTTTATTTTGTGTTAGGGTTTATGGAGATAGTTTTGTATATGACACCTTTTTTCTTACATGGGCAACCATGTACAAAATCTTAAAAGGCAAACCATCTGTTTCTTCCTTTCATAACTGTCTACAGTATTCAATGCCATTAGCCAAAAGTAGAACGAATGAGGCGATTATGTAAAGTTTGCCTGGCAAGCTGTTTGTTAGAGCTAGATTTTTAAAAAACGATTCTTCAATTAGCATAAAAGCTTGTTTAAGGCCAGGCACCACAGGCTGAAATGACATTTTTGCATCTACTGTGCGTTCAGAAAGTATTCAGACCCTTTGACTTTTTCCACATTTTGTTACGTTACAGCCTTATTCTAAAATGGATTCATTTGTTTTTTTTCTCATCAATCTGCACACAATACCTCATAATGACAAAGAAAAAACTGATTTTTAGAAATGTTACTTTACTTAGTACTTTGTTGAAACACCTATGTCAGCGATTACAGCCTTGAGTCTTCTTGGGTATGACACTACAAGCTTGGCACACCTATATTTGGGGAGTTTCTCCCATTCTTCTTTGCAGATCCTCTCAAGCTCTGTCAGGTTGGATGGGGAGCGTCGCTGCACAGCTATTTTCAGGTCTTTCCAGAGATATTCGATCGGGTTCAATTCAGGGCTCTGGCTGAGCCACTCAAGGACATTCAAAGACTTGTCCCGAAGCCATTCTTGCGTTGTCTTGGCTGTGTGTTTAGGGTTGTTGCCCTGTTGAAAGGTGAGCATTGACCCAGTCTGAGGTTCTGAGTGCTCTGGAGCAGGTTTTCATCAAGGATCTGTCTGTACTTTCTACAGTCATCTTTCCCTCTATCCTGACTAGTCTCCCAGTCCCTGCTGCTGAAAAACATCCCCACAGATGCTGCCACCACCATGCTTCACCGTAGGGATGGTGGCAGGTTTCCTCCAGACGTGATGCTTGAAATTCAGGCCAAAGAGTTCAATCTTGGTTTCATCACACCAGAGAATATTGTTTCTCATGGTCTGAGAGTCCTTTAGCTGCTTTTTGGCAAACTCCAAGTGGGCTGTCATGTGCCTTTTACTGAGGAGTGGCTTCCGTCCGGCCACTCTGCCATAAAGGCCTGATGGTTGGAGTGCTGCACCAATAATACCTGTTAAAGCTAGAATCGTTCATTGAAACAATAACACAGCGTTCTCCCCGCCCCTTTATCGCTAAAAAGCTAAGGGATGGGGCTGGACGGAATATGTATCCACTCTCAAATATGTATCCACTCTCAAATTCATGTAGCAACTAAGGATTCTAGCTTTACGTTGCATGCTCAGTATGAATGATGATCTACAGTATGAGATCAACGTTGCAGTGTCCATTTGTGGTGTAGGATTGGATAGATGAGTGTGTGTTAGGCTTTGAATTTGCTAGGCACACCCTGGTACCTCAAAAGGAGGACACAGCTGCATGAACTTCTATTACACCCCAGCCCAGGAATCTGAGTTAGGTGTTAAACTTATCACTTGACTCTAAATAATATTTTCCAATTAGGACAACTCCTCCATCTGCACTGGAGAATAAAGTATAAACTGTTTATAACTATAAACTGTATTGACTTAGTGTTGTCAGGCGGTGTGTGAGAGGAAACATTATCTTCTGCTTTTAATAAAAAACAAAGTGACTCTCACTGACAGATGTCTCCTAATGTCTGCACGTAGTACCATGGTGTGGTGTGATGTGTTGCATGGTTGTGTATTCAGTATGGTTGGTGCCCTAACAGGGATAGTACTCACCTGGTGTGGCGCAGAGGGATGGGAAGTGAAATGCAGAGGAAAGGGTCAAAGGTGTTGCTCTGTTTATGACAATGAGGGCAGGTCAGCGATGACCTGTGGAAAGAAAAACAAGATTGTGTGAAGTTTGATGCCTGTTTTAGACACCTGAACATGCACTTCTGTGTCAGGCCAGCAGGAATGTACATCTTGCTATTAAAATGGACACACTGTATGTACAGTATGTCTTGATGTTGCTGTAGAGATTTTCTATGGGAAAGATAAGTGATGTAAGGGGGGTGGGTAGTGGGAAAAATCCTCACGGTGCAACTGCGCCTTTAAATGGGAACCAGCACGCAGCGATTCCCTAATGATCACTAATACCATCATGGGGAGAATAGAGAACAGTCCTAAGATATGGCTTGTTTACTCCCTATATGAATGTTCAGGCCATAGGACTCAAAGGTCAGGAAAAGAGAGCAAATCTTAAATTTTACCAATATTTCCTTCCACACCTGGTTCACACACTGTTTCCAACAAACCCCTTTATTTATGTTTAAGAGAGGAAGTTGCTTATTCTGGCAAATCACTAATTGTTTGAACAAAAAGTCAGAGGGTATTTCCATGGAAGTCCTCAGACTGCAGTGCTATTGAACTTGACTTGAATTAAACTTGACTTGAAGTACTTCTAAATCCTGTAATAGTTCTATGGCAAGAACTCCATGACTGGTTCTTCTAGTCAGGAAGCGAAAAGCATTTCACAAGGCTGCCTGAAACTTTAAGAGCCTTTAGGACTGGAGTGGAATTGAGTTCAACAATGACTTTGCTGCATACAATCAAAACAAGTTGACAAAGCTATGGCAAATCTGAATTTCAAGCATAAATGTCCCTCTTCCTCTTTTACCCAGCAAGGCGATGTTTTAAGACAGTATTTCCCTATTCTTGTGTTTAGAAATTTTCATATGATCAGTGCACAGAGCTTTCACTTCTACAGCCTGCATGTCAGGAACCTTTACAAGGGGTAGCCTACCATGGAAATCTTAGCCAGAGCATAGCTGTTTAAAAGTGTTTCCCTTCTAGGAAGGCACCTGACAGACCCACAGGGGTGAGTGGGGGAGAGTGAATAAAGCCGTATTCAACTCAACCCAGCTGACACTGGCTCTGCGTGGAGCTCTCTCTTGGCAGAGTGGATCGCTCCCCTACGGATGTCTTATTCTCAACAGGAAACAGAGGAGCTGCCCATGTTCCTCGCATACAAATAACACTCCAGCAGCTCCAATAAAACATAGATGTACTGTGCATTGGTAAGGAACACTTAGGCCTAAAGGAAAAGGAGGTGATATTTCCGTGATGCCTAATGGATGAAGTGTGAGCAGCACTTGAGAGGGAATCCCTGTCTATGAAGCAGTGAAGCTGAAGGGTGAGAGTTTGAGTCAGCTTAAACACTAGCCCAGGGGTAGGCAGCCACGGGACGATTTTTAACGGAGCGGATAGTGGGGGACCAAAACATAATTATAATAATTTGTACACTGCAAATTGACCCCAACTATCCCAAAAAGAGATTATATTTGAAAAGAACAATAATTTCATACCTTATTTACATTGAGACACGATCACATACACCGAGTGTACAAAACAGCCCTTTGCCCTCAGAACAACCTCAATTCATAGGGGCAGGGACTCTGCAAGGAGTTGAAAGCATTCCACAGGGATGCTGACCCATGTTGACTCCAATGCTTCCCACAGTTGTGTCAAGTTGGATGGATGTCCTTTGGGAGGTAGACAATTCTTGATACACACGGGAAACTGTTGAACGTAAAAAAAATTCAGCACCGGTTTAGGCCGGGGGTGCTTTACATGGCATATCGTGCTCTAGTGACTCCTTGTGGTAGGCCAGGTGCCTGCAGGCAGACTTCGGTAATCAGTTGAATGGTGTTTCCTCTGACACATTGGTGCAGCTGGATTGTGGGTTAAGCAGGCAGGGGTTAAGATGCATAGTTTGGTGGGTCCTGTTTCAGAGGATGCATCACTCAACCTTTGTCTATACCGGGCCTGTTGGGGAGCTGCAGCAATTAGACAATATTGTAATTGGATATTTTAAATTTAACAAGCCGTCAGTTAATTAATTACTTAAAAAATCATACAATGTGATTTTCTGGATTTTGGTTTTAGATTCCGTCTCTCACAGTTGAAGTGTACCTATGATAAAAATTACAGACCTCTACATGCTTTGTAAGTGGGAAACCTGCAAAATCGGCAGTGTATCAAATACTTCTTCTCCCCACTGTATATAGTACCAGTCAGAAGTATAGACACACCTACTCATTTGAGGGTTTTTCTTTATTTTTACTATTTTCTACATTATAGAATAATAGTGAAGACATCAAAACTATGAAATAACAGATATGGAATCATGTAACCAAAAAAGTGTTAAACAAATCAGCCACCCGTTGCCTTGATCACAGCTTTGCACACGCTTGGCATTCTCTAAACCAGCTTCATGAGGTAGCCTGAAATGCATTTAAATGAACAGGTGTGGCTTGTTAAAAGTTCATTTGTGGAATTTCTTTCCTTCTTAATGTGTTTGAGCCAATCAGTTCTGTTGTGACAAGGTAGGGTTGGTTGGTATACAGAAGATAGCCCTATTTGGTAAAAGACCAAGTCCATATTATGTCAAGAACTACTTAAATAAGCAAAGAGAAATGACAGTCCATCATTATTTTAAGACATGAAGGTCAATCAAAAACCATCAAGGGCTATGATGAAACTGGCTCTCATGAGGACCACCACAGGAAAGGAAGACCCAGAGTTACCTCTGCTGCAGAGGATACGTTCATTAGAGTTACCAGCCTCAGAAATTGCAGCCCAAATAAATGCTTCACAGAGTTCAAATAACAGACACATCTCAACATCAACTGTTCAGTTGAGACTGCGTGAATTCGGCCTTCATGGTTGAATTGCTGCAAAGAAAGCACAACTAAAGGACACCAATAATAAGAAGAGACTTGCTAGGGCCAAGAAACATGAGCAATGGACATTAGACCAGTGGAAATCTGTCCTTTGGTCTGATGAGTTTGGTTCCAACCGCTGTGTCTTTGTAAGACGCAGAGTAGGTGAACGGATGATCTCCGCATTTGTGGTTCCCACCGTGAAGCATGGAGGAGGAGGTGTGATTGTGTGGGGGTGCTCTGCTGGTGACACCTTCAGTGATTTATTTACAATTCATTACACACTTAACCAGCATAGGTACCACAGCATTCTGCAAAGATACCCCATCCCATCTGGTTTGCGCTTTGTTGGACTATCATTTGTTTTCAACAGGCAAATGACCCAAAACACACCTCCAGGCTATGTAAGGGCTATTTGACCGAGAAAGAGAGTGATGGAGTGCTGCATCAGATGACCTGGCCTCCACAAACACCCGACCTCAACACAATTGAGATGGTTTGGGATGAGTTGGACCGCAGACTGACGGAAAAGCAGCCAACAAGTGCTCAGCATATGTGGGAACTCCTTCAAGACTGTTGGAAAAGCATTCCATGTGAAGCTGGTTGAGAGAATGCTAAGAGTGTGCAAAGCTGTCATCAAGGCAAAGGGTGGCTACTTTGAAGAATCTCAAGAATCAATTTTGATTTGTTTAACACTTTTTTGGTTACTAAATGATTCTATATGTGTTATTTCATAGTTTTGATGTCTTCACTATTATTCTAGAAAATAGTAAAAAATTAAGAAAAACCCTTGAATGAATAGATGTGTCCAAACTTTTGACTGGTACTGTATTTGTTTTTTACATTTTCATTGTTGGACTGTAAAAACACCAGGATATGAGCTCCAAGTGATTTTAATTTTGGAAATCAGTTCCTAAGTATTCCCACGCATAACAGAGAGACACGTGATCATATCGTCAAATATATCTGTTTGGGATTCTTGTGGTCAATTTGCAGTCTACAAATGATTTGTAATTATGGTCCGGCCCCCCGACCATCATCTCACGAAAAACATTGTCCTGTGGCTGAATCTAATTGATGATCCCTGGCCTAAAGATGGCTGTTAATTCATCTCAGTGAGCCTGCAGCCTCACTGCATCTCTGGGTTCAAAAGGTCGTGGCCCCATTAGAGATTGTTGATATGTAAGGCATCGTTCAGCAGGTGATCCTGAGCATCCAGACAAAACAAAGGAATTACCGTAATAATCACAGAGTCACAGTAATAATCTCAAAAATGCTTCAAAGCCCTTTTTATTCAACCCTCCTCCAGAAATATGAATAAATTAAGTGGTGAGACAAAACAAAGGTCACCCAGTCAAAATGATTCAGACAAAGAGAGGCGAGAAGCTCTGAGAGAGAGTGGTGGGTTTTCGTGCCGCTGTAAAAAGGCTGGGCTTCCAGTGAAACTACTGTACACCACGTCCATAATCTGACATGCTCTGCTGCCTGCCGTTTGGCTTCACTCTAATGAGCAGCGCTTGACAGATACCACAGAGATTTTCACTGCATATTACCCATGCTAGGCTGTGAGTCATGCTGTGGGATGAGAACAAAACTAGCTATATCAAAGCTTTACCTTCAAGAACTGGGCAATGCATGATTTGACCAGAGTCTACAGAGTTGTAGAGAAATAATAAGTTCAAAATCAATACTTCCAGAGTTAGAGTAGGCACTTCACTTTTGCGGAGACATCACATTCAGACAAAGAGAATTGTAATAACGGTACCGTACAGTCAATTGAATGACACCAACATGTGATGAACGTCAAATCAAATCAGAATAAAAAACTTAAGAGATAAAAGGCCTGTCAGTATATATGAAGCTTGTTTGTAAACTGACTAAATCTTGTCAAGTATAATGGGCCTGGTGATTGTATAGTGACAAACAGACCCATTGCAGTGATAATTATATTACATACTGAAGTGTTACACCCAGGACTCAAATACTGGAGGGCAATGAGAGAGGGACAGAGGAATAGTTAACAAATCAAAGATAGGGACTCCAAAGGCTGTTCCTAAAACAAATAGCACAACAAACATCGTAAGTATATGTCACTAATAGTATTATATTAGTTATTAGTATGACAGATATTTCATCATATAAAATACATACAGTATTTTGCAATTTCACTGACCACTGCGACTCTGAATCCCACTTTCACACATTATTCTAAAAAAGCTTTGACAGTAGCTTTTCAGTCTTACACTTTCACACCCAGGCCTCAATCCTCATCTCAGATAATGATGCTGTTGCCTGAGTAAGTGATTTGGACTGGCCTAAGCGACAAAATCAGATGGTTATGGAAAGATATGGCTATGGAATATTCCTTGAGAGACATTTCTATATAGTCCAGAGCTCTTTTCCACTGAACTAAAGCCATGCTGTAGCTCTGAAATGCAAAGTTATGCTGTTTTTGAAGTTATACTATCAGTGATCATCAGTCAAGTGTTGGATTCCAGTCTGAATCACCCTGGGTGAATCTGGCACAATGTTTGAGTGGGTGAGCTAGCTATGGCTCCCGAGCTAGCTATGGCTGCTTCCTGTCTAGACACGCCCATTTCCCGGGTGTCAAAGCAGAAACATTCATCAGTGGGTAGCAATTAAGGGATGCACTCTGACAGATGTATTAAAGGCATTACACCAAGCTGCTGATTTTCCAAGGAATTAGCAGATGGAGGAAACAAAAACAAGCAGGAAATTACAAAGCAAATGGAAACTTCCACAGAGTGGCAAGTGTTCTAATTACTTCACGACAGAGTTAAAAGGTCCAAATATACATCTGTTCTATTGTGCAGTTGTTTGCATAATTCTTTGTCAATATAGTAAGACATTAGTCAAGGTTACCCAGAGAAGAGTACAGCTAACGTAAAATTGGGGGCTTGACAGAGATTTACACTTGGCAGTTGGATGCAGAACTGTCATTGGCGCCTCTGTGAGAGGAGTGGACAGCCAAATCATGATGAAGGTACTGCAACAGCTCCACTACCTTCAGCAGCTCCAGTGATCTCCCGACCACAGCTGTGAGATGCATCTGTTTCATAGAAATACCTAGGAGGCTTTATCTCCAAGATTAAATGAACACTTGTGAAGCTTCAGAGGCTCTGTGTTCAAAGCTGCTGTAGCAGGCGCTGAGGGGCACTGAACACGGATTGAAAGGAATGTTATAAGGACTAAAACTGTGAAAACTCAATCAGGTTCATCAATCACAGCTTATCAGGAAAGCTACTAGAGCAAAGATTGTATACGTTTATTCAATATGTAGGTAATCTATGCCTATTCGATTTGTACAGTTGTCGTTTTTCACTTGACCTCAAACAAGAACCAACCACCCCACTCATTTTACTCAGGACCATAAATGCACTTGAAGGGGTCCCTAGTTACCTAGGAGACATAAAGGTTAGGTGGAGGGGCAGTCTCTCTTACTGCACTCTGTGCATGGGCCTTGTCAGTATTGATGCTCCAGCTAGGCTCAGTAATTACTGGAATGTCTGCAGTGATTTAATGAGGTTACTCTTTCTCCTGCTAATACATATACAACCTCTACCCACTTATAGTTATAAAGGCATCTCCATTACACATTATCTGATAATTACAATTTAATTCAATCAATGAGAACTGGATCGAAGAGTCATCGGTAATCGAATGTGATGTGGGAAAAAAGCCTCCATACCTAACTCAGCATTGGTTGTACAATAATTGTAAAGAACTCATAGGAGAGGTGCAAAACCCAATAGGCCAGACAGTGTGACCGATGGACTAACAGCTTATACCAAGACAAGCATGAAACTGATTTCCACACAAATGACCATAATTGCATTGAACTTTATAACATATGGTTCATAATTAAAGGAAATGTATTAAAATTTGAATGGTTTTTTTCCCCAATATGTTTTTGTTTAGCCAACTTACAAAGTTTTCCTAAATCTCAATCAATCTCTCAACAACAGACTCCCTCGCAACCTCATCCAGGTGCACTGACAGGAATAGAACGGGTTAGACAAAAACACAACTGGCTCCTAATGTAAATAAAATAACAAAAGCTGTCACATTTTGACACTTTTTAATTATTTATTATTTTCTAGCATTTTCATCTAAGGAGCAGGTTGAGCCACGAAAAATATTTCACAATGAACAAAGGAGAGAAAAGTTAACTCTTCTGTTTTACATTCAAGACACTGAATCTGAGGGAAATTGTTGACTGACACAAATATGAGAGACAATTCCCTGTATAGTAATTCATTTATTTTTCACCTGTCCTTCAAGATGCAAGGCAGCAGTTTTTACATTAGCACAAGACCAGGGATTGAGTCAACTGTCTTCTACTCAGCTCAGCTCAGATGCCATCAATTTCATCACTGCTTGCAGGACTAAGGTGCAGATAGTAATAGGGCTATTCTCTAGCAGTATGCTATGGGCAGACCTGGCAAACTGGAAACTCACTTGTATTGTGCCTGGAAGTGTTCCTGTACAAAGCTGTGGCATGCCCCAGGCTGCTGCGAGTGGGGAGTCTCAGTGACCATCGCCTTCTCTGATATACCAGGGCCCTGGAATAGAGAGTGGACAAACAGAAACACATCATTTTAACATCTACAATCTACATCTACAAAAAAACATCAGGTTCAACTAAATCCACTGCTATTCGGATGACACCCAGATTTACATCCACACCAAACCCACCTCTCACCTGTTTCCCCTGTTTCTGATCAACTGACTCCAGGACATCAAAAACTGGATGACACCCAATCTACTCAAACTCAAGAGCAATAAAACTGAGGTCATGCTGGTGGCTTCCAAAGTTCCCCTCAAGAAAGTGGGTGACCTCATGATGTCCATTGATGGCTGCACCATCTGCCCATTATCCGAGGTCTGAAATCTGGGGGTCATCCTGGACCCCACTCTCACCTTCGAGCCCCACATCAAGTCCGCCACCAAATCTGGCTTCTTTCACCTCCGTAACATTTATTTTGATTTAACCTTTATTTAACCATCCACAAAACAAGACTGTGCACCATTGTGGACTGGGCTTTCAGCGCTGCTGCCCCCCCCCCCCAAACTCTGGAACTCTCTTCCCCCAGCCACCCAAAACTCTGGGGGCATTGCTACTAGAGTTAGCGTAATGACATGCTAGCTGTTCCCATAGATTTCCAGTCATTGAGCTAACAACTATCCATTTAAAAGTGCATCTTGGCAGAAATATATACTTGGTTTTTTTTGCATCAGTGGCAACAAAACTAGTGTTACACCAAATGAATATAGGAGTTAACACTGAGGGGAGGTACAGATCAGCATAAAATATATTAAATTAATATCTGTCTAGTTAGAACATTGTGAAATGTTGTTCAGCAGTCTTTATTTCTATTAAAAGGGGATTTTCAAAGGCAGTGGAAAGTATTGACGTGAATGAAACCCGCTTGGGGGACTTCTCTCTTTATTCTTTAATCCACTCACCTACAGCAGAGCTCAACTGGCCTTGGAAAAGATAAAAGAGGAGGAAAAAGCGATAAAACTAACAGACTGATCACTGAAACCATGCAAGGTTAAAAAAACAAGCTGATCTGGGACGGCACACAACGAGGGCATAGCACAGCTATGTGATAATGAATGAAGTGAATTGAAAACTGTCCCCGTCAGCGCTGATTTGACTGAACTAATCCACCTAGCCCTAGCTGCACCATCAACAACAATAGCAGCAACAACAGCAGCCATGGTCTTTGCTCCTCCTTCATCGTCACTTCTGAGGGTGTCTCTAGCACTTTCTAATGGCGGTTTGTTGCCAGTGTGACTCTGTGGAATAATAATTACTGCAGATTATGTAATGGCACATCATGGATGCAGTGTAGCCATTTGAAACCAATGTAATGTCAAATCTGAATCATTCTCTCACTATGGTATCAGGGTCATGGTTGCACCATTTCACAAAACCACGTTGCCTTGTGACAGGAGAGCCAGGAGGAGATGTGTGGTTATGATGGATATTTTGGTACAGCAATGGTAAAAACGAAACAAAAGGTACCATACCATAGACACTGAGACAGGATGGATGACTGAGAAAAAGAGAGGTAATAGTGTATAATGCCGTTAGGGGCATTCATTAGGCTTAATTACCCCTATCATTTACTGGGATAAAAAAATGTTTTATTGTCACATACACCAGATAGGTACTGAGAAATGTGTTGTTTTGTGTTGTTTTACAGGGTCAGTCATAGTAACACTGTAACGTGTGCTCCCTCTCTGGCCTCTAGGTCACCAGGCTGCTTGTTTAAGGCGCACACCTGTCACCAGTGTTACGCGCATTTGTGCATAATGACACTCACCTGGACTCCAACACCTCCTTGATTACCTGCCCTTTATATGTCACTCCTTTTGTTTTTCCCCCCAGTCGTCATTGTTTCTGTGTCATGTTTGTGTTTCTTGTTTTGTTTATTTATTAAACGTATTTACTCCATGAACTTGCTTCCCGACTCCCAGCGTACATCGTTACAAGTACGGCGCCCCAGGAGCAAATTAGGTCTAAGTGCCTTGCTCAAGGGCACATACAGATTTTTCACCTTGTCGGTTCGGGTATTCGAACCAGCAACCTTTCGGTTACTGGTTCAACACTCGAACGGCCTTCCCTTCATGAATGTCTTTGAAGGAAATCATGGTAAATCAATTTAACAGCAAATAACAAATGATTTTGCTGGCTTGATTACCAATTATTACTGTAACTGAGCTCTCACAATCTCTCTTCGAAGATGTGTGAAACTTCAACATGCCTCTGCAATATAGTCAATATCAACTGCACAATATGTGCTCACTGACAACGTCGGTTATGAAAGTGACAAAGTAGAACATTTTCCTTATTGTCTATTTCCTGATTTATACAGTTCCGGTTACAGTCACCGTAGCTGATTATGCATCAACGTTTAGGTAAGAGGAATAAGCCTTTATTCCTACAAAACAAGCACATGGTTGGAAAACAATGGTTATAAATAAAAAATAAAGGGAGAATTATGCACCAAAGATACAAACATCAGATTTTCAAGTGCAAAGGGAATTTGAGCTGCCATTTGCCTTCAGGCATTCAGGATTTAGTGAAGTGACATGATGCACTTCAGATGCATAGTGGAGATATTTAATGGTACAAAATTGTACATTATGGAGTAAATATATGACTACAATACAGCCTTTGTGTGTGTGTGTGTGTGTGTGTGTGTGTGTGTGTGTGTGTGTGTGTGTGTGTGTGTGTGCATATGTGTGTGTGTGTGTGTGTGTGTGTGTGTGTGTGTGTGTGTGTGTGTGTGTGTGTGTGTGTGTGTGTGTGTGTGTGTGTGTGTGTGTGTGTGTGCATATGTGTAGCTCCCAAACTGAAACAGCTTTGACCTTGAAGGTGACATTTGTCACAAAGAACATTTGATGTGTCTGGATTCTTTTAAATTGCAAAAAAACATTCATACTTTCAACATTCAGCACCTGAACAAAGCCACTGGATGTACACATTTAACTATGATAACAAATCTCTGACTCACCTTTTCTTATCAAGAGTGGTTGACTTGGAAAAGGCCAAGCTAAAACCACATTTCTGGGTTAGCACATTATTACTGAAGTTACTAGAGCGCTGTACCTAGACGCCAGGCACTTGAAAATGCATTAAGTCATCTTATCATTTTAGCCCTCATTTGACAGGCTCATGGAGGCTGTCAGAGCATTATTGCTCGCCAAGTCTCTCTGTTGACTCTTTCTCCACCACACCATGTCTCCTGTCCTGATCCCATACTGACTGCCACTGTTCCCAGGCCGGCAGCTCAACCATGACCCCATCTCACAAATGGAGCTGAAAGGAGGTTTTTGAATTTCGGGTTGTGGAAAAAAGTGTAGTGTAGTGTGGTGCGGGAGTGCTCAAAAAGTGTAGTGTAGTGTGGTGTGGGAGTGCTCAAAAAGTGTAGTATAGTGTGGTGTGGGAGTGTTCAAAAAGTATAGTGTAGTGTGGTGTGGGAGTGTTCAAAAAGTGTAGTATAGTGTGGTGCGGGAGTGCTCAAAAAGTGTAGTATAGTGTGGTGCGGGAGTGCTCAAAAAGTGTAGTGTAGTGTGGTGTGGGAGTGCTCAAAAAGTGTAGTATAGTGTGGTGTGGGAGTGTTCAAAAAGTGTAGTATAGTGTGGTGCGGGAGTGCTCAAAAAGTGTAGTGTAGTGTGGTGTGGGAGTGCTCAAAAAGTGTAGTATAGTGTGGTGTGGGAGTGTTCAAAAAGTGTAGTGTAGTGTGGTGTGGGAGTGCTCAAAAAGTATAGTGTAGTGTGGTGTGGGAGTGTTCAAAAAGTGTAGTGTAGTGTGGTGTGGGAGTGCTCAAAAAGTGTAGTGTAGTGTGGTGTGGGAGTGCTCAAAAAGTATAGTGTAGTGTGGTGTGGGAGTGTTCAAAAAGTGTAGTGTAGTGTGGTGTGGGAGTGCTCAAAAGGTGTAGTGTAGTGTGGTGTGGGAGTGCTCAAAAAAGTGTAGTGTAGTGTGGTGTGGGAGTGCTCAAAAAGTGTAGTGTAGTGTGGTGTGGGAGTGCTCAAAAAGTGTAGTGTAGTGTGGTGTGGGATCACTCAAAAAGTGTAGTGTATTGTGGTGTGGGAGTGCTCAAAAAGTGTAGTGTAGTGTGGTGTGGGAGTGCTCAAAAAGTGTAGTGTAGTGTGGAGGAGAGTTCCTCTAACTGACCAAAGCCACTGAGTCTTTTCTTCCAAGTCCACTTCAGCTTAGCACAGACCGGAATGTGACCGAAGCATGACCTTCCCCTCTTGCACGGGGCTTCAATAGGCACATACAATCACAAATGTTCCCTCTTCTCTCATTTCCCTCCACTCTCACTTTAGTGAGTTCCTCTATGGTTTTAGCTCTCTCCATCACACTCTACCCCACTCAGTCACTCCCTCATCCTTCTCTCATAACATTCTCTCTTTTCCCCTCCCTGTGTGGTACGGTAATGCTCTGCTGAGCCTCCTCTTATTTGTCAAGGGGTAACAGGTCTTTAGAGCAGGCATTGAGAGCAGAGAGAGAGAGAGAGGCTAGGAGGTCTGCTCTCCTGAGGCCTATGCTCCTACAGAACATATAGCTAGCTGAATTCATGCCTTACTACCACTCTCTGGCCTCCTCAGCAGCAGAGTTGACTGGAGCTGGAGAGATAATACATTCCAGAGTTATCTTTGTGCAGAGATAACAACACAGTGTTCCGAGACCAATGAGCCCAGCCCAGACACAGTCTTATCACCTCACTAAATTCCCTGGTGAGCCTGGCCAAGTCATCAGACTGCGAGGCGGCAGCAGCATGTTAGCAGCAACCGCTAGTATGGCTAGGACGATACCAGTATCGCAATCTGTTTTCAGTGGCAAAAATTAAAACACGAAGCAGACTAACTCTTTGGTCCTTTAAAACCCTGCTGTATGTCAAATAATGTGTGCTATAGTTTGGAAAGTAAATAAATGTGACTCTGGATGACAACATAATGTTTGTTTCCAACATTAGGGCTGTTTTCCTAAAGAAGTTAAATCCGCTTCGTGTTTTGTTTCCTTGTCACGAATGAATATCGCGATACTACAGGTAATCAAATGGCTACCCGGACTATTTGCATTGTGTGCCTCCCCCAACCCCTCTTTTACGCTGCTGCTACTCTCTGTTTATCATATATGCATAGTCACTTTAACTATACATTCATGTACATACTACCTCAATTGGCCCGACCAACCAGTGCTCCTGCACATTGGCTAACCGGGCTATCTGCATTGTGTCCCGCCACCCACCACCCGCCAATGATTTATTACTAAACCTGTATAAATAGCTTCATCAGCAAAGGCTACGATTGCATGCCTGCCGCAGGCAACGTAGTCATGTTTATTTGACTTTGCCCTGGTGTTTTTATTAACAGCAATACTGTGTAAACAAACTAACAGATATTTCATTTGTTCAACTTAGTGCTTGATAGGGTTGTGAGAGGCATCACAACAACTTCAAGCCCTTTAGCGTCTAAATTGAATAAAATAAGCTGAATTTAATAGCTAACCGGGCTATCTGCATTGTGTCTCGCCACCACCACCCGCCAACCCCTCTTTTATGCTACTGCTACTCTCTGTTCATCATATATGGATAGTCACTTTAACCATATCTACATGTACATACTACCTCAATCAGCCTGACTAACCGGTGTCTGTATGTAGCCTCGCTACTTTTATAGCCTCGCTACTGTATATAGCCTGTCTTTTTACAGTTGTTTTATTTCGTTACTTACCTATTGTTCACCTAATACCTTTTTTGCACTATTGGTTATAGCCTGTAACTAAGCATTTCACTGTAAGGTCTACACCTGTTGTATTCGGCCACGTGACAAATGAATTTTGATTTGATTTGATACTAGTATCCAGAGGTGTGGACTCGAGGCACATGACTTGGACTAGAGTCAGACTCGAGTCACAAATATGATGACTTGCAACTCGACCTTGACTTTAACACCAATAACTCGTGACTTAACTTGGACTTGAGCCTTTTGACTCAACCTGACTTGATAACCTCCCCAAGCCCAAATATAAAAAATTATGCTATTAAAAAAAGTGTGAAGCACATCAACTCTTCATTTAACAGATTACAGTTTGATTACAGCCAATCAAATTGTGCCAGCTGAGAAAAAGTTGTGCGTGGCAGTGCAGAGGAACGTCGACGGGTGAATTCAGATGGAGCCCTTGGAAAGATGATACCCAAATTATTATTTCCAGATATAAAGATGACGCTGTATCAACAAAAAACGGATTGCAACTTGCAAAACATGCGGGAAGAAAATTGCAGACGGAGGCGCAACAATTTCCAATTTTGTTCGACATTTGAAGCTGCACAAAGAATGGTAAGTCGTGGCTAATATAGCCGACAGCTATATAATTTATAACTATGCTAGTGTAGCATGTAGGCTAACGTAATGTTACATCAATGAGCTTTCACACAGTCAATCAGTGCGAGAACGTGATAATTGCACGCAAGATTGAGCTACAACTGGCTAGGCAGTTGGTAGCCTAAATCCTGCCTGATGTTACTGCTGTTCCCTAAACCATTGACATACGTTAGCCTACTGTAACCACACAGAGAGAGTGAGTGTGTGTGTGTAAGGTTGGGCGATTGTGTACAAGCCTACATCGCCCGATTGCGCCCCATAGCGATCCTCGATAGTCAATCACTTTTTTTTGGGGGGGGGGGGTCTTTCTCATGGCTACCCATGTATTTCCATGTAAAAATAACATTTATTTGGAAAGTAATAAATATATAGCTATTTTTAAAAGCATTCATGATTTGCGTAAATGTAATATACTAACTATTACTCTTGTTAAAAAAATATTTGGTGAAGAGCACATTATGACTTGTTTAGGACTCTAATCTCGAAGTTTGAGACATGACTTGAGACTTGACTTGGTGTCACGCTCTGACCTTAGTTATCTTAGTTCTCTTTATTATTTTGGTCTGGTCAGGGTGTGACTAGGGTGGGTTTGTTAGTTTTTGTATTGTCTAGTTTTTTTTTTTTTATGTCTAGGGGGTTTTGTAAGTCTAGGTTTATGTAGGTCTATGGTGGCCTGAATTGGTTCCCAATCAGAGGCAGCTGCTTATCGTTGTCTCTGATTGGGGACCATATTTAGGTAGCCATATTCCTTTGGTATTTTGTGGGTTCTTGGTCTATGTTTAGTTGCCTGTCTGCACTACGCATATTAGCTTCACGGTTCGTTATTATTTTTTTTTTTAAGTTTGTTTAGTGTTCTTTGTGTAAATAAAGAAGAATGTATTCTTATCACGCTGCGCCTTGGTCTCCTCGTTATGACGAATGTGACAGAATAACCCACCAAATAAGGACCAAGTAGCGTGTGAATGAGGAGTGGACATCCTGGGCCCGGGAGAAAGATGAGTGGAGGACATCCTGGACCTGGGAGGAGGTAATGGCAGGGGACAAGACCCTGCCATGGAAGCAGGTGGATATAGCACAGGAGGAAAGGCGACGATACGAGGAGTCAAGGCAACCACAGAAACCCCAATAAAAAAATGGGGGGTGGCACATGGAGCAGTCGGCGGAGCCGAGGAGTAAACCAGAGCCAGTCTGGGAGAAGGAGGATTCGGAAGAGAGAGAAATTGGGGAGTTGTTAAGTTGGTGGAGGACACACAGATTTGAAATAAAATAAAGTGTTGTTGAAGGATGGCGCTTTAGTGTTCTGCTATAAGTGAACATAGAGATGAACACATTTTCAAAAGGGAGATTCAGATTAAATAAAAATTATTTGAGCTCTTTCCAACAGTTCTAAGATGAGGTGGCTGTGGTTGAGAAGTCTCACTGACAGAGCAGAGCCCTGTAATGGAAAGGAAAGGCCAACTGATGAGGGAACATTTCATCAGAAGCAGAGTGGACAAATAATGATTTATTACTAAACCTGTATAAATAGCTTCATCAGCAAAGGCTACGATTGCATGCCTGCCGCAGGCAACGTAGTCATGTTTATTTGACTTTGCCCTGGTGTTTTTATTAACAGCAATACTCTGTAAACAAACTAACAGATATTTCATTTGTTCAACTTAGTGATTGATAGGGTTGTGAGAGACATCACAACAACTTCAAGCCCTTTAGCGTCGAAATAAAAATACAATTAAAAGCAACTACCCACTGGGCACAGACGTCAAGCCAACGTACATTCGCGTTGGTTCAACGTAATTTCATTGAAATGATTGTAAACAACATTGACTCAACCAGTGTATGCTCAGTAGGTATCCTTAAAGACTATGCTCAGTAGGTATCCTTAAAGACTATATCAAATAAAATACATTGAGATTCTGATCCGCAATTATCCCCTTGAAAATAATTTCAGTCACAGATACAGTACAATATCGCAAACATACAGCAGACCCACATGAAGAAAAGCATGGTCAGTGGTTACAAGTTTGTGTTCAGGATGGACATACAGCAGACCCACATGAAGAAAAGCATGGTCAGTGGTTACAAGTTTGTGTTCAGGATGGACATACAGCAGACCCACATGAAGAAAAGCATGGTCAGTGGTTACAAGTTTGTGTTCAGGATGGACATACAGCAGACCCACATGAAGAAAAGCATGGTCAGTGGTTACAAGTTTGTGTTCAGGATGGACATACAGCAGACCCACATGAAGAAAAGCATGGTCAGTGGTTACAAGTTTGTGTTCAGGATGGACATACAGCAGACCCACATGAAGAAAAGCATGGTCAGTG
The DNA here is from genome assembly GCF_002021735.2 of Oncorhynchus kisutch. NCBI lineage: Eukaryota > Metazoa > Chordata > Actinopteri > Salmoniformes > Salmonidae > Oncorhynchus > Oncorhynchus kisutch. The sequence goes on along the minus strand of NC_034179.2, from coordinate 78,068,955 downwards.
GTTACAAGTTTGTGTTCAGGATGGACATACAGCAGACCCACATGAAGAAAAGCATGGTCAGTGGTTACAAGTTTGTGTTCAGGATGGACATACAGCAGACCCACATGAAGAAAAGCATGGTCAGTGGTTACAAGTTTGTGTTCAGGATGGACATACAGCAGACCCACATGAAGAAAAGCATGGTCAGTGGTTACAAGTTTGTGTTCAGGATGGACATACAGCAGACCCACATGAAGAAAAGCATGGTCAGTGGTTACAAGTTTGTGTTCAGGATGGACATACAGCAGACCCACATGAAGAAAAGCATGGTCAGTGGTTACAAGTTTGTGTTCAGGATGGACATACAGCAGACCCACATGAAGAAAAGCATGGTCAGTGGTTACAAGTTTGTGTTCAGGATGGACATACAGCAGACCCACAATGAAGAAAAGCATGGTCAGTGGTTACAAGTTTGTGTTCAGGATGGACATACAGCAGACCCACATGAAGAAAAGCATGGTCAGTGGTTACAAGTTTGTGTTCAGGATGGACATACAGCAGACCCACATGAAGAAAAGCATGGTCAGTGGTTACAAGTTTGTGTTCAGGATGGACATACAGCAGACCCACATGAAGAAAAGCATGGTCAGTGGTTACAAGTTTGTGTTCAGGATGGACATACAGCAGACCCACATGAAGAAAAGCATGGTCAGTGGTTACAAGTTTGTGTTCAGGATGGACATACAGCAGACCCACATGAAGAAAAGCATGGTCAGTGGTTACAAGTTTGTGTTCAGGATGGACATACAGCAGACCCACATGAAGAAAAGCATGGTCAGTGGTTACAAGTTTGGGTTCAGGATGGACATACAGCAGACCCACATGAAGAAAAGCATGGTCAGTGGTTACAAGTTTGTGTTCAGGATGGACATACAGCAGACCCACATGAAGAAAAGCATGGTCAGTGGTTACAAGTTTGTGTTCAGGATGGACATACAGCAGACCCACATGAAGAAAAGCATGGTCAGTGGTTACAAGTTTGTGTTCAGGATGGACATACAGCAGACCCACATGAAGAAAAGCATGGTCAGTGGTTACAAGTTTGTGTTCAGGATGGACATACAGCAGACCCACATGAAGAAAAGCATGGTCAGTGGTTACAAGTTTGTGTTCAGGATGGACATACAGCAGACCCACATGAAGAAAAGCATGGTCAGTGGTTACAAGTTTGTGTTCAGGATGGACATACAGCAGACCCACATGAAGAAAAGCATGGTCAGTGGTTACAAGTTTGTGTTCAGGATGGACATACAGCAGACCCACATGAAGAAAAGCATGGTCAGTGGTTACAAGTTTGTGTTCAGGATGGACATACAGCAGACCCACATGAAGAAAAGCATGGTCAGTGGTTACAAGTTTGTGTTCAGGATGGACATACAGCAGACCCACATGAAGAAAAGCATGGTCAGTGGTTACAAGTTTGTGTTCAGGATGGACATACAGCAGACCCACATGAAGAAAAGCATGGTCAGTGGTTACAAGTTTGTGTTCAGGATGGACATACAGCAGACCCACATGAAGAAAAGCATGGTCAGTGGTTACAAGTTTGTGTTCAGGATGGACATACAGCAGACCCACATGAAGAAAAGCATGGTCAGTGGTTACAAGTTTGTGTTCAGGATGGACATACAGCAGACCCACATGAAGAAAAGCATGGTCAGTGGTTACAAGTTTGTGTTCAGGATGGACATACAGCAGACCCACATGAAGAAAAGCATGGTCAGTGGTTACAAGTTTGTGTTCAGGATGGACATACAGCAGACCCACATGAAGAAAAGCATGGTCAGTGGTTACAAGTTTGTGTTCAGGATGGACATACAGCAGACCCACATGAAGAAAAGCATGGTCAGTGGTTACAAGTTTGTGTTCAGGATGGACATACAGCAGACCCACATGAAGAAAAGCATGGTCAGTGGTTACAAGTTTGTGTTCAGGATGGACATACAGCAGACCCACATGAAGAAAAGCATGGTCAGTGGTTACAAGTTTGTGTTCAGGATGGACATACAGCAGACCCACATGAAGAAAAGCATGGTCAGTGGTTACAAGTTTGTGTTCAGGATGGACATACAGCAGACCCACATGAAGAAAAGCATGGTCAGTGGTTACAAGTTTGTGTTCAGGATGGACATACAGCAGACCCACATGAAGAAAAGCATGGTCAGTGGTTACAAGTTTGTGTTCAGGATGGACATACAGCAGACCCACATGAAGAAAAGCATGGTCAGTGGTTACAAGTTTGTGTTCAGGATGGACATACAGCAGACCCACATGAAGAAAAGCATGGTCAGTGGTTACAAGTTTGTGTTCAGGATGGACATACAGCAGACCCACATGAAGAAAAGCATGGTCAGTGGTTACAAGTTTGTGTTCAGGATGGACATACAGCAGACCCACATGAAGAAAAGCATGGTCAGTGGTTACAAGTTTGTGTTCAGGATGGACATACAGCAGACCCACAATGAAGAAAAGCATGGTCAGTGGTTACAAGTTTGTGTTCAGGATGGACATACAGCAGACCCACATGAAGAAAAGCATGGTCAGTGGTTACAAGTTTGTGTTCAGGATGGACATACAGCAGACCCACATGAAGAAAAGCATGGTCAGTGGTTACAAGTTTGTGTTCAGGATGGACATACAGCAGACCCACATGAAGAAAAGCATGGTCAGTGGTTACAAGTTTGTGTTCAGGATGGACATACAGCAGACCCACATGAAGAAAAGCATGGTCAGTGGTTACAAGTTTGTGTTCAGGATGGACATACAGCAGACCCACATGAAGAAAAGCATGGTCAGTGGTTACAAGTTTGTGTTCAGGATGGACATACAGCAGACCCACATGAAGAAAAGCATGGTCAGTGGTTACAAGTTTGTGTTCAGGATGGACATACAGCAGACCCACATGAAGAAAAGCATGGTCAGTGGTTACAAGTTTGTGTTCAGGATGGACATACAGCAGACCCACATGAAGAAAAGCATGGTCAGTGGTTACAAGTTTGTGTTCAGGATGGACATACAGCAGACCCACATGAAGAAAAGCATGGTCAGTGGTTACAAGTTTGTGTTCAGGATGGACATACAGCAGACCCACATGAAGAAAAGCATGGTCAGTGGTTACAAGTTTGTGTTCAGGATGGACATACAGCAGACCCACATGAAGAAAAGCATGGTCAGTGGTTACAAGTTTGTGTTCAGGATGGACATACAGCAGACCCACATGAAGAAAAGCATGGTCAGTGGTTACAAGTTTGTGTTCAGGATGGACATACAGCAGACCCACATGAAGAAAAGCATGGTCAGTGGTTACAAGTTTGTGTTCAGGATGGACATACAGCAGACCCACATGAAGAAAAGCATGGTCAGTGGTTACAAGTTTGTGTTCAGGATGGACATACAGCAGACCCACATGAAGAAAAGCATGGTCAGTGGTTACAAGTTTGTGTTCAGGATGGACATACAGCAGACCCACATGAAGAAAAGCATGGTCAGTGGTTACAAGTTTGTGTTCAGGATGGACATACAGCAGACCCACATGAAGAAAAGCATGGTCAGTGGTTACAAGTTTGTGTTCAGGATGGACATACAGCAGACCCACATGAAGAAAAGCATGGTCAGTGGTTACAAGTTTGTGTTCAGGATGGACATACAGCAGACCCACATGAAGAAAAGCATGGTCAGTGGTTACAAGTTTGTGTTCAGGATGGACATACAGCAGACCCACATGAAGAAAAGCATGGTCAGTGGTTACAAGTTTGTGTTCAGGATGGACATACAGCAGACCCACATGAAGAAAAGCATGGTCAGTGGTTACAAGTTTGTGTTCAGGATGGACATACAGCAGACCCACATGAAGAAAAGCATGGTCAGTGGTTACAAGTTTGTGTTCAGGATGGACATACAGCAGACCCACATGAAGAAAAGCATGGTCAGTGGTTACAAGTTTGTGTTCAGGATGGACATACAGCAGACCCACATGAAGAAAAGCATGGTCAGTGGTTACAAGTTTGTCTTCAGGATGGACATACAGCAGACCCACATGAAGAAAAGCATGGTCAGTGGTTACAAGTTTGTGTTCGGGATGGACATACAGTAGACCAACGTATACAGGGATCACAGTAAATGTCAGATCAGATGATCATTTGATTGGCTGATTACAATGGCTTATCAAGTTGTCCTTTCAAACTTGAAGAATTTCAGACACTGTCAGTTTAATGCACAAAACAGAACTCATCATGTAGTAGTAACGTGTGACCGCTAATACCCGAGATATGTTAAATTGTCAAATTGTCAACCTTGCTTAATCCAAAAGACTCAATGCCAGGAGAGGCATGTGCCGATACCCCGGGAGTAAGAAGAACATTAAAACTCCAATCCCTCACCCTGGCAGCTACAGCAGTGTAATTGATTCTTAGGATTTAGATAAATGACAAAGATACAGTTGTGAGCAACTGAGTGGAAGGACTAGAGCCTTGTTGCTAGCGCAGCACTGTCAACGAGGGGGACAGAGTTAATCTATTGTGATTCCTGAGCTGACTGACCAGAGAAAAATACTGCAGCATTGTTATTGGCTAGCAAAAGTGGACGGTGGCTCAAAGGGGTCATTTTCTGTAACCACCAGAGCATACCAGTTTTGACAGCGATTTAAGTCCATGTCCAGACATTGGTAAGTGTAAAATTGAAGGATAAAATCAAGATAATAAGCACTACAGTACAAACAAACGTCCTGCTCTTACGACGCTCCACCACGCTCGAGGCCATTCACTTCACACAGTAAACACAATTCTCCAGTTGAGATGCCATTACAAACGGATTTGGCACTGGTAGCACTGAGAACCACAGTTACAGAAACATTTACCCATCGTCAACTCTCCATAGAGTGTAATGACAAGACTAAGACCGATAATGGGACTTTATTTCATTGTGGGTGCTGACTGAGAGCCTGAAATCACACACATTAACAGAATGGTCTGTCCTCTAGTGAGGTCTTAAATAATTAACCCAAATGTCACCCATAGTGATTCATACCAGTGTTCAGGAACCTGGGCACTTTCACTCCACCGCAGAGGAATTCCGGCAAATATCCTGCGCGGATCACCTGCCTCGTCCTGATGGGTTTTCAGGGATGGAGCGTAAATGGGGACGAGGTTACCCAGTAATGGGCCTGCAGTGAATAATTGAAGCATCCATGGAAACACAGAGATGGACATGTTCTTCTGGAAGGAGCAGAGCACTAGGGGAGAGTGATTGAGAACAGGGGCTGTAGCAGCAGAGCTCTAACCTCTCCAGTAGAGCTGAACACACAGACAGTGAAAGAGAGAGAGAGAGTGCACTACACAGCGCTGACATGCACAGCGTTAATGAATAATGGACGTCTCCCTCTGAGAAACCTCCTACCACATCCCTCTCTAAAAATAGCACCTTCTTTAGTCAAGGTGAACAGGGATAGCAGCTCTACTGTCAGAGCCCCCCCTCATAGGGAATCACTCTTTGTGGGAGCATCGTTATGGACATGCTAAGTGGAAATGCTCTGCTGAACAGGGTGAGGCTGACCTCAGTGTGTAGTAGGTAGGTAGTGCCTGCTAGATGATGTGTGTGTCTGGTCAGGTCTGGTTAGTGGGAGTATGTTAGAAAGCAGACTTGTCCAGAGGCATAATTCTGGCCTTGGTATCCTTCTGTGAGTTCACAAAGGGTATCAGCTACAATTACCCCTGGGATCTCAAGACTGTTTATACATTACATGACCAAAACTATGTGGACCCCTGCTCATCGAACATCTCGTTCCAAAATCATGGGCATTAATATGGAGTTGGTCCTTCCTTTGCTGATATAACAACCTCCACTCTTCTGGGAAGGTTTTCCACTAGATGTTAGAACATTGCTGGGGGGACTTGCTTCCATTCAGCCACGACCGCATTAGTGAGGTCGGGCACTGATGTTGGGCGTTAGGCCTGGCTCGCAGTCTGCATTTCAATTCATCTCAAAGGTGTTCGATGGAGTTGAGGTCAGGGCTCTGTGCAGGCCAGTCAAGTTCTTCCATACCGATCTGGACAAACCATTTCTGTATGTACCTCGCTTTGTGCATGAGGTCATTGTCATGCTGAAACAAGAAAGGGCCTTCCCCAAACTGTTGCCACAAAGTTGGAAACACAGAATCGTCTCGAATGTCATTGTATGCTGTAGCGTTAAGATTTCCCTTCACTGGAACTAAGGGGCCTAGCCCGAACCATGACAAACAGCCCCAGACTATTATTCCTCCTCCACCAAACTTTACAGTTGTCACTATGCATTCGGGCAGGTAGCGTTCTCCTCGCATCCGCCAAACCCAGATTCGTCCGTCAGGACTGCCAGATGGTAAAGTGTGATTCATCACTCCAGGGAATGCGTTTCCACTGCTCCAGAGTCCAATGGTGGCGAGCTTTACACCACTCCAGCCGATGCTTGACATTGCGCATGGTGATCTTACATGCTGACTACACCGCTCGCATCGAGTGCCCGAGCGGTGCTAAATAAATTTAAACATACGTTATTTAATTATTGCACCCACACTGCTCGCGCTCCAAAGAGCGTCTGCGTTGCCAAGGGCTAAAATAGAAGTCAGTTCTATTTCTAACACAGATCGCGCTGCAAGTCCTGCCTCTCCCATCTCCTCATTGGTTTATAGAAGCAGATACCCACATGCCATCTCCTCATTGGTTACATCCACGTGGGTGACTGAAAGACGAACAGAGTTCGGTGGTGGTAATACACATTATGAAAGTTAGTTGCCAATCGCCAAAGTCCAAAGAAGAAAAAGCCTGAAAGGAGGAGAGATGACTAGAAACGATTCGGTTGACCGTTTTATGTGTAGATTAATTGTCGGAGTAGAGGACCTTGTGCATTTCAGGTAAAATAACAACTCAATGTTTATATCCCAGGACAAATTAGCTAGCAACAGCAAGCTAGCTAAATAGGACAAATTAGCTAGCAACTGCAAGCTAGCTAGCTAAATTGCCTTAAATGTTTAATGCTTTTTGACCTGTCCCCAAATTAATATAATTGGTTCAGAGTTTGTTTTGATATTTTAACCTGTGTGTCGTGATCGTGTTTGGTGTGGGGGGACAGAGGGAGTTTGGAACTCGATAGACGATTTTACGCTCATCAGCACTCGGCGGTCCAGTACTGTGAGCTTGTGTGGCCTACCACTTTGCGGGTGAGCCGTTGTTGCTCCTAGAAGTCAAGAAAGGCTAGTAACTAGAAGCTTTCTCCTTGAGGAAACATATTGGAGATATACTAAAAGAGAACATTTTCCATAACCTGTAGGTAGTAAGGACTAGGGTCTGAATAGATAGTTCAGAGCTTCGGCTCCTTCTTATAACCTGTAAGGAACACAATATATGATCTATACTTGCATGCAGGTTTCTCACTTATGGGTGGCACAAATTGGGATGTGGAGAGGGGAATGGGTAGGGTATATGCAAATTAAATATTGTAGTATTTACTATAGTTAAAAAGTGTACACCACAATCCAGAATTAATTATTACAGTACCCTGAAAGCACATGCTAGTGACAGTTAAGTTCAATTGTTTGCCTTGAGTCTTTTGATATGTCATTCTCAGAACTGCGGATCCTGGGTCTCTGCGTTTTGGCAGGGTCGTGTTTCGGAGGATGCATGACCTTCACCTCTCCCGAGACCATAGGGGAGTTGCAGCGATGAGAGAAGATCGTAACTACCAGTTGGATAACATAAAATTGGGTAAACTATTTATTTAATAAAGAAGTGCGGAACCTGGCTACATACAATGTACTATATCTATAATCTTCTATGGAGTCATACATTTAGCTTTTTTTTGCAATTGTTGTTGTTCTTTTTTAAGTTGAACAAAAGCCTCAACTTGTATTACTAAATGCACGCAATATCAATGGAAAAGCATATCAACTCAATGTTCAGGAAAGACTGACATATAATAATGTAAAATGGAGATCTCACATTCAAGCACTTCCATGAAGCTATAACCAAGGATGTAGACATCCTTGATATAAGTGAATCAGCATTAAGGGGCTATGGCTCTTCAACAGATCATAATCTGCTCTAGCTGTATGCTCCAGACACACCATTCGTTTGTCCGTTTCACTAAGCCAGTCAGATGGGTGGGCTACTAGTTAAATCCCAAAGTCTGGAGGTCAGAAATCCACAGAAGGGGATTGAGAATGAGACAGCAGAGGACTCTGTGAAAGGGAATAAGGAAAGGATAAAATTATTAGCGGTTTGAGAGACAGAGGGACATAGTCCTGGAGGGGGTAATAATATGAGGAGAGGAGTGTAGAAGGAGTGTAGAAGCCCTCATTGCACGGACACTTCTCTGTATAGTTCCTCCGTTGGAGAATACAGCTAGTGACAGGAGGGTAGCTAAAGTGGTAGCGAGACCTCTGACAATGATTCTACAATAGTATATGAGATATCAGCAGAGTGGGTTCAGGCACAGTGGTTTGAGGTGAATGACGATATAACACATGATTAGTTATAATGCATCAACTCACCCTAGCCAACCAACCCTAGCCAACCAACCCTAGCCAACCAACCCTAGCCAACCAACTCCTTCCCAGAATCCTTGCTAGCATGCCAACTTTCCTCATTTGAGAGGGATTTTCAGACACCTACCAGCAGGTCTGCACTGAGGTCGACTTCCTTTCCTTTTAGTGGAAATAATAGCCAGGCAGTAGCTAGAGGTCAGCAGGGGATGATGATGTGACTCAGTCCTGGTCTCTCTGACCTCATGTCAGTCATACCGAGTGGGTTACTCTCTGAGAGCATTTGACAGATTTTCAACCATGGTAAAAACCCACTGGTGGAGCACAATTATTGGCATCCTTGTAACATTCTCTTACATAGTGTATGAGGTCATCTCCACAATGCTACAGTCATTGGTAACCTACATTAGATATCATTCTATAGAGCAGACTCACTGGACCTCCACAGTAAAAAGTATAATGACAGTAAAACATTACAGCCCAGTGGAGAGAATCATCCTCCAACGATGCTGAGTGGATCTGCCCTGCCGCTCCACTGCTTGTTTTATATGGAAATACCATCAAGTCTGGAACAAAAAGAGGGAGGAAACACAGCACTTTTTGGAAGTGCCTTTGCGAGCCAAGAAAATACTTAGAGGTACTATTCAAGAAAAATGCTCCTAACACTTTTTTGGGTGGATGAATATGACTTTGTGAAATTAATCATTAATGACTCATAAGCCGATTGGTTTTTAGGAGGCATCAGCGGAGGCAGAGGAGGAGGCAGAGGAGGAGGCTGAGGAGGAGGCAGAGGAGGAAATGAATTCATATAAAGACAGGGAGGTCGGTCTCCTGAGCTGATGGGGTTTATTACTGTGCTGCTGACACACTGTGGTGACAGGCAGGAGACAACACCCACAGATGGGGATGTAATGACAGGAGCAAAAGTCAAGAAAGGCTAGTAACTATTTATATAGACCACCTCTGTGTAATGCCTTTGGAATATACTTACAGAAACATGTACAGTATGTCTATCAAGAGCCAAAACTGTAAAGAATGTTTACAGCGAGCGTATAAGGTGTTATAAATGGTTTACAAAACATGTTACCCCATTCAAAAGAACTTATCAAAGACATCCAAATAAAGTGAAATGAAGTCAAACGGTCATGAAAATCTGCTGCCAACTAGCCTGTATAATTATGAGCCCTTTTACAGGTAGACTTGGAAAAGGCATTCCACACAGAAGTGGTGGCTCAGCGACAGTGCAGTGCAGTATATAGAAATGTCCTTAACCGCTCCTTAAACCTTGAGTGATACATTGGGGTGTCTGAGGCAGCTTAATTGTGTCTGTGCCAGTGAAAGCAACCCCGGCAGACTGCAGATAAATTAAAAAAGGTCATTTTTCAAGAACAGTGCTGGCAAAGGGAGGGACGCTCTCAAATTAAACCTCCACGAGAAGTCAACAATAATTCACACACACATGCACAAAATCTCACACACACACACACACACACACACACACACACACACACACACACACACACACACACACCACACACACACACACACACACTTTCTCTTGCTCTGTGGGGATGACGATACAGAACATGAGCCCAGTATGTATTGTCCAATCAACACTAATCTGGGTTAGAGGTCAAAGGAGTACACAAGCACAGAGCGGTCACATTGGGACCCTTTCTTCTAAGCTGCTTTTCCAGCTGGGTGGCTCCGAGTCACAGGAAGCCATTCTGTTCTACAGAGCAGACAAAATCAAAGTTGGGGAGAGGAAACACTCACAGGCACAATAGGTCTGCACCCTGCCCTCTCTGACTGGAAAACAGCAACCACACAGGCACAATAGGCCTGCACCCTGCCCTCTCTGACTGGAAAACAGCAACCACACAGGCACAATAGGTCTGCACCCTGCCCTCTCTGACTGAAAAACAGCAACCACACAGGCACAATAGGTCTGCACCCTGCCCTCTCTGACTGGAAAACAGCAACCACACATGGCACGTTGTGACGGTCGGTGCTACTGTAAGTGATGTTGTTGTGGTTAGGTATTGGTGGTTGGCTTAGTTAGTGCACTCTCTGTAAATCACAGCAAATCTTTATGAGGAGACAGGGAAGAGAAGAGAGGATGATGCCTTAAAAGGTTCTGAGGATAGTGTTTCTGACCTTGGTAACCTTGATACTGATCGTTGTGATGATTGTGCTCAGCATGGCTGAGGAACCAGTGCAGGACATGAGTCATTTGACCCTGCATGGGAATGTCCTGTGTAGTGACCTTCTGTTGTTGAATGTCTCTGGTAGCTCGCCTTCAGTGCTATCTCTTTTCCTGGCTTGCATCATGAGTACCACTGATAATCCTCTTTGACCCAAGATTGAACCCTGAACACTGTTCCTCTTTTATCTACTCACACACCTCCCCTGTGCTTCTCTATGGGCACAGAGACAGTAGATTCCCAAGACCCTCTGGTGAATATCCCATTCCCTAAAGTGAATAGCTCGGGCCAGCTCAAATCTCTCAAAAGCTTTTTTTTACTGCCTGTGTGTTTGCTGTGACAGCACTGACTGCATTACAATCACAGTCCCTTATTCATGTTCCATCTCTGTAGGAGGGCTGAGGGTTCACTGAGAGCAAAAGTCCTTACTGTACCCAATCTGCTCCTTGTTCTGGATAAGTAAACACGTGTAAATCAGATACAAATAATTGAAATATCATCAAACATGACAACAGTTGCTGTACTGTACTGACTCTGCAACATTGCTGTCCTTGAATGGAGGTTTGCTTATCTGTCAGTCTGTCACTACCCGTTAAGGCTTCCCCACCCACAGCCACACTGTTGTACAGAGCCCAACACAACCCTGTCTCACCTCTCCCTCGCTTCAGTAGCAGTGCTCAACAAGCGTCTCTTTCTTCCACCGGCTTACAAAGGGCAGCATTCATGATACAGAGAGAGAGCCTCACACCAGCACTGTTTCCTAAGTGATAAACGGTCAACAAACTGAATGCCAGTTCCATGGTGTGACTACAGTACGTGTGTGTGTGTATGTGTGTTTGTGTGTATGTGTGTGTGTGTGTGTGTGCGTATTCTTTTTAAGGAACTCAGTCGAGCTTACAACTTACTCTTGATAATAGTAACAGTAGAATGCATATGGTGCAATTTTGAAATTGTGTGTAGTGCATAGTGTATCAGCAGTTTTCCTCTTGTCATGTCAGTCATTGCAGACCTTAGAGAGCTATTTATAACTTGTCAGAAATGTCCAGATCAACCAGCGCATGTCAGCGAATGTTTTTTTAGCTAGGTTTTTTAGCCTGTTGATTTTGTTGTAATGTTTGAGTCACTCAGATATAACATGAACACACGTAAGACATGGCAAAACGTGTTAAATTGCAGGAAATTAGCTTTAAAACTGCAACATGTTCTCTCTGCCAACAAGAGGGGGGGGTGTAAAGTTTGTGTCATGGACAGTACTTGTGCACATAGAGGGAAGGCGAGACATGTTCCCCAATGATGGAAGGGGGGTCAGAATGAATGTTTGGGATCCACTGACTTGAGCTTGGAAGCTCAGGGGTGGGGGAACTCCCACTGTTCATCTGGGTCTCCTGTGCTGCTTATGGTAACTGAACGCGTGCTGAAAAACAATGATTTCAGCCCCTGGGTTAGCAGAGCTCCCTCCCTGGGCTCGGTGGTGACATGAGAGGACTTATAAACCAGTTGCCTCACTCCCTCCATCCTCCCTGTGACCCGGGCTTACTCCACTGGCACAGCAATAGCTCCGGTAGGGTGGCAGAGCTGCAGCCTGCCACAGCACAGCAACAAACACAACACAACAAACCCTTAAACTCCTCCGAACTCCCTCTTTCAAGACCCTTCTCCCAGACGTCAACAAGGGTTTGACTTTTTGTGATGTGAGAAGGATAAACACAGTTAGATGTGATAGATGTCTGAGCAGTGCTAAAATAAGAAGACCTCTCTTCATGGAGTCTGTCACCTGAAAGAGCCAATAAAAGCCTTCTCCCCTGAGGAGAGCTCCTTTGTGGGTGGCTAGCTGATACTACTGTAAATTCTTAGAGGGCTCTAAAAAGACCAATAAAGGGAAGAGTGAGTACGGTAAGTAGCAGACTTTGAGGAGAAGGGGGGGGGGGCACACAGTGAGAATAGCAGGATAAATCCCTTTAGTAGGTAGGGTACTGTATGAGCCCTGGGATTATTTCCTTGGCTCTAGTCTATCAGGCCACATGTTTCCATACTGATAAGAAAATGAAATCCATGACAACGCCGGTGCTCATTCCATTCATAGGCGGCTGGGAGAGGTTCTGGCTAAACATAAGAGATGACTGTCATAAGAGATGTTCTGCTCTGGACAGAGACCACACAGTGCTAGACTGTGTGGTCTGTGTGTGCATGTCATTTATTGATATAGAGTTTATTCTGTTAGACAGTATTCTTTTGAAAACATAATTACAAGATTGTAGGAGGGCTTTCTCTACCTCAAAACAAGTTTTCAAGAAGAATACTTAATTCAGTCAGGAGAGAGGTTCTGAGAACCTCACTACAAGCACAACCCTGACACCTGCTGAACTCCCACTATATGTTAGTCCACATGTTACCATTTTATTTTTTATATTACCTTTATTTAACTAGGCAGGTCAGTTAAGAACAAATTCTTATTTTCAACTACCTGTTCAGGGGCAGAACGACAGATTTGTACCTTGTCAGCTCGGGGATTTGAACTTGCAACCTTCCGGTTACTAGTCCAACGCTCTAACCACTAGGCTACCCTTACCGCCCCATATCATTAGAGAACATGAAGCATTAGCTTAGTACAAATTGAGATGCAGCTGTCTGTCCATCAATTAGTCAGTCATGTATTTCAGGCTAAATGACTCAGCAGACTGTCATTATTAATAGCTTTGTCATTAATGAGGACATGCTAATGTGATTTCCAGGGCAGGTTAATAATGACTTCCACAGATCTAATTGAGGTCAATAGGAAGCATGATTCCTATTCCTGTCAGTATAAAGCCAACATAGAGACAAGCGATGGACCTCTGGAAGGGATTGTCTTTACTCAACAGCCAGAGCAGAATGCACACTGAAGCCATGACAAAACCCAGGTATTTACAATGAGATGTGTTATTATTCAAATGAGAACAAAACTACTGAATTAGTCGTTAATTTCTTCATTCTCTCTGGTAACGAAATTTTTTTTTGAAATATGTCTCCAAATGCAACATATTTTTTACTTGAAATCCAATACTTTATAAAATCTCTAGAATGAGTTAATAACAATAAAAACACTGTATTATTACAACTCTATCATAGGTTTGTACAACTGTAAAGAGTTTCTTGGGCATCAGCTTTTGTGGGTTAGATAACAGGCTCAAAATGGCCAGAAACAAATAACTTTTTTCTGAAACTCGTCAGTCTATTCTTGTTCTGAGAAATTAAGGCAATTCCATGCGAGACATTGCCAAAAAACTGAAGATCTCATACAACACTGTGTACTACTCCCTTCACAGAACAGTGTAAACTGGCTTTAACCAGAATAGAAAGAGGAGTGGGATGCCCCGGTGCACAAATGAGCAAGAGGACAAGTACATTAGAGTGTCTAGTTTGAGAAACAGACGCCTCACAAGTCCTCAACTGTCTCAACATCCATAGTGAAGAGGTGACTCCGGGATGCTGGCCTTCTAGGCAGAGTTCCTCTGTCCAGTCTCAACGTCAACAGTGAAGAGGTGACTCCGGGATGCTGGTCTTCTAGGCAGAGTTCCTCTGTCCAGTCTCAACGTCAACAGTGAAGAGGTGACTCCGGGATGCTGGTCTTCTAGGCAGAGTTCCTCTGTCCAGTCTCAACATCAACAGTGAAGAGGTGACTCCGGGATGCTGGTCTTCTAGGCAGGGTTCCTCTGTCCAGTCTCAACGTCAACAGTGAAGAGGTGACTCCGGGATGCTGGCATTCTAGGCAGAGTTCCTCTGTCCAGTCTCAACGTCCATAGTGAAGAGGTGACTCCGGGATGCTGGCCTTCTAGGCAGAGTTCCTCTGTCCAGTCTCAACGTCAACAGTGAAGAGGTGACTCCAGGATGCTGGTCTTCTAGGCAGGGTTCCTCTGTCCAGTCTCAACGTCAACAGTGAAGAGGTGACTCCGGGATGCTGGTCTTCTAGGCAGAGTTCCTCTGTCCAGTCTCAACGTCAACAGTGAAGAGGTGACTCCGGGATGCTGGTCTTCTAGGCAGAGTTCCTCTGTCCAGTCTCAACGTCAACAGTGAAGAGGTGACTCCGGGATGCTGGCCTTCTAGGCAGAGTTCCTCTGTCCAGTCTCAACGTCAACAGTGAAGAGGTGACTCCGGGATGCTGGTCTTCTAGGCAGAGTTCCTCTGTCCAGTCTCAACGTCAACAGTGAAGAGGTGACTCCGGGATGCTGGTCTTCTAGGCAGAGTTCCTCTGTCCAGTCTCAATGTCAACAGTGAAGAGGTGACTCCGGGATGCTGGTCTTCTAGGCAGAGTTCCTCTGTCCAGTCTCAACGTCAACAGTGAAGAGGTGACTCCGGGATGCTGGTCTTCTAGGCAGAGTTCCTCTGTCCAGTCTCAATGTCAACAGTGAAGAGGTGACTCCGGGATGCTGGTCTTCTAGGCAGAGTTCCTCTGTCCAGTCTCAACGTCAACAGTGAAGAGGTGACTCCGGGATGCTGGTCTTCTAGGCAGGGTTGCAAAGAAAAAGCCATATCTCAGACTGGCCAATAAAAAGATGGCAAAAGAACACAAACACTGGACAGAGAAACTCTGAGTCTGACAGGCACTGGCAGGAGTACAGGGTAACGTTAGTTTCAGCATGGAGAGGGTGAATTCAATTATTCAACATCTTGCTAGATAGCTAGCTAGCAATATCAGCGAAGCCATCTGCAGCCACATATTGACTACCTAGCAACATGACATCATTTCTCATTTCTGGAGGCAGTGGAAATGCAATTTGAGCTAGCTGACCAAGACCAGCCCAACCTGGGTTGACTTCAAAGTGCCAATGGAAGCTGGGCTTAATGGGCCATATAGCTGGGAGGAAGTCCCTCAGACAGAGAACACAATAACAAGTTCAAAAGTTCAAATGGGTCTCCTTCACACAGAAAGGTGAACCATTGGAGGTGTGGTGTGGGAAGATAGCCTAACCAAATTGATATTACCAGTTTGTCTTGCCTAAACTAAAGTAAAAGTGTGTAAAAGCAATGATGAAGCGGAGCGGCACACTGTCATAACAGCAGGTTTTTGTCCCTCACACTGTCCGGCACACTGTCAAAAACAGCAGGTTTTTGTCCCTCACACTATCCGGGACACTGTCAAAAACAGCAGGTTTTTGTCCCTCACACCGTTAACAAAGTGTGACAACTTTTTCCTTGACTTGTCCCAGACTTATAATGACAGGCCTTATCAGCAGTCCTCCTGTCCCAGCCTCCTCTGATGTTCTCTGTGGCCTGATACAGAGAGACAGAGACATAGTCCAGATCACCTCCTGTGCCCTCTGGCCCTGCACTGAAGGACAACTCATCTCAGACACAGATTGAAGCTTTGTTCGAGTATTGGATAGACACTGCATAGTACTGTATATGGCCAGATAAACTAAGAGGGGGGTGTCAACAGAAATATAGAGAGAAAGAAAGAGAGAGAGGGGGGGGGGGGGTAAAGGGGGGGGGGGGGGGGGGGGGTAGATGGAGAGAAAGGGGGAAAGTGCATATGAGGGGACCGAATGCTCATTGCTCACAGAAAACAACTAAATTGAATGGCTCAATGAACTGAGGCCCATACAAAAACTCACTGTCACACACACAACTCACAGAGCATCACTTAGCCTACACACATGCATACACCCATAAACTCAAGAACACACCCACCCATATGCAAACACACTAACCTGCTAACCTGTTAGAAGATAGATCAAGTAAGAAAATCATACAAGACTACAAAGCTGAGTTCACACTGGCAATTGAATCTCAAAACCTCTGTCTTAGCCTACACACAGTCTAGTTTCTAGTCTTAACCATAGCCTTTGGTTCAGTAGGTCCCTACATGGTTAGTGTCAGTGGGATTCACTTCAACAGACCACGGCTTGAGACCACCTCTTACTTTGATCTATTAATTAATTCAAGTATGCAGAGTGTCAAATTCAATTGATGCAACAAAGACCAAGCTGTGTTTTATCCAAAACAAGAGCCAGCAGGCCTAAGCAGTAGCCAAGCTGTACTGGTCCGGAACACCATTTACCCTCCCTGAAACCATGCATCTCACTTCGGTTACTTAACACACAAAAAAGTGGAACGGATTGTTTTCCGTGTGTTCGCATACCAATTTGATAAAGACATGTTGAATCCCAAATACAGTGATGTATTGTTCTGTGAAATTCCCCTCCACCAGAATAGTGATGATACAACAGAATAAATCAGTGGAGTAAGGTCTGTGGGAGAAGGGACACTGATATCATTTAGATTTATTTGTGATGACTCACCAACCGTGAATTTGGCACTTGGTATGAATCATTCCATTGGTTATCACCCTGATAGCACTGCTAAAGAGGGGGTGTATTTCAAAAGCAGAAATATTTTTTTAATAATGCATGAAACTCCCTGCTAATGGGCACAGTGGAACTGATCAAAGGCCTATCCAGGGGGTGTCAGGCTCCACTGTGCCCACAGGCATACCTTCAGGAGGAGCCATGCACAGAGAAAGTATCAAACAGCAAATTACACAGCTTTGATTCTACTCCTCAGGCGGCACAGAAGACATTATAGAACAAAGTTGCAGGTCTCCTGTGAAAGCAGCAGTTTCACTTGTGGCATCAGCTAGACGGCTGCAGCACACAGGGCATGTTCACAGACAGACAGAACTATGGAAACGGGTTATCAGAATTATCTGTTGAATCATATGCCATTTAGAGCACAGGAGAGAAGGAAATATGTCACTTCTATGCAATGCTGCTCTTCCTCTCACATCTGTTCAGAATCTTTCAGAATCACAGAGTACATAAATTAAAGTCGATTAATGCTGTGTTAGCACATTTAGTATAGATCCAAGGGTAGATAAGTACATCAATAATTGAGAGCTGAATTTAAATTGTACAAACTTAGAGCTGCAAAGAACATAAAGATGCTGTTGCAAATGCCTGGAGAAACCGACGTTCTTTTGTGAAACCAAGGTTCTGTAAGTAAATGAAAATATCATTTTCTGTACAGCAATAGATATTTCAGACAGTAGTTCTTGCTCTTGTGTGTGAGGAGTGCAAGGCACTGTTGAGACTTGTAGCTCAAGCCTACACTTTGAGTTCAGTACAGTTCAATGTGACTGTGTGACAGTGGATGGAGAAGGCACTCTTACCTTCCCTGGGGCTTTGGTCTTGTTATTGTTGTTGCTGCAGGAGGACAAGTTGACATCTTCATGAACTCGGTCCAGAAGCCAAAGCAGGAACTCCAGGGCGTCATGTTGTGAGTTTCCTCGGAATTGGGATCCATACTTGGATACTATACTCTAGAGAGGGAAAGGAGAGTCACATGGTCAATGAAGGAGTCCATGTAAAACTGTATTGTAAACATTGGTGAATTAGTGCGTCTTCAATGGACAGAGAAAACAGATTAGCTGACTGTTGTTTTAAAATGGTTACATTGATGTAATTCAAGATGAATGTACTATAACCACACAATGTGCTTTTGAAGTAAAGACTTGCCTAAATGCATGAATAACCTTCTGCTGTCCGGATAATCCGAACATTTTGCATAAGAGTGGAAAACTAAAACAGCAGTGGGATAATTCAGATCCAAATCTGACAGCTTGTTAGGATTTGAGATGTGACAGGAATACCCAAATTGCATTACCAAAAGCTATTGGTTTGTTTACTGCCATTCCCGCTTCCATAGAAACATGAAACAAACAGTGCAATATCCTACACACCAACTGAGGTGTGTAGGACCCTATATAATCAATGACATTTTTTGCCAAATTCTATTTCTTTTTTTTCTCAAATTCCGTTTTCTCAGTTTGGTTTTTCCAGGTTTCTGTTTTTCCCCCAGTTTTTTCAAGTTTTCACTCTCAAAATATATTTTTGTTGATAGAAAAACAACAACATTTTATGTTTTAGGTCCACACCAATGCTTAAACCACATCAGGAGACCACTTTTGAGGTCTGGGAAAAATATATTACATTTACATAAGATCCCCTTTTATTTATTGCACAGCAACACTGTTTGGTTAGCTGTGTTTTTGGAGGACACGTGATTGCAGAGTTTGCTAAACAAATCGCCACTGGATTGATGCAAATAATCATGATATCATTCTGCCAGGTAGGTATAGGCTTATAGGTAGGTATACATTTTTCAGGAAAATACGAATCACTGATGCATTTTGTTCATGTCTTCACACCATAGTGCCCTCAGAGCTCATCACTAAGCTAAGGACCCGGAGACTAAACACCTCCCTCTGCAACTGGATCCTGGACTTCCTGACGGGCCGCCCCCAGGTGGTAAAGGTAGGCAACAACATATCTGCCATGCTGATCTAGTCTCTCGAGATTGTGTGCTTACTCCCCTCCTGTACTCCCTGTTCATCCATGACTGCGCATTCAAGCACGACTCCAACAACATCATTAAGCTTGCAAACGTCACAACGGTGGTAGGCCTGAACACAGACAACGATGAGACAGCCTGTAGGGAGGAGGTCAGAGACCTGGCCGTGTGGTGCCAAGACAACAACCTCTCCCTCAACGTGATCAAGACAAAGGAGATAATTGTGGACTACAGGAAAAGGAGGTTTGAGCACTCCCCCATTCACATCGATTGGGCTGTAGTGGAGCAAGTCGAGAGCTTCAAGTTTATTCCCATTCAGGAAACTGAAAATATTTGGCATGGATTCTACAGCTGTACCATCGAGCGCATCCTGGCTGGTTGCATCATCACCCAGTATGGCAACTGCTCCGCCTTCGACCGCAAGGCGCTGTGGAGGGTAGTGCGTACGGCCCAGTACATCACTGGGGCCAAGCTTCCTACCATCCAGGACCTCTATACCAGGGTTGTGTCAGAGGAAGGCCCATAAATGTTTTAAAGACTCCAGTCACCCTAGTCATAGACTGTTCTCTCTGGTACTGCATGGCAAGCGGTACCGAAGCGACAAGTCTAGATCCAAAAGACTCCATAACAGCTGCTATCCCAAAGCCATAAGGCTGCTGAACAGTTAATTGAATGGCTACCTGGACTACTTGCATTGACCCTCCCCCCTTTTTTATTTTGTATTTACGCTGCTGCTACTTGCCGTTTATTATTTATGCATAGTCATTTCACCATTACCTACATGTACATATTACCTCAATTACCTCGACTAACCTGTACCCCCACACATTGACTCTGTACCGGTACCCTGTTTATAGCCTCGTTTATTTATTTTTTACTTAAAAAAAAACTAAAAACTGCATTGTTGGTTAAGGGCTTGTAAGTAAGCATTTCACAGTAAGGTCTACACGTGTTGTATTCGGCGCATGTGACAAATACAATTTGATTTGATTTATGATATGTCTCATGTGTCTGTTGGTCCACCTGTGGCTGCACACAGGATCCCTTCTTCAGGAAGCTCAGCTGTAGGCCTAATTCCTGTAGCACAGCCCCCACAGTGGACCCACAGCGGGTCAATCATTGCTTCAAGCCCTATGTCCGTCTCCACAGAACGCAGAACAGAGGGATTCTTGAATTGCACATTCTCCCTAATGCTCTTCACGCTTCCCTCTTCATCCACTGTCTGAGACAAAGCTATTTCAGGTCCAGGGCAGAAAAACCTCAAATGCTGCTGAGCCCAATCAGAGCTGAACTTGGATGCCTCCCACTGAACCCCATAATGAGTTTGCTGACTCATATTCAGTTATTCAGAAACATTTGTCTCAACACCACACACACACACACAACTATAGTACTAGTGTTATCCAAACTTAACTGACAGATATAAAGACCGTTCTTTTGACATTTAAGAAAGAAACATCAAATGAAATACGTCTGTAGATATCACTCTGCCACAAAAAAAAAGTAGGTTGAGGAATACTTAAGCCCACATGGAACACAATGTAAATTGAAATCTGTGGTTTAAGACTGAGTGGCACACGACTCAATTACTCTGGAATTAACCGGCTGAACCGCAGCTGGCAGCCTGAAGGAGCCTCAGCAGTAATGAGAGATTATGGAGAGAACAGCAGCCTGTGATCACTGCCTAATAATCCCTGGTATCTAACAGGCATACTGTATGACTCTATCATACAGTACAGTAGGTCTCGCTATCATTGGTACAACCTGTATAATAACACACTGTGTGGGGGAGGTACTGCTTTCTCTACCTATCTTCAAAGTAGTTGCTCAGCGGAACATTGTACAAAGTGAACACACATTCATAAACAGAGAGCAAAGTGATTATTGGGATGTGTCAAAGCAAAAGTAGGAGTAGAAGAGAGTAGTCTCCGAATGCTGTCTGAAAGTGTGCCTCTTCCTACAGTGTCTATTTTTAGTCAGAGACAAAGTCAGGTGAGAAGTATCACACTGTTCAGGTCCTTACACACAATTACACAAAATGTGGACAACAAAAATAAAACATCACGATCACAGGGCCATAACTCAGACTGTACAGACAAATCAATTGTCTGGTTGTCCCTGTGCCAGCAGCAAGTCTGTCCCTTTTGTGTCAAGAATGAACAGCATGACATAATGGCCTCTTGGAGACTGGCAGCACAGTTTAGGGAAACAAGATAGCCTTCATGTAATAGTTTTTCTCATTGTACTGCTTTACCCTACTGTAAATATATAGCATGGAAGGCAATGCACAATTGAGGTAGCAAGATGAAAGACCTTTATCGATGTTGTACAACTCGTTTTGTTGTGTTCTACATAGCCTAAGTAAGTCTGATGGCAGTGTACAGACAATAAAGATTTTAACTCTTGACATACTTTAAATTAACTCTCCAAGGCGGTTTCCAGAAATAAGCTCTCTGTGGACACATAATGCTACAATTACAAGCTGCTGTTCCAGTGGCAAATCTCCCATGGTAATTATAGTTATCTTCATCAGTGTCTCTGAATGTGGTAATTGCGTCATATAAATAATACTGTAGATAAGGTATAGTTCTCTCTGTGGTGTCCACAATAGCCATTTTGACCTAATTACGCATAACTCTGGACTGTGTAATATGTGTGTATGATTAATGCTCTGGTTTATGAGGTACCTGACTCTAACTGACAATTAATATGGACCAGTCCCACCAGTCATATAAATAGGACCACTGCTAGGGCTTTTTACATTAGATGACTACATTAGATGACCTCTGAATGTTGGTATGCACTGCCTCTTTCTCTGCAGTGTCATCATCAAGCAAATGAAGCATGATCATGATAATAGTGGGTGCTGGTACTGGAAAACTCTGCTGGAAAAATAATGTGACATATACTGTATGGGACCCCTAGTTTGGGGAGTGCCCGTGGAGTGGGGGGGTGATATAATATACTAGCCTAAACAATATATACTGACAAAAGCACATACTACAGGTCACGGAAAGACCTAGAATGTAATTATTTATTTTTAAAATTTTGTTTGGGGGGGGGTAACTGTGAGGTAACTCTTTTTAAAAGGACATTCTATTCCAAAATAAATGAAAATTCTAAAATAGATTTTCCCACTCCGGAAATGAGCCCAATAACATATCGGTCCATATTACCAGGCAGGTGTGTTATTTAGCAATAAGCATTGTCATCTGATGTAGCCCACCTGATGCTAACTCTTAGATCTAAACATTAGGCTATCTTGTTGCCAGTTAGGAACATATTGATGACTTGAATGCCCCCCTCAAAAATTCCACTAGCCAAGGATCATGTTACACCTGACCTGTGTTACATTTAGCCCCAATCTTATGCTTTCAACGCCATTAGCGAGCTCTGACGAGCATAAACCATGGCGCTGATAAAAAAATATGGTTCTAAAATAGTGCATTTTAACACATTTTGGGGATTGAGAAATAAGTGTAGTAACACTAGAACGCTCCGTGATCCTCCGCTATTTACAGTGGCCATCATAACTGCTTTCAAATGTGGGTTTTCCCTCGACTGAATGTTGTACAATGACTGGGCATCCATGTGTCTCTCCCTGTGCAGCACTCGCAATTTGAGTGCTCCTCAAGAGGAATATTACTTTCTCACATAGAATGTGACAGGCTAAACAATTTAATAGGTAAACTATTCTACTATTGGGTTGTGTGATTTTGCAGTTGCTTACTCATGTTTTTGGTTGTGGAAAATGAAAATGTGGACAAGACATTTTTCATTATATAATTCAAAATTAGGGAGAGGTGTCATGCCCATAGAGGGCACAGGTGCATGTACCCCCACAGATTTGTCTTATTTATATATAATATTATTATATATATATTTTTAAATACTACTAGCCACCTAGCGATGTTATGCCCAGATAAGTTCCTAATCTCACAACCTCATAACTAGCTAAAATAAACAATTTCAGGCTATCAATCAAGTTAGAGTAGCTAGCTGGCATGCCTTTAGAAAAGCAAGCAATTACTATATGTCCTGAATAAGACTCACATTACTTTCAATCTTTAACCCACATTTTTGCAGAGATGCAGAAAAGCATATTTAGTTTCTTAACAAAAACTGTCAGGAGGATACAGACAGCTCAAGAGGTAACCTATGTTTAGATATGCAGAAAAATAAACAGTTTTGACATAGAATTAAGCATAATTACTATGGTTCTAGATTGCAGCAAAAAGCTGTTTTAGGTGTTTGAAAAATGCTAAATTCTCCAATTTCAGAACAGGGACATGTCCCCAATACGGATCAGAGGTCCCGGGTCTCATTTGAATCATAGGCGCCGGGTGTCGGACTCGGCGGGACCTGGCCCAATTAAACCCCTGTGTAAGCCTGAAGAGAAGATTTACAGAACAAGAACAAGTGTCATCTCCCTGTGACTTCACTGAGTCATTTAACTTCAGATTTAATATCCTGAAATCAAAAGCTCTGCCAGATCAAATAGCCTAATCATTAAAAGGCCTACATGGAGACCTCAAATATTGACAAATCCTTGGAAGCCAGAGTCACTGTCACAGTGAAGAGTCATCACACAAACATGTCAAAAGTCTAAACTGATTTAGCCTTCAATCATGACCAGATCGTCCATCTGCTCTGTCGAGAGGGAGGGAGGACTGAATTCCAGCTCAAGAAGCATTCATCACTCCCTCCCTACCCTCCCTGACCCCTGTCCTAGGCCTCTCCCATGTTATTGAAACCTATATACTAGCTGTTGAGTGTACTGTTGAACTGTTTTGAGTTTCTGTTTTCAAACCTTCTCTGGCCCCTCTATGCAAACAGTGAAATCCACCAGGAGGGATTCAGAGAATGCACTAGGACAAACAGATCAGATACTCTTTAAAACACACATCTGATTCTGATCCCAGAGCAGGTAAAATGAAGCCCTCAGATCAGAGGACAGTGACAGTTAGGACATGATGAAGGGGAAGAATGTATATAAAGTCACGGACACAGTACTTAATTTTTGATACAACATTTAAGTAACCTTCCCCCGACAGCGTCAGTCCTGCAAGGTGCTACTGGAATGTGGCTCAGTGCCAGTCATCCTGTGGTAGCTACCTATTTGTTTTATTTTTCTCCAGTCTGCACCACCAACCTGCCTGAGAGGACACTGGGACAGATCACCATTTAATGGTAACTTTTTGCTTCTAATTAACTTCTTTGGGACTGGGGGGCAGTATTGAGTAGTTTGGATAAAAAGGTGCCCAGAATAAACTGCCTGCTACTTAGGCCTAAAAGCTAGAATATGCATATAATATGCATATACGATTTTGATAGAACACACTCTGAAGTTTCTAAAACTGTTTGAATGATGTCTGTGAGTATAACAGAACTCATATGGCAGGCAAAAACCTGAGAAAAAATCCAACCAGGAAGTGGGAAATCTGATGTTAGTAGTTTTTCAAGTCATTGCCTATCGAATATACAGTGTCTATGGGGTCATATGCACTTCCTATGGCTTCCACTAGATGTCAACAGTCTTGCAGAGTGCCATGAGCTCAGTCTCGTGCGCTCCCGTGAGAGTTAGCTGCGTTCCATTGCATTTCTAAAGACAAAGGAATTCTCCGGTTGAAAGATTATTGAAGACTTATGATCAAAACATCCTAAAGATTGATTCTATACTTCGTTTGACATGTTTCTACGAACTGTAACACGACTTTCCTTCTGAACTTTCGCCTGGACTTGCCCACGCCTTGTGAGTTTGGATTGTGTACTAAACACGCAAACAAAAAGGAGGTATTTGGACATAAAATACGGACTTTATCGAACAAAACAAACATTTATTGTGGAACTGGGATTCCTGTGAGTGCATTTTGATGAAGATCATCAAAGGTAGGTGAATATTTATAATGCTATTTCTGACTTCTGTTGACTCCACAACACGGCGGGTATCTGCATGGCTTGTTTTTGTGTCTGAGCGCCGTACTCAGATTATTGCATGGTTTGCTTTTTCCGTAAAGTTTTTTTGAAATCTGACACAGTGTCACGCCCTGGTCGAAGTATTTTGTGTTTATCTTCATTTATTTGGTCAGGCCAGGGTGTGGCATGGGTTTTTGTATGTGGTGTGTTGGTATTGGGATTGTAGCTTAGTGGGGTGTTCTAGTTAAGTCTATGGCTGTCTGAAGTGGTTCTCAATCAGAGGCAGGTGTTTATCGTTGTCTCTGATTGGGAACCATATTTAGGCAGCCATTTTCTTTGAGTGTTTCGTGGGTGATTGTCCTTAGTGTCCTTGTTCTGTGTTTATTGGCACCAGTATTAGGCTGTTTCGGTTTTCGTTACGTTTATTGTTTTGTAGTGTTTGTATTTAGATTCGTGTTGCTTCAGTTTATTAAACATGGATCGCAATCTACACGCCACATTTTGGTCCTCCTTTACTTCACCAAAAGAAAACCGTTACACACAGCGGTTACATTAAGGAGAAGTGGATCTAAAATTCCATGCATAACACTTGTATCTTTTAGCAATGTTTATTATGAGTATTTCTGTAAATTGATGTGGCTCGCTGCAAAATCACCGGATGTTTTGGAACTACTGAACATAACGCGCCAATGTAATCTGAGGTTTTTGGATATAAATATTAACTTTATCGAACAAAACATACATGTAACATGAAGTCCTATAAGTGTCATCTGATGAAGATCATCAAAGGTTAGTGATTAATTTTATCTCTATTTCAGATTTTTGTGACTCCTCTCTTTGGCTGGAAAAATGGCTGTGTTTTTCTGTGATTAGGTACTGACCTAGAATATTTGTTTGGTGTGCTTTCGTCGTAAATCGGACACTGTGGCTGCATTTACAACAAGTTTATCTTTAAAATGGTGTTATGGGACTTCTGTTGTTTTGAATTTGGCGCCCTGCAATTTCACTGGCTGTTGGCGAGGTGGGACACTACCGTCCCACATATCCCAGAGAGGTTTCAACCAAGGACCTCTCTTCTGAATTCACTCAAAATACATTTTGCCTGCTTATAAGCTGTTAGTCATTCTCACATTAGAGTTTACTTGGTGCATATTAGTGAATATTAGCCTGTAACTGAACAGCACAAATGTGTGCAACCACCGAATTGCTTTTGCTAATACATTGTGTTACATCATAAAGTTTACTTACATTCACTTTCATTTTCTCCTCCAAAATTGTGTTTGTTTATTTTTTTATGGGATGTGACGCAAACACTTATCCACCTTCTTTGCTATTCCTTGTCTTTGCTATTCACTCTATCTCCTCTTACTCTGTCAGATGCATGTGGAGTGACTGATAATACTGTTTGAGAACTCTGCTCTGAGATAATTACGAAGTGGGCCATTTAAATTGTTTGTTTATAGATGGCTGGTTGTTTTGTCTGATACTCCCATGGCCTAAGGGCTCAGACAGGGGCCTGACAGCTATCTGATTATCTCATGGTGCCTGCAGACTAGAGGTCGACCGATTAATCGGAATGGCCGATTAAATAGGGCCAATTTCAAGTTTTCATAACAATCGGAAATCGATATTTTTGGACACCGATTTGGACAAATTATTATTATAGTATTTTTTTTTTTACACCTTTATTTAATCTTTATTTAACTAGTCAGTTAAAAACACATTATTATTTAAAAATATATATATTTTGTGGTTGAATTTTACCCCCTTTTTTGGTATCCAATTGTTGTCTCATCACTACAACTCCCGTACGGGCTCGGGCAAGTCATGCGTCCTCCGATACACAACCCAAGCCTCACTGCTTATCCAAGCCAGAAGCCAGCCGCATCAATGTGTTGGAGGAAACACCGTGCACCTGGCAACCTTGGTTAGCATGCACTGCACCCGGCCCACCAAAGGAGTCGCTGGTGTGCAATGAGACAAGGATATCCCTACCGGCCAATTCCTCCCTAACCCGGACGATGCTATGCCAATTGTGCGTCGCCCCACAGACCTCCCGGTCACAGCCGGTTACGTCAGAGCCTGGGCACGAACCCAGAGTCTCTGGTAGCACAGCTGGCGCTGCAGTACAGCACCCTTAACCACTGCGCCACCTGGGAGGCTCACATTCTTATTTTCAATGACGGCCTAGGAACGGTGGTTTAACTGCCTTGTTCAGGAGCAGAACGACAGATTTGACCTTGTCAGTTCAGGGATTCAATCTTGCAACCTTACAGTTAACTAGTCCAACATTCTAACCACCTGCCTCTCATTGCACTCCACGAGGAGCCTGCCTGTTACGCGAATGCAGTAAGCCAAGGTAAGTTGCTAGCTAGCATTAAACTTATCTTATAAAAAACTATCAATCAATCATAATCACTAGTTAACTACACATGGTTGAGGAAATTACTAGTTTATCTAGTGTGTCCTGCGTTGCATATAATCGATGCGGTGTGTATTCGCAAAAAAAGGACTTTCCTTGCTCCAATGTGTACCTAACCATAAACATCAATGCCTTTCTTAAAATCAATACACAGAAGTATATATTTTTAAACCTGCATATTTAGCTAAAAGAAATCCAGGTTAGCAGGCAATATTAACCAGGAGAAATTGTGTCACTTCTCTTGCGTTCATTGCACGCAGTCAGGGTATATGCAACAGTTTGGGCCGCCTAATTTGCCAGAATTTTACTTAATTATGACATAACATTGAAGGTTGTGCAATCTAACAGGAATATTTAGATTTATGGATGCCACCCGTTAGATAAAATGCGGAACGGTTACGTATTTCACTGAAAGAATAAACGTCTTGTTTTCGAGATGATAGTGTAACGGATCTCGTCCTCCTCTTCTGATGAGGAGTAGCGAGAAGGATCGGAGGATCAATGCGTAGCGTTGTAAGTGTCCATAATGTTTAATCAAACACAACAGAACACTGGAACAAAACAATAAACGTGAATAAACGAAACAGTGATAACAAACACTGACACGGAAGACAAACACCCACAACTCAAAAGTGAAACCAGGCTACCTAAGTATGATTCTCAATCAGGGACAACAATTGACAGCTGCCTCTGATTGAGAACCATACTAGGCCGAACACAGAAATCCCAAATTATATAAAAACGAACATAGACAACCCAAACAACTCACGCCCTGACCATACTAAACAAAGACATAACAAAGGAACTAAGGTCAGAACGTGACAGATAGTTTCCGGATTCTACCATATTAATGACCTAAGGCTCGTATTTCTGTGTGTTATTATGTTATAACTAAGTCTATGATTCGATAGAGGAGTCTGACTGAGCAGTGGTAGACACCAGCAGGCTCGTAAGCATTCATTCAAACAG
This sequence comes from Oncorhynchus kisutch, assembly GCF_002021735.2. Taxonomy (NCBI): domain Eukaryota; kingdom Metazoa; phylum Chordata; class Actinopteri; order Salmoniformes; family Salmonidae; genus Oncorhynchus; species Oncorhynchus kisutch. Next base: position 78,040,571 of record NC_034179.2, on the reverse strand, counting down.
CACTTTCGTGCGTTTTGCCAGCAGCTCTTTGCTGTGCTTCAAGCATTGCGCTGTTAATGACTTCAAGCCCATCAACTCCCGAGATCAGGCTGGTGTAACCGATGTGAAATGGCTAGCTAGTTAGTGGGGTGCACGCTAATAGCGTTTCAAACGTCACCTGCTCTGAGACTTGGAGTAGTTATTCCCCTTTCTCTGCATGGTAACGCTGCGTCGAGGGTGGCTGTTAATGATGTGTTCCTGGTTCGAGCCCAGGTTGGGGCGAGGAGAGGGATGGAACCTATTCTGTTACACTGGCAATATTAAAGTGCCTATAAGAACATCCAATAGTCAAAGGTATATGAAATACACATGGTATAGAGAGAAATAGTCCTATAATTCCTATAATAACTACAACCTAAAACTTCTTACCTGGGAATATTGAAGACTCATGTTAAAAGGATCCACCAGCTTTCATATGTTCTCATGTTCTGAGCAAGGAACTTAAACGTTAACTTAAACGTTAGCTTTCTTACATGGCACATATTGCACTTTTACTTTCTTCTCCAACACTTTGTTTTTGCATTATTTAAACCAAATTGAACATGTTTCATTATTTATTTGAGGCTAAATTGATTTTATTGATGTATTATATTAAGTTAAAATAAGTGCTCATTCAGTATTGTTGTAATTGTCATTATTACAAATAAATGTAAAGAAATCATCCGATTAATCGATATCGGATTTTTTTGGTCCTCCAATAATCGGTATCGGCGTTGAAAAATCATAATCAGTCGACCTCTACTGCAGACAGCTGTGGAATTACATAAAAGACCGTTTTAGACGGCCAGACATGAACTCATGACCCTTCTGGTCACAGAGCCACAGCCAAGATGCACACCTGTGTGTACTTAAACACAGAAAAGATCTCATCACATGCATTGAGTGTTTTTCATTACAGCTATCTTGAGATCTCAACTATCTTGACTACATGAAGCCAGCTCAGATTTTTGTCCTCTCAAAATCTGATAGGAGAGTCCCACAAGATAAGAAGGAAGTGGCTATAGATGGAGAGGAGTTGGCAGGGTGTCCAGAGAAGAGTGAGATTGTGAGAAATAATTACTTTTTGGAGGAGAGGAGGTACTCTGAGACCTCTCTGGCAGGAGGTACAGCACTGACTGCACAATAAATGTAATTCAATCTCTGGATGGTATTTTAGTCTGGTATTGTTGTTGGGTACTCTCAATATGCCCCTCATTGACCACCACCCAGACAAAACTTCTCTAACTCCTGACCCCAGCTGTCTCAGCCTCCAGTATTTATGCTGCAGTAGTTTATGTGTCGGGGGGCTAGGGTCAGTCTGTTATATCTGGAGTATTTCTCTTGTCTTATCTGGTGTCCTGTGTGAATTTAAGTAGTGCTTTCTCTAATTCTCTCTCTCTCTCTTTCTTTCTCTCTTTCTTTCTCTCTCTCTCTCGGAGGACCTGAGCCCTAGGACCATGCCTCAGGACTACCTGGCCTGATGACTCCTTGCTGTCCTCAGTCCACCTGGCTGTGTTGCTGCTCCAGTTTAAACTGTTCTGCCTGCGGCTATGGAACCCTGACCTGTTCACCGGACGTGCTACCTGTCCCAGACCTGCTCTCTAGAGACAGCAGGAGCGGTAGAGATACTTTGAATGATCGGCTATGAAAAGCCAACTGACATTTATTCCTGAGGTGCTGACTTGTTGCACCCTCGACAACTACTGTGATTATTATTCTTTGACCCTGCTGGTCATCTATGAACATTTGAACATCTTGGCCATGTTCTGTTATAATCTCCACCCGGCACAGCCAGAAGAGGACTGGCCACCCCTCATAGCCTGGTTCCTCTCTAGGTTTCTTCCTAGGTTCTGGCCTTTCTAAGGAGTTTTTCCTAGCCACCTTGCTTCTACACCTGCATTGCTTGCTGTTTGGGGTTTTAGGCTGGGTTTCTGTACAGCGCTTTGAGATATCAGCTGATGTAAGAAGGGCTTTATAAATACATTTGATTTTATTTGAACTCCTATACTTCCAGTACATTACACTGAGCTAGAGGCAAAGTGATTGAGCCCCTGGCTTTGCACAATGCAGGGTGAAGGTGTGCCTCTAGTTACGCTTACACCTCTTCTCCTCACAGAGCAATTAGCATTTCCAAGAATAAATCCATTGTGAATGTATTGTCCTACTCCTTATCATCTTCTCTTTATCTGGCCTTGAACTGTATGGGAGCTTAGCACAACAGGCCCGGGCAGGGTGGGAAAGCCTGAGGGGAAACTGATACTGTCACCGCCTCCTGATCCACAAGACGATTCACTCTCAGATCCACTCTCAGATCCACACTCAGATCCACACTCAGATCCACACTCAGATCCACACTCAGATCCACACTCAGATCCACTCTCAGATCCAAAATCAGATCCACACTATCAGATCCACTCTCCGATCCACTCTCAGATCCACACTCAGATCTACACTCTCAGATCCACTCTCAGACCCACACTCTCAGATCCACACTCAGATCCACTCTCAGATCCACTCTCAGATATACACTCTCAGATCCACTCTCAGATCCTTTAATGGAGAGTGTTCCTCTCAATAAACAGTCTTCTCTATGGCAATGTTGCCTAACTAACATAATGAAGTGTGTCCAATTCAGAAACACTGTAAATGGTAGTGAGTCAGCCAGGTGCTCATCATCTCAGCGACTGTAATATTAAAACCCAGCGTTCAAAGCCGCCATACCTGGAAAACACTCAATATGACACACCAGCTTTCAAAAGTCTGTTTAGAGTATAGTAAGTCCTTTGTTTATGTTCAAGGTTCTTCTGTGCTGTGAGTGTCTGATGGAACACTAGTGCTAGCTCAGCACTCCAGACAGACACCTGGTAATCCCATGCCCTCAGACTCCAGTGACACACTGTGCCAGCCAGCCACCTCATTACTAAGTGGTGAACTAAAAGCCATCTGGGTAAACCCACAGACTATAAAAGCACTGGAGAGATGAACTCGAGTTCAGGGTAGTAGCTATTGAACTGGAGTTCTGCGTAGTAGCATTTGAACTGGAGTTCTGCGTAGTAGCTATTGAACTGGAGTTCTGCGTAGTAGCTATTGAACTGGAGTTCAGGGTAGTAGCTATTGAACTGGAGTTCAGGGTAGTAGCTATTGAACTGGAGTTCAGCGTAGTAGCTATTGAACTGGAGTTCAGCGTTGTAGCTATTGAACTGGAGTTCAGCGTAGTAGCTATTGAACTGGAGTTCAGGGTAGTAGCTATTGAACTGGAGTTCAGTGTAGTAGCTATTGAACTGGAGTTCAGCGTTGTAGCTATTGAACTGGAGTTCAGCGTTGTAGCTATTGAACTGGAGTTCAGCGTAGTAGCTATATTGAACTGGAGTTCAGCGTAGTAGCTATATTGAACTGGAGTTCAGCGTAGTAGCTATTGAACTGGAGTTCAGCGTAGTAGCTATTGAACTGGAGTTCAGTGTAGTAGCTATTGAACTGGAGTTCAGCGTAGTAGCTATTGAACTGGAGTTCAGCGTAGTAGCTATTGAACTGGAGTTCAGCATAGTAGCTATTGAACTGGAGTTCAGGGTAGTAGCTACTGAACTGGAGTTCAGGGTAGTAGCTATTGAACTGGAGTTCAGGGTAGTAGCTATTGAACTGGAGTTCAGCGTAGTAGCTATTGAACTGGAGTTCAGCGTAGTAGCTATTGAACTGGAGTTCAGGGTAGTAGCTATTGAACTGGAGTTCAGCGTAGTAGCTATTGAACTGGAGTTCAGCGTAGTAGCTATTGAACTGGAGTTCAGCGTAGTAGCTGATGCACTGACTTATAAAGTAATCAAACCTGGCGAAAGAAATAAACAGGTTACCTATAGGCTAATAAATCTTATGAGCTCCAAAGTCATGGATAGTGCTTCAGGCAGCATTTTTTGGAATATAAAATCAAATCAAATGTTATTTGTCACATATTTCATAAACAACAGGTGTAGACCAACAGTGAAATGCTTATTGACCAATATGATAACATTTTCTGTAAATCCCCTCAATATTTTAGGCAAATGTCACACAAATAGTTTTTTATGATGTTAGGAATGACAGCATAGTTGTTTTATGTTGCGGTTTCAATCAAGGTGCAGTCAAGGTATACAGGGGCAGGAGCAAATGGAAATAAAGCAGTTATCTTCACCCCTGGCTCTCTGGTACTTAAAATAGCTTGTCCTGAGTTTATTACATAGTAAGTATATTGTTAGTAAACAGGTATAAGAGCAACTAGATTTAATTATAGCCAATTATAGCCTACCTTGAATTCCACTGACAGTTGAGGGATGTATTCCAGAGTCCAGAGTGCCCTAACAAGTGATGCCAACTGCTCCGTGACTTCACCTCTGGCATGCTGCGTGTCTTCACTTTTAACAATCCCATTAATTCTCCTTCGACTCAAATCCAATTTGTACCGCTCCAACCCGAGATACTCTGCGAGCAGGTCAGTGTTGCTCAAGCACTGGACCACCGCGTTCATGAAACAGGTGTTCCCATGATTTTTCAAGCCTAGAACACCTGGAATTTTGCCACCATAGCACCATAAAACCCTCTCTTTCACCGAGCAACGGGAAGAAGCTATCGAATTATTTTTAACAGAATCATCCCCGGCGACCTGGACATCCTCTTTGATATTTTCTGAGTTGGAACTGATGTTACAAGGTGTTCCGTCACGAAACCCCCCATCGTCATCCTCTGCTCCCTGAACTGCAACATCTCCAAAGTGGGTAAAAGTGCCCAAAGTTTTGATAATTTTATTTACAAAACTCCCCACCGACTTCAATGATTTCTTTCGAAAAAGCCGTCCATGTTTCTGTTTGTTTTCCTTGCGCTTTGCTGCCTTTGACGTGGCTTCATCCTTCACTCTGCAGTGTTTATCCATATCTTTATAATACTTTGCCGATGTTGGAGAATTCTGGAATTAATTTCGAGGCCAGTGTGCCACTTTTCTGCAGAGATTTCCCATCCGGATACCGTGAGGAGGACAGAACACCAGCGCACAGAGGTGAAACCATCGCGGAGCCATGGCACATCAACACATATCGACTCCGTGCAGCCGGTAAACGTCAAACATTTCATCACTTACTGAAACCCTTAATACTTGTTGACCAAATTACATGAGCTCCATCGATGTTCAACATTGCCCTCGCCTTTTCTTGCCTCCTTCTTGCAGCCTTTACGGGCATGTACACACGCACTTACCCATCGCTTCGAACTTCGTCTCGAAAGAGGCGTGTATTCATATGCGTAGTGTGTGACTATTCCCTCCCACTTTGATTCTAGTCCCTGTATCATCAAAGTAGTTTACACGGGCATAGTAGGCTATATAAACGCTGACTCACAAATGAATGTTTCCAGGTTTAACTTTTATTTTCATGAAAACAATCAAGTTGATGTTTCCAGGTTTAACTTTTATTCTCATGAAAACAATCAAGTTCATGTTTCCAGGTTGAACTTTTATTCTCATGAAAACAAGCAGTTTTTCATGGTTGAATGTTGAAACAGTCATATTTTCTTTTTGGCAGGTTTTCTCTGTTAATATAAAATATATGGATTAGTCATGGACACGTTTTTGCATTTAGAACACACACACATATTAGCCAATCATACATTTCCCAATGTTTGGGAACCCCTGCTGTTTCAACCCACTGGCATGAAGGGCAGTGGTGAGGTGCTCACCTGAAGAGTGCAGTACCAACCATACACAACAGATAGAAGGATATGATGGAAAATAAGCAGACATATTTCAGTCAGGTTCATCTCAAACATGAACTTTATGGAGTTTGTTGGTTGGGGAAAAAAACTGTCTTTGCAAAAGCATAAGTGCATTCCTTTTACATTCACAACAATATCATTCAATACCTTGGGGAATGCCCTGGCAGAAATGGAGACCTTGTGAAATAATGTATTGTTAATCTATGCTCAGGCAATGAAATGGGAACACTAATAGGAGTGGGATCTTTAAAGGTCCAATACAGCTTGTTCACCAGTTTGTCATCACCATTCGCCACCTATGTGGAGACACAAAGCATACATTATTATGGGATATCGGTGTTTCGTTTAGTCTGCTGTCAGTGCAGTACAATGGGTACAGTACAGACTATCTCATCTTACAAAGGCTTGATGAATGATGTCTCTGAGAGACAATGAAATGTTGTGGCCTGAGATTACATTGAACTGTATAAACCATACATATGCTGTTTCTTAATTTGAGCCAGTTTCTCACAGCAGGAAAATAATCCTGCAGCAACAGGAAATATTAATTATTATGTGGATTATAAATAATGGATATTTTTCTAGGGGTTTGATACATTCTACATTAGCGTAAATCAAGTCTGAAACTATGAGGTGGAATTTACAAACAAGATTTAAGGTAACGCATCTGTATCTGTCACAAACTGGTCTCCATCGAGGGTGATGTGCATTCCATTAATGTTCTAGTTCTCGTAAGGCAAACCCGTCATACACCTCCCAATAGCCAATCCGTCTCAGAAAATATACAGTATGTTAAATATTACAGGCCTTGATGTGCAGTAAACGAGGATCGTAGAATAGTTGTGTGAAGAACTCTCATTAAACTGCAAAATGCATACAATCACAATGTATAAAATCCACCCAACAGTTTCCAAAAGCGCATGCTCATTATTTTTCAACCAGGATTATAATATACAGAGTCTTTCACAATGACCAGTATTCATTATTCAAACTTTTTAATTAATGCAAGTCTGTGTCAAAATCTCTCCTCCTGTTTAAAAATGTTTATAAGCAGATGTATTGTACATGCCAGCATTTATTGGCTGGTAAATACTTTTGGGAGATTTATAACTAAAGCCTTGACTTTCTCCTAATGAGTCCTTCACAGTATGCAAATAGAAACTGCTACCGTCTATCAAATAGTAAAATGCAGTGGTTAAAACATGGTTGTGTGGGAATGAGCCATAATCATCTCTGGGGTTGGCAGCTGTCTCCTTAGCCTCTCGGCCTCCCGTTGCAACTGTTATTTGAAGTTATTTTTAGACCACAAATACCACATTTCCCTTTTAAAACGCAGGTGCCTTTCTATTTTTTCCCTTGTTTGAAAATGTATTAACCTACAAAGAAGGAGCTCAGGAAGAGTGTAGATTTTACATCCTATGTGATTGTGCTCACCACTTTTCATGAAAAAACATGTGCTCCAGTAGTGTAGAGTTTAGACATACAGTGGGGAGAACAAGTATTTGATACACTGCCGATTTTGCAGGTTTTCCTACTTACAAAGCATGTAGAGGTCTGTAATTTTTACCATGCGTACACTTCAACTGTGAGAGACGGAATCTAAAACAAAAATCCAGAAAATCACATTGTATGATTTTTAAGTAATTAATTAGCATTTTATTGCATGACATAAGTATTTGATCACCTACCAACCAGTAAGAATTCCGTCTCTCACAGACCTGTTAGTTTTTCTTTAAGAATCCCTCCTGTTCTCCACTCATTACCTGTATTAACTGCACCTGTTTGAACTTGTTACCTGTGTAAAAGACACCTGTCCACACACTCGATCAAACATACTTCAATCTCTCCACAATGGCCAAGACCAGAGAGCTGTGTAAGGACATCAGGGATAAAATTGTAGACCTGCACAAGGCTGGGATGGGCTACAGGACAATAGGCAAGCAGCTTGGTGAGAAGGCAACAACTGTTGGCGCAATTATTAGAAAATGGAAGAAGTTCAAGATGATGGTCAATCACCCTCGGTCTGGGGCTCCATGCAAGATCTCACCTCGTGGGCCATCAATGATCATGAGGAAGGTGAGGGATCAGCCCAGAACTACACGGCAGGACCTGGTCAATGACCTGAAGAGAGCTGGGACCACAGTCTCAAAGAAAACCATTAGTAACACACTACGCCATCATGGATTAAAATCCTGCAGCGCACGCATGGTCCCCCTGCTCAAGCCAGCGCATGTCTAGGCCCGTCTGAAGTTTGACAATGACCATCTGGATGATCCAGAGGATGAATGGGAGAAGGTCATGTGGTCTGATGAGACAAAAATGAGCTTTTTGGTCTAAACTCCACTCGCCGTGTTTGGAGGAAGAAGAAGGATGAGTACAACCCCAAGAACACCATCCCAACCGTGAAGCATGGAGGTGGAAAACATCATTCTTTGGGGATGCTTTTCTGCAAAGGGGACAGGACGACTGCACCGTATTGAGGGGAGGATGGATGGGGCCATGTATCGTGAGATCTTGGCCAACAACCTCCTTCCCTCAGTAAGAGCATTGATGATGGGTCGTGGCTGGGTCTTCCAGCATGACAACGACCCGAAACACACAGCCAGGGCAACTAAGGAGTGGCTCCGTAAGAAGCATCTCAAGGTCCTGGAGTGGCCTAGCCAGTCTCCAGACCTGAACCCAATAGAAAATCTTTGGAGGGAGCTGAAAGTCCGTATTGCCCAGCGACAGCCCCGAAACCTGAAGGATCTGGAGAAGGTCTGTATGGAGGAGTGGGCCAAAATCCCTGCTGCAGTGTGTGCAAACCTGGTCAAGAACTACAGGAAACATATGATCTCTGTAATTGCAAACAAAGGTTTCTGTACCAAATATTAAGTTCTGCTTTTCTGATGTATCAAATACTTATGTCATGCAATAAAATGCAAATTAATTAATTAAAAATCATACAATGTGATTTTCTGGATTTTCTCTACATGCTTTGTAAGTTGGAAAACCTGCAAAATCGGCAGTGTATCAAATACTTGTTCTCCCCACTGTACCTAGTCTATTGATGTAAAGAAATTATGCGAGCAAAAAGTATATTCTATTTATACACAAAACACTCCCCCTCAGTTAAAGATAAATAGAAAAGGTGTTTCTTTGAAAGTGCTGCAGTTTGATCCAGAGTCCTGGATCTAAAATATCAGGTCCAAACGTCCATCATGAAGACATATGGATTGTACTCATGAAATACTCAATTATAATACTACGAAAACCAAGCCTCAAGAGAAATGATCTCTGTGGAATACCTCAAAATAACAATATTTTATGTGATGTTAGTGTGCTACTCAATGGATTGCTCTGGTCCACCAGTGAAATATATATGTTTTAAGTTAAACAAGGAGAGATCATTTTCCAATTAGGTTTTCTCTGTGAAGAAGTAAACATCATCCTCCATGAAATGGGTGACAGAGAGCATCTGGTTGCCTGAGTCATAGCTATGCCGTCTGCTTTAGGAACAAACAATCCCTTAGTAGAGAATACAATGCACTGTCATTGTCATTGCATTACGCTACTATGACATCTGGCGCTAAAATATGACCAGTGGCAAGGAGATGGCGCTCACACACGACTCACTGTGCAATCAATAATCCATTGTGTTTCCATGGTAATAACTAAATAAATACTATGGTAGTCATTAACCCAATCAGAGTTTAATTCTCCCTCAATACTTTAGTCTGTTGTACAAATGAGTCTGACCTCAGTAAATGCTCTTCTATATCCTACTGTGGGTGTTCCTTTCTGTCTGTGCTACTAGTGATGATTTGGTACTCCTCAGGGTGGTAGCAGACACTTCTAACCAGAGTATACAGTATATGTTGCTTCTATTTGTTTCACTGTTAAAATCAAATACTATTTGTTAAACTATTAGTCCTTTCTTCATATCAATAGCATTGTAACCAGATTATGTTATGAATAAACATGAGCCAAGGCTTGTGGTTTTTGAAAACGTTGTTTATCGGGTAGGCCCTAACACAGTGAAGAGGTTTCATGCCCACTAACTATAGGTATCTATAATTATATAATTTGGTGGGTACTTATATTTGTCCTATTTCATGCATGTAAAAGTGTGTATTAATATGCATGTGTGAATTGGAAATGTGTATTTTTGCATATCCCAACTCACCTTGAGACAGACACCCTCGGAAAATGGCCATTATCAACGGCGACCCTATTTGTACTTTGTAATGCTCATGGTTCTTCATCGCCATCATTGTTGTTTATCTTTATCTCCATGTTTCTTTATCTCCATTATTGTTGTTTATCTATATCTCCATGGTGCTTTATCTTCTTGATCTTTACCTGTCGCTCCCCTCCCGCTGGCAATCGTCTTGCAGCCTCTGGTGGTGGCGATGGCTGTCACTCACACCCATGCTGTGGGCGTTCTGCACAGTCATCAGCCTGCTAGTCTCAGGAGTGAAGTCACAGATCTTATCATCATTCCAGGCTTAAAGAAAACAACACAAAAAGTCAATGACTGGGAGAAATACAAACATGAATGCGTGACAGAAAGTATTGTTTTTCTTTCATCCGAGTTAAAAATGGCACAACTGTTGTTGCCCAACTAAATCACCACCAGAGGAATGCATTTGCATTTCCAGACAGCAGACATGGCTTACAATAGAAAGCCCCTGAGTTTCTGCTGCTAAGAAATGGAATGGGAAATCCACCACTGATGATGCTTCTGCCGCCAATCATGAATTCCACAGCGTTGCAGCCAGGTCATGTTGGGCACAGTGATATGTAGCACTTCTTCAGAGGTCTCCGTATGCCACATCAAGATGTCATTCTCAGAACGTGGCAAAGAGCTCAGATGAGCCACTGTGAGATATACATCAAGATATATATGTTAAATTAAAGCACTTATTATCAGCCCATAATGAATCGATCTAGCTATTGAAAAAGACTAATATAAATATCATGCTTAACAATATCTACTTTGGAGGACACAGGACATGACTTACAGTAAATGATAGTATACCCCCCTCTACTGGTGTCATTTCAAAAGGCAAATGGGCTTCAAAATGAACAGCCAGTCAAACGGAATCAGTTCCCTATTTGTATTCAGTAGGGGACTGACCCTGCACACAAATGGAATGTGATGGCGTATATTATGTGACCTTTTAGCCTGTTGTTTCACTCACATCATTCACGGCGCTGTTATGGCTGGAGGTGATCAGGTGATGAACTCCTCTTTGAAGTCAGTGTAGCTGAAATGGCAGATCTGTGTTGCCTCTGTGCCCACAAAGAACTGGTGACCATCACCACGGGGCGCTATGGATGTCACCCCTTTCCAGCTGAACCTTCCTGCCAAAGAGAGTAGAAACCAAAGAATACATGTACAGGTAGTGTTCCTTGAGTAGTACAGTGGTGTATTAGATGCTTTTGGAAAATGCACACAGGATTACTAAAGTGAGAGAATAACTATAAAAGTGAATAAAGACCTCCATTCCAGACACTAGACTCACTTGATGTGTTTGAAGTTGGATGAGGATCCTGAACAGAGTGAACGTGCCATCTCCTGAGCCGAGAGTATGTTGCCTGTCTTCAGCACAGACTGTGTTCACCTCATGTAGATAACAAGGGGAAATGCATGCTGAGTTCTGAGTTTTGTACTGCAGTCTATCTAACTAAGCCAGATATTAAACTCCACTTACCGTGTTCCTTTTTTGAAGCCACCTTGCTGAACTTCTGTTTCACTTGGCCACGGCCCATTAAGAAGCTTGGTCTTGAGACTGATTTTCAGGATATCCCCACTGGTGCAACAGTATAAATAGTATAGCTGATCCCAGCCTTCCTCAGGGATCTGTACCATGAAGCAATAGTAAGTTATTCAGGCTGCAAACTGCAGTATGCTGAGGAAATAGCACTCTCACAAATGTATCAGGGCTCTACAGCCTACATTTTCCAACATAGGTGCACACGTGCTCCTTGTATGAGAGGTCAGCATAGAGCCCTGTGTATGTGTTAGTGCACTGTATGTTCTGATATTGTAATTTGTATAGAACAAGAAGGCCCGCACTCTGATAAAGCTCCCAATTCACAGATTTATTGACAACGTTTCGATCCGAAACGGATCTTAGCCGATTTATGACCTGACGAAGATCCGTTTCGGAACAAAACGTCAATAAATCGGTGAACTGGGAGCTTTAACAGTATGCGGGCCTTCTTGTTCTATACTAGTATTCTTTATTAGCCCAGCACCTATGTTTGTAAGAATCCGGTATGACCACAAACTCTTCTGATATTGTAATTACCCAAATGCATTTCACAATTGTTTTCAGCTGCCCTGTCTGACATTCAGTGGACCTAATCTTGTGGGGAAGATTACATTCCCAAACGGGGAGAGTGTCGCTACAAGAGATGATCAATATCCTTGTAGGCCTTTAGTTGTGACATTTCATTAGAAGGTGTGCCAAGCCAAAACTATACAAAAATAGCTATTTAAATATACATACTGTTCTGCCTATAGAAAGATGTTGTCACTTGTGTTGCAGAGTAAGGCAGTGACCACCACTGTGGGCTGAGGCCGGGCTTCCACAAATGGATTCTCTGTTTTCTATATTCCATACCACTATATGGAAATTACAGACACACAGTTATTCAGTTAAAATGTATGAATACAACTATTTGTATTATATTATAACAGAGGATCTGAGTCAAATGTCAGTATTTGACACACTTGCTATGTACCTGCCATCATCGTGACCACCAAGGGTCACCAGGTACTTGACATTGGGGGGAGAAGGCCAATCGTTCCACCTTTACTAACACCAAATGATATATTAAATCCTTAAATGTATGACATACTAAAGGCAAAACTGGTTCCCTATGAAGATATGTAGAAACTCTAACCAATGATGTATATAAACTCTGGATGACTTACAGGGGGGCGCTTACTCCTCCATTGTAAAACATATTTTGGAAGCTATAGAAATGCATTTTTGAATGACTACATTCGTTTTGACACATTTATTCTATTACGGACACCTTAATGCATACTTTAAAATCATATTATGTTAGCTGAACATAAAACTACTAAATAAAAATAAATATCACAACATTTTCCTTAAACTACTTTTTTTGTACTAATGTTACTATCCCAACTACAACAAGACAACACTTAAATACATGTAACTTTGTCCTTTAAACATTTAATTGAAATACTATATAATTCCATTCATTCCTATGGTGGACTGCTCCTACTGGGTAATGCTTCAAAGCCTCTCAATGGGCAATACATAGCGTTAGCAATCCAGGGTTTATACATATCATTGGGTCTAACAGTCATCTCGCGCAGAACTACGCATGTGCATCCGTCAGATCAGAAGGCACTCTTTAGATATAAAGTTGTTTTTGACGAAAATGAAAACATGTCAGTTTGTCACATTGGCGAGGTTGGAGTAATAACATGTTCACCTACACAAGACATTGTCTCAAATCTAGGTTGTGCCTTTATATTTAGAGACAATTAACAAATAGGAAGATTTTTTTACATCTCTCATTGACTGCTCATATCATAGTCTGGTCTGCGGAGCCTGCTTCACAAGCGTTCCCGGAAGTTTTGGGAAAATGAATATTGTTTTTGTAGGGTCCACTATCTATGTGATATTATTCTGGATTTCTTTCTGATCGATTGATGAAGTAATACAGTTCAGAAGAGATGACTAAAGTCTAGCTAGCTAGCTAGCAAGGACGTACCAGTATAACCAATAACTGCATCAAGATCAATAAGTGAAATATTTTGTGTATATCCAACCTACTGGTAAACGTTTACAAAGCACTCTCACTTTTTAGCTTCGACACCGACTGCCAACAAAACTTTTTTCACAGCCCTCCAGGTAGCAACGCTTGGCCCAGGAGCAACTCTGTGCATGCACAGACTAAACACTTGACCCATATTGAGGGAGAGATTACAATGTTTCAAACCTTTCAGTGGACTCAATTTTCTCTCATGATTTTGGCCAATAACTCATACAGCAGCGTGAAATGTGTGACCAGTTTGACAGAAACCCTGAAAATAATACATTTAATTTATATAGCGCTTTCATTATGCTCCACCATCCAAGCAAGCACACTCTCCTCTGCTTCTCCTTCTATGGCTCCTCCAAGTCCCAGAATGAAGCAGGTAGTGACATTATATAATAACTTATCCTTATGGCTGAGTTCATACCTATTCTTATATCACCTGTGGAATGCTCTTCTCTGTTGGAGTTTTGCATAATGTGTTGTGACTCAGTGCCCCTTGACACCTCAATAAAAGTGGTCATGCAAGGGCAGCCACTGTTCAGTGTAGGGGTCTTTATTGGGGTCACATCTGTCTCAGATCACTCATCTGTGTGGAAGACACCCATTCATGACCATGTGAGCTGGATCGCAGGCTTCTTTGCCATGATGACAAATGAGGGAACAAAGTAATTATCCTGTCATGGTCATGTATGACCTTAGGAACCTTAATGAAAGAGCGTATTTAGTGAAAAGCTGCAGTTGACCTCTAGAATCGCATCGTCAGGAGAAATATGACTAACATCGAAGATACAAGACTCACTGTCTCTTTAGAATGTCTCACACCAAAGATTAACTTCCCCTGTCGTAGTATTGGGTATAGCCATTATACACACCTCTTTATGCAGACCTTTTATGCCAAACGCCAAACTGTGTTGATTTCTTTTTTCCCCCCATTACCTGCAGAGGGCAGTGTTTTAAAGGGTGGTTCACTGAATTGTTTTTCATTCTGCATATTTTATGAACACATCCTGATGAATGAGCTCCCTGCTTGTTATGACTGACATGGGACTGTGGCCAAAGACAGACCCCAGTGGAAGAAGATTGTTGCTGCAGGTAGCCTAGTGGTTAGAGCATTGGGCCAGTAACTGAAAGGTTGCTAGATTGAATCCCTGAACTGACAAGGAAAAAAATATGTTGTTCTGCCCCTGACAAGGCAGTTAACCCACTGTTCCTAGGCTGTCATTGTATATAAGAATTTGTTCTTAAGTGACTTGCCTAGTTAAATAGGTTACTTTTTTTTTTTAAATGTCCCACCCAGGATGAAGAGGTAAAGACACATATGATTGGTTGTCATTGTATATAAGAATTTGTTCTTAAGTGACTTGCCTAGTTAAATAGGTTACTTTTTTTTTTTAAATGTCCCACCCAGGATGAAGAGGTAAAGACACATATGATTGGTCGTAATGTGTCAGGGACTTTCTCACTGTGATTTTCTGAGTGTCAATTTTAGTGCCCATTGTCTTTATTTTGATAGTACTGGCTGGTAAAGAGAAAGCAATGTCAATGTAATTTTTTTGTTGCAACAATGACATTTCAGTCCAGGAGATAAAACCTGAGGCCAGTCAGAACACAGCAATTCCTGCAGATGGATGTGTAAAAAGACAGCAGAGGTGTAGGACAATAGGACACCATGTCATCACTGAAATATCTAGATCAACAAAACATAGCTGGATCTTAAATTGATCCCCATATAATTGAAAATGAACAGACAAATCCGTCATAAAGAACCCTTCAAAATGAATGGTGAAACTTAAAAACAGTGGTCTAAAAATCCCAGCGTTGGGTCTCCGTGTGCAATGGTGATGTTACAGTAGTTACGCTGTAGTAATCTAAGCTTTTTCCCCCTCTGATACCGTTGTTCAAGAACTATTTGAGGAACAGCGTGCTCATTGAAGAATAGCTAGGAAAGAGAAGAGACAGGGCTCCACCCATTCTAAGACATTGTTGTTGCCCCTGCATGGGCAGCCCTGAGACCCTCTACTGGCAGCACTCTAGTGTGACCACAGGCTTTAGATGGGCCTGATTGGCTCAGCAGGTCTCAGCGGGTGGCTAATTGGATAAGCTTTTAATCTTCACACTATCGCTGCCCTGCTGGATCAGAGGCACAGAGAGACAGAGATCAGTCCTTTGGTAAAATACTTAGTAAACATTTTAGGGGTGTAATATTCACACTATCCTTATGGACAACAGAAACATGACTACTGTTATATAAATATTCATACACATGACTCATATATTATACAGCGCTAAGCTAAACCGCCTGACTCAAGTCATCTTACGTACCCTTGCTAAAACAGGAACTAGCTCACACAGCCAGCAATAAAACTACCCCCCTAAAACTATCCCCTCAGCTTGGTTGTCTCCCGACCCCAGGAAACAAAGACATTCCATCGCATGAACACATACACCCAGCCATAAAAAACTGCCCCTCTACCTCACGAACCCCTGACACAAACATCTCCTAGTATAAACACATATCCCCCCTCTACTGGTCGGGGGCTCAGAGAACAAGACTCTGTTCTGTACCAATGGGGCTCATGCTCTGGATTAGAGCAGGTCCGCCTCCAACTTTTTGGGACCAATCAGAAGAAAAAAACGACAAGACTCTACCTACTTTATTCTATGTATAAAAAGTAATGTAACCTTTGTATAAGGCCTCTTTTTCACCTGACTCCTTGCCGAGTCATATGAACTAGATCCGTGCACGTAAAACTGCGGGACAAGATATCTTTGACTCATTAAAACTGCCTTTTGTTACAACTGAAATCCACTCTGTCCAGCGTCCGTGATTTGGTCTCAACTCTCCAATATATAAGACACCAGGTTACTTAACATGGTAGCAAGAGGATGGCAATTCCTAAATTCGATATAAATTGGTGTGAGAGGCGAGACAAATCATCCGGTTCGAATCAGACGGAAGAGTGACCGAACCAGGAGAAAAATCAGCCATTCATCTTGCCTCAGGAAATCTGATCAGAGTGCTCTACTAAATAAGGTACGCAAAGCCTGTTAAATCGAAATCTGCATATTGTATTATAGCCAAAACCAAATTTTGATCAGAAAGTACTGGGCGTGAGTATGAATCGTTGCCAAATTATTTTTTACATAAGAACCTAAGGCATTGATTAAAGATATCTTGTTTTGTAAAAAAATAAATAATAATAATTGGCCTATACTGAGTTATTTTAATAGGAATGTGTGAATTGTGATTGACCAATGTGTTAATTTCCTTCGGGACCCTATTTGTTCCGAAATCTGCATAGAAAACTGTCCTAATTATATATATATTAGGTTGTGTATAGAGGTGACGTTAAATAGAGGCTGTGTTTTAACATGTAAAGGACACGATTATGGATGTTGGAAATTCAATGAGAATTTCATACGAATGAATGTGGTGATAGATGAACCGAATCTGCATGTAAAATGTCCTATTGATACGTTGTATACGATCGAATATGTCTTGTGGAGGTGTGGTTAAAGTTAAATATTGATAACGAATAGGTCTTGTTGAGGTGTGGTTGGATCGAATGAATCTGCATGAAAAATGCCCTATTAAAAAAGCTGTGTACTATTTACCAGAGTTGACGTTCCATGATTTTGAGACCGGGGAAATTAAATTGAGAGACACGTTTGAGATACGTACCTGGGCTATTATGCACACGTGCTGATAGACAAAGCTACTTTAGTAGCCAAATCGCCGTGCAACCTTGATTGACACCCGCTGGCCTCGAACACTGATTTTCGCTTTTTTCATTGCTGTTGATATTGCCTAAAGTTTAAAATTGTTCTGACAATTGTTATAGAATCGCTTGAATTTACTGATATAAGTTCATAAAGAAAGTTACTGAATTATTTACAGAAAGTATTTAAATGATTCGCTAAAAAAAAACTTTTTTAAAATTCTTCTATTTTTTATATTTCCTAACGTACTAGAATTATTCTGACAAATGGTATAGAACCGCTTGAATTTGCTAAACATATTGTCCCAAGAGGGGATTGCTCAATCATTTCTAAGAAAATACCTAAACAAATCGAGTATACAAAGTATACTTGAGTATACAAAGATAGAAATAGGCTACACAAAGGACTGACTAAAACCTAGATAAACGCATTATACACATTATCAGACTAATTAGATAAAAATGTCTGCAGCCAACACGCCCAAACTCGGATTAAGTGAATATTTAGATCAGAGTATAATTCATGGAGCGGGAGGTAAAGAACAGCATGAGAAAGTGTGGAAAGGATTACGGTTAAAATGGACACAAGCAGGTTACTTTAGCGGGGGACCCCCTACAGGGGGGAATCTCCAAGATATGCAGAAAAAGCTACTGGAAGACGTAGGGAAAGCAACGGCAACTGAGACAGAGAGGAACAAAGCTCATTGGTTCAAGAAGGAAGGGACTAGAGACAGAAAGCGGGCAGAAGCAGAATTAAATGTAGGAACATGGGCTATAGAAGTGTGTAGGAGGATGCAGCCCAAAAACAAACCAGATATGATGTGCGTGGCTTCTGCGTCAACGGAGGATGTTAAAGCTCCGCCTGAGGACTTGCCCACGGCTCCCCCTGAGGTCGTTTCTCCCTCAATATATCCACAATTGACAAAGGAGGCAGTTCAGCCCCCTCCATACTCAAAGGGACAAAATCACCGGAGCCCGTCACACAACCCATTCCTGCCCAGGGCACCTCCCACAATACAGGCTCCAGTTTTGAGAATAGACCAAGGGGAGTTAAAAGGGGAAATGACACTGGGGATAACGGGTGGCCATATTGTATGTGAACAGCTCGAAACTGGAACTCCAGGCGCAGGAAGCCTCCCCCAGGAACGGAGGCCGCAATGCTACTCTGTGAACTCGCTCACCTCTGAAACCAGAGGACACCTACAAACAAGATTAGATTCAAACCACTTCTATCAGACGGATAGGGAGGACTGTCATCAGAACATGGATATCGAAAACGAAGAAGAAATTGACTTGGTGCTCACCCCAGCTCCGATGGGAGCTCCAAACGTGACTAAAATGCAGGAGCTGCTGCAATCATCAATAGATCGAGCTAAGGAACTCAGGGAGCTTATGGCTAACCAAGATAACAACAGACAGGGAGCCTATCGTGTGGAAGGCATAATGAGAGGAACAGTAACCGAAGTCACTGAATCAATGGGGTCCGAAACACTCCGTCGGCCCTCCAGAATCGCTGATAGAAGAGAGCAAGAGCAGGAGATGGCAGGACAGTACCCCCTGCGACCGACACCAGGTGATGCACACACAACACTGATGGGACAGATGCCTAGCCTACATGGAGGAGCTTCAGCATGGCTACTTCAACTGCAGACACTTACATCAGGCCTGCAACTCTGCCTAGGAGACATGAAAGCACTACTAGCAAGAGCCACTGATCACGGAACCATGGAGGCCCTCATGACAGCAGCTGACCTTGGATGGCGGGCCCCAACACTGCCCATAGACCACTTCCGTACCAGATTATGGGAAGTTCTACGGAGAGCATACCCTACAGAAAGAAACCATGCCACCTTATCCTCCTTTACAATCAACCCAGGTGAGCAACCTGCAGCATACCTGGACAGGGCTAAGACCACATGGAGATCGGTACACGAAGAACCATTCGATCACACTGATACCACACTCAGCATGTGGAAGGAAATGGTGGTGAACGGGTGTCCTGGAGATGTTAAAACCAAACTCAGAGGAACAGTGGGGTTGATTGCACTTCCTCTGACCCAATTCAATACGCATGTGCACCACCATGTATCCCAACACAACAAGGAAAGAGGGGGTGCTGAGAGCCAGGTGCAGTCCCTCCAGGTACAACTCCTGAAACTCCAATTGAAGGAAGCACAACAAGGAGAAAAACCTAAGAAACAGATGGTGGCGGAAGAAACGAAGGAGTCAGGCACCAAAACAAACATCTCCCAAATAGTGGCCCAGACTGTCTCTCAGATGATCCAACAGCAGGCAGCCTCACACAATGCCACTAGGGGGGCCCAACCACCCCAATACCCTCCCCCACAGCAGTATATCCTGCAACAACAACAGCCAGTATGGGCTCAACGGGGTCCCTACACTGGACAACACAGAGGGGGAAACTACCAGTGTTATAACTGCGGAATTCCCGGTCACTTTGCCAGAGATTGCAGGAAACCACTCTCCCCGCAGCAACAGCAATGGAGAGGAAGGGGAAATGGGGGAAACCCACCTCTGCAACACCATCAACCAGGACCCAGTTCCCCACAGCAGTCAGCACCTGCATACAACCACCCCGGACCTACGCACATGCAACAGCAGCAGGGAGGATACAACCAACCGCAGTTCCAGGGAATGGCAGGGAACACCATGCCCTGGCCATAAAGATGCCCACCACCCACAGCAGGAGAAGGGAGACAACATTTTCAACAGCACACTGAACCAACTATGATGTGTGAAGTTGAGGGTGTCCCCCATCAGTTCCTGGTAGATACAGGATGCACCTATTCTACTATCAAGTTCCCTCAAATACTACTGAAAGTGGAGTGGAAGTATCCACCAACACCTGATCGCCCAGCAAGAATTATGATGATGCCACTCCAGCCGACGCCCACGCTGTCTGAAACCCAAGAAGTATACTGGCTAAAATGCCTACCCACAGGGCCTACCACCTCTCACATCCAGTTTAAGTTCAACCAACTGACAGCTCAAATCTACACTCTGCACCCATACAAGACTCCCCAAGCTGAGGCACTGATGGCTGCCCCTACACTGCAGACTGGGATGAAGACATGATGCACCTCACCCCACCTATCAGGTGTTGTACTATTGTGTGAGGCCCAGAGGGGGTGGCAGCACTGGTAATCCTACGAACAAGGAACCTCCATGCACCCCTGGCCTGGATGGCTGGAGCATCAACAGCCATAGCACTCCTGAAAACAGATATATCAGCGGCAGCAGCTCTGACTGCACCAGACTACAAGAACAAGTTCCATTTGGATGTTTCTGAAAAGGAAGGATTCACCTCATCTGTCCTATTCCAGAAACAAGAGGGGGAGAGAAGGGTCTTGATGTACTACTCTTCCAAACTTGACCACATTGAGGTAGGACAGACAACATGCTCCAGATACGTTGCTGCAGTAGCAAAAGCTATTGAAAAAACAGCTCACCTCGTGATGTCACCCTGCAATCAAGCATCATCCCTCAACCAGCACCTGCCCATTTAGCTGAAATCATCAGATTGACGCAGGCCCTCATCAGAGGAAAAGGAAAGACTGTGAATAACTATACAGACTCAGCCTATGCCCATGGAGCAGTCCACATTGATGGACCCAGAACATTTACGAGAAGCACATGGCCCCACACACAAAGGCAAACTAAAGACCCTTCAAAAGGTCTCGCACATCTGGTGGCACCCTCATATGATTAGGTATGACTGACTTATTTTGTGACAAATGCATCATAGGTGGCAGCCACAACCCAAAGAAATCATATCAAACACCGAGGGGCTAATACCCAGTACCTAATGCATGTTTTCAGGACATTAGTATAGATTACACCGATATGGGCCCCGACAATGTATTCTAAAGATAAACACTATCTCCTAGTTATGATAGATAGGTTCTCCAAATGGGTAGAGGCAATACCAACAGTAAGGGAGGATGCCGAGTCAGTCATTAAATGGCTAACAAACCAAACTAATACCCAGGTATGGCATCCAAAGAAAAAAAACAAATTTGACAAATGGCTCACATTTCAATAACAAACACCTGAGACAGGTGGAAGAAAGATTTGGCATAACACACAGATTTGGTTCTGTGTACCACCCCCCGGTCCCAAGGTCTGGTGGAACGCTAAATCAGATTTTGAAAGCTTAGATAGCAAGAGTGACTGGTAAGAGTCATGCCTGGTCCACCAAGGGAGGGAGGTCATATGCCCGCTCTTGATGAACAACAAATTGTAATGTCTAATTATGTGAAAAAACTGACGGTTCTCTCTGCAGCACTCTCTACCCAGGTTCACAAGGTCCAGGAGAGGGAGCCGCAGGGGAACACGCCACTACTGAAGGTAAAGGTTGGTGACTGAGGTGAGGGTTAAAGTCCACAAGAGAAAGTGGCTGGAACCCAGGTGGACTGGACCGTACGAAGTGAAGGAGGTTACTTCACACTCAGTCCAGGTCAAAGGTAAATTAGGCGCACCTTGGCACCACCTTACACATTGCACCCTAGCCCCAATTCCTTCCAGAACACTGACCTTCAGAGCTGATTTGAGCGGCCTAAATTCGATTCCAAATGAAGACACTCCTTCCTCAGGTGATGCGGCATCAAACTCCGCCTCCCCTGAAAAAGGAACCTCGCCCAGTTAGAGGGACATTTCTCCCTCCCTGGGTGAGGCTGGGGATATCTGGCCCTTTGTTTGTGATATTCCTACTGATCTTTGGGGTGTCCTTAGGCACTCTCACATGGTTAATAGAACAACAAACACATACTAAAGCATCAACCCCTCTCACCCCAACCCATATCCCTGATAACATTCCTAGCACCACTCCCTTCAATCTCACACGCACCAAACGTAGCACTACACCTACAGACCCACCATGCACACCAGACAAGGTTAGAGGCACCACCTTATGTATACCCACGAATGCAACCACCACCATTGCACTATAGTTTTCACGTCTATTAGACGTGAAGAGGGGGATTTGTTATATAAATATTCATACACATGACTCATATATTATACAGCGCTAAGCTAAACCGCCTGACTCAAGTCATCTTACGTACCCTTGCTAAAACAGGAACTAGCTCACACAGCCAGCAATAAAACTACCCCCTCAGCTTGGTTGTCTCCCGACCCCAGGAAACAAAGACATTCCATCGCATGAACACATACACCCAGCCATAAAAAACTGCCCCTCTACCTCACGAACCCCTGACACAAACATCTCCTAGTATAAACACATCTCCCCCCTCTACTGGTCGGGGGCTCAGAGAACAAGACTCTGTTCTGTACCAATGGGGCTCATGCTCTGGATTAGAGCAGGTCCGCCTCCAACTTTTTGGGACCAATCAGAAGAAAAAAACGACAAGACTCTACCTACTTTATTCTATGTATAAAAAGTAATGTAACCTTTGTATAAGGCCTCTTTTTCACCTGACTCCTTGCGAGTCATATGAACTAGATCCGTGCACGTAAAACTGCGGGACAAGATATCTTTGACTCATTAAAACTGCCTTTTGTTACAACTGAAATCCACTCTGTCCAGCGTCCGTGATTTGGTCTCAACTCTCCAATATATAAGACACCAGGTTACTTAACACTACCTAAAGATAACTAACAGTATTCATTCAGATGATAATAATTTCATTTGATTTGGGGACTGTGAGGTATGTGGCAGGGTTAAAAACCAACATCCTATACTGGCATTTGGACCTCACGTAAGCATTTTTTTTAATCAATGTTTCGATTGGAATCAGACAATTCAAATAACATTAAATTAAGAGATTTAAACTTTCTTTTTTTCTAAAAGGACAATGTAGACAAGTGTTGAAGTCTCTGTTATTATTTTTCTCGTTTGAATTTTACCCCTTTTTCTCCCCCATTTCGTGGTGTCCAACTGTTTAGTAGTAGCTACTATCTTGTCTCATCGCTTCAACTCCCGTATGGGCTCGGGAGAGACGAAGGTGGAAAGTCATGCGTCCTCCGAAACACAACCCAACCAAGCCGCACTGCTTCTTAACACAGCGTGCATCCAACCCGGAAGCCAGCTGCACCAATTTATCGGAGGAAACACTGTGCCCTGCCCGCCGCAGGAGTTGCTGGTGCGAGATGAGACAAGGATATCCCTACCGGCCAAACCCTCCCTAACCTGGACGACGCTAGGCCAATTGTGTGTCGCCCCACGGACCTCCCGGTCGCGGCGGGTTACGACAGAGCCTGGTGGCACAGCTAGCGCTGCAGTACAGCGCCCTTAACCACTGCGTCACCCGGGAGGCCGAAGTCTCTGTTATCTGGCCTCAATGACCCTGCACTGCCTGTAGACTGTCATTCCAGCAGGCTTCTATTACACAGCACAGAAGTGTTTATAAAGTATACCCACACAGGCCAAAATACCCACACAGGCCAAAATAGAGTAATTGATTGCTCCTCTGCTCATACTCCTCCGCGAGTTGTAATCTTTTTATTCTTAAGTCCTGTGAATGCATTTCCAAACAGCCTTCTCCAGTTACTATAGCCATACGTTGTACAGATGTTTCCATATGAATCTGGAGTCCATTCACACTTAGCATACAACCATGCATTACTGATAATGTTAAAATATCAATGTTACACAGTGGTGGCTGAACATTTTGGCTCAGGCACATACCAGGGAAGAGGACACAGGGGGTATCTGTGGGTTCCCGTTGGGGTGGTGGTTTGTTGCCAGCTGTTTGAACCACATGTTCAACTTCTCCAGATGGTGGAGATGTCTTCATGAATGTGTGTGTCTGTGTGCGTTTGAATGAGTTAGTGTGTGTTTCAAATCCAATTTGATTTGTCACATGTGCCGAATACAACAGGTGTTGACCTTACAGTGAAGTGCATACTTACAAGCCCTTCAAAAAGTATTTACTAAAAATAAACTGAAGTAAAAAAGAAATAAATATAAGAAAAAGAAAAAAGAAGAAAAAAGAAAAATAACAAATAATTAAGGAGCAGCAATAAAATAACATTAGCGAGGCTATATACAGGGGGTACTAGTACAGAGTCAATGTGCGGGGGCACAGGTTAGTCGAGGTAATTGAGGTAATATGTACATGTAGGTAGAGGTAAAGTGACTATGCATGGATAATAAACAAGGAGTGGCAGCAGCGTAAAAATGGGGGTGGGGGTTGGACAATGCAAATAGTCCGGGTAGCCATTTGAGTATAATTTGGCCGTCGAAAAAATATTTTTTTTACAGAATTAAACACACTTGTGAAGCAATTTCCAACAAACACTGTGCCTATCGTTCCCATCAAATGACAGCAGTAGGCTAATAATATTTATTTTACAACAGGCCCACTTCTTAACCTATTTTAAACTAAATACGAAGCACACACAGATTGGACTTAAAACGAAAATGTCTCAACAGAATTATGCAAAACACGTTTTAAATATTTCAAGAACTGGTTTAGATTAATAAATAGGCCTGCAATAATAGCCATATACAATAATAGGGTAATGATAAAGCAAATTATTATAAATGCGAAAATAAATACAAGTTCCAAATAGCGAGTTGGCAGGAGCCATTTGGACGTGCCAACGTTCTTCTAATCTTTGTCTACTACAATTTTACAACTTGGTCACACAGAGGACATTCCCCTTGTAGGCTTTTCACTGTAGACATACTTATTTTCCCCTCTAACTTTCATTTGACCTAATAACCGAAGAAGGATAGAAAAAAAATTGTTAATCGCTCAGCACTATTGAGCAGGGCCGGACTACCGCATTTGGGGCCCAGGGGCACAACATTTTGCCATGGTGCTGAGAGAAAAATGTGCAGTTTTTTATAATGCTTTTCTACACATTTTGTCAGGAGGCTAAAAGAAAATGTTGCAGTTTTAAAGCTAATTTCCTGCAATTCTACACAAATTGCTATCATATGCTATGCCCGTTCGGTAATCTGTCCCTGCGAGTGACTAACAAAATCAATGGGACCCTGTGGTATTCAGCCATGGTTACTACAAGTTTACATAGATGGCAAGACTAACTTACCAATCTAAAAATTGTTAGCTAACATGGCTAATTGAGTGACTGACATATCAAAATTAAAACTGCTGATGCACAACCAAATTTCTAAATTGCACCTTGTGTATTTTACTGAGGGTTGCAAAATTCTGGGAACTTTAAAACAAATCATCTCTGGTTTTACAGATATCCTGGTTGGAGGATTCCGGATTTCCTGCTTATTCCCTCCTGATTCTGGGAATCTGTTTTGGAAATTGATCCGTGGGCATCAAAATTAATTACAGATGTTTTTGCTACTGCTTCTCAAGAGGGACAAACAGTAATATTGCATGTTTTTTCGAGTTTATTTTAAGGGAGTATGCGAGGCACAGATGTTCGCTTTGCTTAGCCGAGTTCTGCTAGGAACAAACCAAACCTATTATGAGGGCGCCTTAAAGGTTAGGGTTAGGTAAGGGTAGGAACTTCCCAAGGATCCCGGGATGGCACTTATCCCAAGCAATAATGCAAGAGGAGGACCCCACATGAGATAATTATTGTAGTAGGTGTAGGGTTGCACATTTTGGGGAATATTCAGAGGTGGAAACATTCCGTGGGAATGAATGGGAATATATGGGTATTAACGGAAATATATGCAAATTAATATTAATACCATTTTAAATGTAGATGTTTTTTTACATTGGATTATATTTACCATATCATATGGAGACAGAAACAAACATTTTACCTTATCATAAGTAGACATAATTGCAAATTATTAAATCCTTCCAATAGAAATCTAAATAAAAACTATTTAGTTACGAATTGAACTTTAATTAAATGAGTTGACTCTTCACGTGGAATGATTTCACTGAACAACAAAAGAAAGGGAATATTGAATGATCCATAGCATCTCCCAAAAATGTTTTCAACATACATCTGTAAAATGATAGTCTAGAAACTAAAGCTTTGGATGTCTTCCTATCAGGCTTCTCTGTCTTCTCCCTGGATCTCCTCAATGTCCACCTCTTGAACATCAGACTCTGAGGGCTCATCTTCACTGTCACTCTCCAACCATGTTGAGGATGGCTTGTTGTCAGGCTTAAAAAGCCTCAAATTTGCCCAGATGGCCACCAATTTTTCCATCCATGTTTTGGTCAGACTGTTGCATGCTTTGGTGCGTGTGTTCCCAAACAAGGACCAGGCAGCTGCTCTGAGGCAGCTGATGTTGGTGGGATTTGGAGGAGGATGGAGGCAACAGGGGAAAGAGCCTCAGATCCACAAAGTTCCTTCCACCAGGTGGCTGATGCAATATGACAGTCGTGCCAACATATCTCATCTCCATCCCAATTCCCTTGCTTGGAAGTGCACTTTGCCAGACTGCCAAGAACTTTGGCCTTATCCAGGCCAAGGTGGCGAGACATGATAGTGATGACACCATGGGCCTTGTTGATCTCTGCACCAGACAGGATGCTCTTGCCAGCATACCCTGGGGTCCACCATGTACGCTGCGGCATGTGTGGGCTTCAGGTAGAACTGCAATTTCCTCTGCTTGGAGCAACAGTGAAGTGGGCAGGGCAGTATGGATTTATTCTCTTACATTTGCAAGCAGAGTCTGAACATCAGACAGGATGGCATTGTCTCCCTCAATCTGTGCAATGGCTACTGCTATAGGATACAGGAGTTTCAGGAAGCTTACCACTCTCTCCCAAAATATATCATCCAGGAGGATCCTCTTGATTGGGCTGTCCATATTGGCAGACTGCGATATGGCCATTTCTTGGAGAGACTGCTTCCCCTCCAGGAGACTGTCAAACATGATGACAACACCACCCCAACGGGTGTTGCTGGGCAGCTTCAATGTGGTGCTCTTATTCTTCTCACTTTGCTTGGTGAGGTAGATTGCTGCTATAACTTGATGACCTTTCACATACCTAACCATTTCCTTGGCTCTCTTGTAGAGTTTGTCCATTGTTTTCAGTGCCATGACGTCCTTGAGGAGCAGATTCAATGCATGAACAGCACAGCCAATGGGTGTGATGTGGGGGTAGGACTCCTCCACTTTAGACCAAGCAGCCTCCATGTTCGCAGCATTGTCTCTCACCAGTGCAAATACCTTCTGTGGTCCAAGGTCATCGATGACTGCCTTCAGCTCATCTGCAATGTAGAGACCAGTGTGTCTGTTGTCCCGTGTGTCTGTGCTCGTGTAGAACACTGGTTGAGGGGTGGAGATGTAGTTAATTATTTCTTTCCCACGAACATTCGACCACCCATCAGAGATGATTGCAATACAGTCTGCTTTCTCTATGATTTGCTTTACCTTCACTTGAACTCTGTTGAACTCTACATCCAGCAAATGAGTAGATAAAGCATGTCTGATTGGAGGGGTGTATGCTGGGCAAAGAACATTCAGAAATGTCTTCCAATACACATTGCCTGTGAGCATCAGAGGTGAACCAGTTGCATACACAGCTTGAGCAAGACATTCATCAGCGTTTCTCTGACTACGTTCTTCCATTGAGTAAAAAAAACCTTCTGATTCCAGGAGGACCATGAGCTGTTGCTATCGATAAGGTGTCTGATTCATAATTTTCCCCTCTTTTAGAAGTAGAGGGTCTTTTGTCAGAGGTTGCTTGTTGTGAGCACTGAGGGAACGTTATGCACTTGGCCAGATGAGTCTGCATCTTTGTTCCATTCATCACATATTATTTGGCACAGTATTTGCATATGTACATAAGGCTGTTTAGAAGTGTGCAAGATCTTGAGAATCAGCTGTACATGTAATGGAAGAATGCTTTGTGCATGCAGAGGGTTGCAATTCCATTGAATTGGGGATAGTTTTACAAAAATATGCCACAAAACCTAGAGTTGCCTTATGTGTATCCCACCAAAAAGGTTCACTGTTATAAGTTAACTTTTTTTAATGAATTTAAGCAAAGTTCCCAAAATTCCCGGGCTTAACTTCCCATGTAAAATTTCTGACCCTTTTGCAACCCTAGGTAGGTGTCATCTTAATTCACAAACACTAACAGGTACTGAGGAGAGAGATTCTGTTACTTGTTGTTTGTGTGAAATGTTTCTATTCTGGGGTAGTTGTTCACTGAAATGCTATCATTAGTTGCTTATGCTACTACAATGTAAATAAATGTCTTGCGCTTTCCGTTATAATGTTAGGTCAAATTCACAGGGTAAAGTAATTGATTGTAAAGGATTAGCCAATCAGTGGCTAAAGACCACCCACTTACATTGATTGACATATCCCTTTATTTTGAATAAGACCATGAAATTATGAAAAAGACCATGAAATTATGAAATAGATCATGTGATACAGCGCCATTAATGAAGCGATAAATGTTATAATGAAAAAATCCATTGGGAAATACAATGTGTCATTATGAAATAAAATATGGTAACATTTATATAGAAAAGTGACACTATGAAATAAGATAATGACCAGTATTCATTATTCAAACTTTTTAATTAATACAAATGTGTGTCAATCTCTCCTCCTGTTTTTAACATTATAAGCAGATGTATCGTGCACACCATAATTTATTGGCTGGTAAATAATTTGGGGGGATTTTGACCTAAGGCCTTGACTTTATCCTAATGAGTCCTTCACAGTATGCAAGTGGTCGCCACTACCGTCTATCAAATAGCAACATGCAGTTGTTAAAACATATATTTGCATGTGTGTGTGAGTAAGTAATAATCATCTCTGGGGTTGGCAGCTGTCTCCTTCCAGCTTCGTCCTCCCGTTGCAACTGTTTCTTTAAGTTAGATTTGGACCACAAATACCACATTTCCCTTTTAAAACGCAGGTGCCTTTCCATTTTTTCTGTCATTGCAAAGTTACACAGAACGTGCTCAGGAGGAGGGAAGAGTTTAGATTGTATATCCTATGTGATTGTGCCTCAACTTTTCATGAAAAAACACATGCTCCAGTACTGTACTGTTTAGAGATACCTAGTCCTTTGATGTAAAGAAGTGATGCTAGCAAAAAGTACATTCATGTAAACACAGAACTCTCCCCCTCAGTTAAAAAGAAATGGCAAAGTGGTTCTTTAAAAGTGTTGCAGATTGATTTACTGGTACTGTATGGTCAGCTTTGATACTTTCACTATAGGTTTATGCTTAACTAGCATTATGTACCCAATGTCATCAATACATTATGGACTGTATTCATGAAGAACTCTGATTATCAACCCCCAAGGGAAGTAATCTCTGTGGAAAGCCTCAAATAACAAAAATAGATGAAGTTAATGTGCTGCTCTATGGCTTGCTCTGTTAAAGCAGTGCCTTTTTTATTTTTAAAGCTGAACATGGAGAGAGAATTTTCCAATGTTGTTTTCTGTGAAGAAGTAAACCTCATCCTAGATGTGGCCCACAGAGACCATCTGGTTGAGTCATAGCTATGCTGTCTGCTTTAGGAACAAACAATCCCTTAGCAGAGAATACAATGCACTGTCATTGTCATCGCATTACACTACTATGACATCTGGCGCTCACACACGTCTCACTGTGCGATCAATCATTCATTGTGTTTCCATGGTAATGACTAAATAAATACTATGGTAGTCATTAACCCAATCTGGAATGAATTGAATTCTCTGTTACTAAATGCTCTTCTATATCCTACTGTGGATGTTCCTTTCTGTCTGTGCTACTAGTGATGATCTGGTACTCCTCAGAGTGGTAGCAGACACTTCTAAACAGAGTATACAGTATCTGTTGTTTCTATTTGTTTCACTGTTAGAATCAAATACTATTTGTTAAACTATTAGTCCTTTCTTCATATCAATAGCATTGTAACCAGATTCTGTTATGAATAAACATGAGCCAAGGCTTGTGGTTTTTGAAAACGTTGTTTATCTGGTAGGCCCTAACACAGTGCAGAGGTTTCATGCCCACTAACTATAGGTATCTATAATTCTATAATTTGGTGGGTGCTTATATTTGTCCTATTTCATGCATGTAAAAGTGTGTATTAATATGCATGTGTGAATTGGAAATGTGTATTTTTGCATATCCCAACTCACCTTGAGACACCCTCGGAAAATGGGGTCATGGCCTGGGTCTGCCATTATCGACCCTATTTGGATCTTTGTACCCTATTTGTACTTTGTAATGCTCATGGTTATTTATCTCTATCTCCATGGTTCTTTATCTCCATCATTGTTCTTTATCTATATATCCATGGTGCTTTATCTTCATGATCTTTACCTGTCCCTCCCCTCCCCGCTGGCAATCGTCCACCTGGCCGTGCTGCTGCTCCAGTTTCAACTGTTCTGCTTGGAGCTATGGAACCCTGACCTGTTCACCGGACGTGCTACCTGTCCCAGACCTGCTGGTTTCAACTCTCTAGAGACAGCAGGAGCGGTAGAGATACTCTTAATGATCGGCTATGAAAAGCCAACTGACATTTACTCCTGAGGTGCTGACTTGCTGCACCCTCGACAACTACTGTGATTATTATTATTTGACCATGCTGGTCATTTATGAACATTTGAACATCTTGGCCATGTTCTGTTGTAATCTCCACCCGGCACAGCCAGAAGAGGACTGGCCACCCCTCATAGCCTGGTTCCTCTCTAGGTTTCTTCCTAGGTTTTGGCCTTTTCTACTGAGTTTTTCCTAGCCACCATGCTTCTACACCTGCATTGCTTGCTGTTTGGGGTTTTAGGCTGGGTTTCTGTACAGCACTTTAATATATCAGCTGATGTAAGAAGGGCTATATAAATACATTTGATTTGATTTGAATCATCTTGTAGCCTCTGGTGGTGACGATGGCTGTCAATCACACCCATGCTGTGGGCATTCTGCACAGTCATCAGCCTGCTAGTCTCAGGAGTGAAGCCACAGATCTTACATCATTCCAGGCTTAAAGAAAACAACACAAAAAGTCAATGACTGGGAGAAATACAAACATGAATGCGTGACAAAGTATTGTTTTTCTTTCATCCAAGTTAAAAATGGCACAACTGTTGTTGCCCAACTAAATCACCGCCAGAGGAATGCATTTGCATTTCCAGACAGCAGACATGGCTTACAATAGAAAGCCCCTGAGTTTCTGCTGCTAAGAAATGGAATGGGAAATCCACCACTGATGATGCTCCTGCCGCCAATCATGAATTCCACAGCGTTGCAGCCAGGTCATGTTGGGCACAGTGATATGTAGCACTTCTTCAGAGGTCTCCGTATGCCACATCAAGATGTCATTCTCAGAACGTGGCAAAGAGCTCAGATGAGCCACTGTGAGATATACATCAAGATATATATGTTAAATTAAAGCACTTATCAGCCCATAATGAATTGATTTAGCTATTGACAATGACTCTGATAAACTTTGGAGGATGTAGTATCTTGCTTCTTAGATTGTTGGCACCGGACACGTAAGTACGTTTTAGAATTTAATTGTCACGTAGAATAACGTTACCGGAATGCACCTGGCGTATATTACCGGAGGCTTTTCCGAGCATGGTTACATGGCATACATTTGAAGGCTAGCATAAGGCAAACACTGTATTGAGTCAATACTGCCATCTATTGGAAAACAATACTTAACATATATATACCAGGTTACCAAATGATTGTGTAGCCCCCTCTACTGGTTTCAATTGGCTTCAAAATGAACAGCCAGTCAAACGGAATCAGTTCCCTATTTGTATTCAATAGGGGACTGACCCTGCACACAAATGGAATGTGATGGCGTATATTATGTGACCTTTTAGCCTGTTGTTTCACTCACATCGTTCACGGCGCTGTTATGGCTGGAGGTGATCAGGTGATGAACTCCTCTTTGAAGTCAGTGTAGCTGAAATGGAAGATCTGTGTTGCCTCTGTGCCCACAAAGAACTGGTGACCATCACCACGGGGCGCAATGGATGTCACCCCTTTCCAGCTGAACCTTCCTGCCAAAGAATACATGTACAGGTAGTGTTCATTGAGTAGTACAGTGGTGTATTAGATGCTTTTGGAAGATGCACACAGGAAAGTGAGAGAATAACTATAAAAGTGAATAAAGACCTCCATTCCAGACACTAGACTCACTTGATGTGTTTGAAGTTGGATGAGGATCCTGAACAGAGGGAACGTGCCATCTCCTGAGCCAAGAGTATGTTGCCTGTCTTCATCACAGACTGTGTTCACCCCATGTAGACAACAAGGGGAAATGCATGCTGAGTTCTGTACTGCAGTCTAACTAAGCCAGATATTAAACTCCTCTTACCGTGTAACTTTTTTGAAGCCAGCTTGCTGAACTTCTGTTTCACTTGGACACGGCCCATTAAGAAGCTTGGTCTTGAGACTGACTTTCAGGATATCCCCACTGGTTCCACAGTAGAGATAGCTGCCTTCCTCAGGGATCTGTACCAATAAATAACAAGTTATTCAGGTTGCAAACTGCTGCAAGATTTACTGCAGTATGCTGAGGAAATGACACTCTCACAAAGGGTCATACTATTCACGTGTTTGAATGTTTCAGGGCTCTACAGTGCGACTTAATTTCTTTGTGTGTGCCTACATTTTTCAACATAGGTGCACATGTACTCCTTGTATGAAAGGTCAGCATAGAGCCCTGTGTATAGCCATGTGTTCTGATATTATAATTACCCGAATGCATTTCACAATTGTTTTCGGCTGCCCTGTCTGACATTGTGTGTGTGTAATCTTGTGGGGAAGATCAAGTTCCCAAACGCGGAGAGTGTCGTTACAAGAAGATGATCCAGATTCTTATAGGCCCATAGCTGTGACATTTCATTAGAAGGTGTGCCAAGCCAAAGTTATACAAAAATAGCTCTATTTAGATATACATACTGTTCTGCCCATACGAAGATGCTGTCACTTGTGTTGGAGTATTGCAGAGTAAGGCAGGGACCACCACTGTGTGGGCTGAGGCCGGGCTTCCACAAATGGCTTCTCTGTTTTCTATTTTACACACCACTATCTGGAAATTACAGAAACACACAGTTATTCAGTTAAAATGTATGAATACACCTATTTGTAACTACTATATTATAACAGAGGATCTGAGTCAAATGTCAGTATTTCACAAAGTTTGACAAAACCTGCCATCATCCTGGCCCCCAAGGGTCACCATGTACTTGACATTAAGGGGAGAAGGCCAATCCTCCCACTTAAGCTTTGTGGAGCTGCAGGTGAGCATATATTCTTCTCATGGCAAAGTCCCATATTAAAACATCATCCTGTTCAAAGAATGATAAAGGCCAGCTAATTATCTTTCATAACAGTTTTCTGCCCATCCATTTTTCTTTCATCTTTGCATTAGTCCATTACCTTGAAGCCCATGAAAGTGACCTGACCATGAGGCAACATACTTTCCACGTTTGGACACAGTGACACAGGAGACGTTGTTGGTGTGGCCATTCATAAACTCCTGTTTCTTTTTGTTAGGATTTTGAGGATGATATTGCAGCCCAGTGGATAGATAAGGTGCTCTCTGTTAGAGTTTACTTTTACACCAAAGATTACATGACCTGGTAAACAAAAGACACACAGTGCATTTTGGGTAATGTGTTTGACTGAGAAAATCATCAACTGAAAATTGGCTAGCTGGCTAGCTGCTGATTCGTTTTATGTCGGCATTTGGGCATGCCGTTTTGGGAAAACTTTTTTTTAGACGAGATCTTCCCATTCTAAATCAACTAATATGGTAGCTTTATGACTTAAAATATTTTTTTACCATTATTATAACTTTGTGCAACCACTAGGAGTAGTAACACCAATGATGATAAGAGCAATGCGACATTTGAGGTAAATTAGGATTTTCCTGAAATGGATGCCACAAATGCTGAAATCTAAGGTCATTAATCCTTTAAAAATAATGTATCATTTTGAGGTCAGTTAAATTTCAGGCCAGTCAAGTTCTTCCACACCATTTCTATATGAACCTAGCTTTGTGCACGGGGCATTGTCATGCTGAAACAGGAAAGGGCCTTCCCAAAACTGTTGCCACAGAGTTGGAAGCACAGAATCGTCTAGAATGTAATTGTATGCTGTAGTGTTAAGATTTCCCTTCACTGGAACTAAGGGGCCTAGCCCAAACCATTATTCCTCCTCTCCCAAAATGTACAGTTGGCACTATGCATT
Source organism: Oncorhynchus kisutch (assembly GCF_002021735.2). Classification (NCBI taxonomy): domain Eukaryota; kingdom Metazoa; phylum Chordata; class Actinopteri; order Salmoniformes; family Salmonidae; genus Oncorhynchus; species Oncorhynchus kisutch. The sequence goes on along the minus strand of NC_034179.2, from coordinate 78,006,222 downwards.
CGGGCAAGTAGCATTCTCGTGGCATCCGCCAAACCCAGATTCATCCATCGGACTCTAAGATGCTGAAGCGTGATTCATCACTCCAGATAACACGTTTCCACTGTTCCAGAGTCCAAGGGTGGCAAGCTTTACACCACACCAGCCGACACTTGGCATTGCGCATGGATATCTTAGGCCATGGAAACCCATTTAATGAGTTTCCAGTTTAGACCAGTTTGGAACTCGGTAGTGAGTGTTGCAACCGAGGACAGACTATTTTTATGGGCATGCCCCAGCATTTGGCAGTCCCGTTCTGTGAGCTTGTGTGGCCTACCACTTTGTGGCTGAGCCGTTGTTTTTCCTAGATGTTTTCACTTCAAAATAACAGCACTTACAGTTGACCGGAGCAGCTCTAGCAGGGCAGAAATTTGATGAACTGACTTGTTGGAAAGGTGGTATCCTGTGATGGTGCCACGTTGAAAGTCACTGAGCTCTTCAGTAAGGCCATTCTCCTGGCAATGTTTGTCTATGGAGATTGCATGGCTTTGTGCTCGATTTTCTACACCTGTCAGCAACAGGTGTGGCTGAAATGTATATCTGCACAGTATGTTCGTGTATGGTTCTCATGATTTAGGATTGGGTGTTGAGGGACCACTTGTCACATTGTCCAAGGTGTGTTTGTGTTGTGGTAAACAATGCATTTTCTGTCCAGATAAGATAGTGATACAGCTTTGAAAAAGACCTACCACTGACCAAATGTTTTTGTTTTCCAGTCCAACAGGAGTGTATCCCTGAGGCCATCCGATGCATCGACCTCCTGTGCCAGTGTGATCCGAGTGCGAGATTCCAGGTGTAGGGACTACAGCAGATCGAGAATGTGGACGGACAAGTTAGTAACTCATCAAATGTGATAAAACATTGAATTTTGAGATCTTGTCTCCCCTTTATCCCATGTTTTAGACATAAGGCGTGACATGCAGGACATCTTCAGGCACCCCCTATGAGAAACAGTACACGATGTTCAATGCCTCCCTCGGCAAGGAGATCTACCGGAAGTGATGTCTCTCCGATCCTTAGATGTACTCTCTCTCTCTCTTGCTGTCTCTCTAGTTAAGCAGTCCAGAGGATTTTCTTAGGGTTAGTCCTATCGAATTATACTTACTTCTTATTTGGAGCTCAATGGAAACATTGACGTTTCAGGCACGTCCACCATGACACAGTTACAGAATATTCTCACTGAGGTGCATGTTGTGGGCTCAATGTTTTTTCCATACAAACCACAGAAACTGTTTTGTTCCATGAATGCATCTGTTGTACTAATCAAAGAACAGTTAGACATGTCAGTCCCTTTCAGATGATCCCTCAACCACTGTTGGTCCTCTTTAGTGAGCTCACAGCTAATTAACTTTCCTCTTGAGAATCAGAATCAGAAGTACAGTCGTCGCAAGACTTCATCTCTTTCGGGCAAATAGTACCCTAGACTGTCCTGATCATCTAGTTGAGCATTCCAGATAAATCCTCCATCCCAGCAGGAATGTCCCATCCACATAGTGCTAAACACTCATGTGATTTTTTAGCTCAGCATTCTTAGGGAAACATTTGCCACAAGTGATGTTCTCTGTGTTGTAAGAACTCATTGTCCAGTGAGTGAGTGTTGGCTGCATAGTGTTTAGTTAGTAGCCTAGTTGTGGTTCACTTCCACTAGAAGTTCCTTATTATTCCCTCCAGGTGTTTCTTCAGGCTGTTGGGGATGGGCTCAACATTTTTGCCATGCAAACAGCAAAAACGGTTTTGTTCCAATGACTGCACCTGTTGAGCATGACTAATCAGATGACTGACTTGACTTAAGCCCATGGCTCCTATAAGTAGCATAGGCCAGTTGATGCCATTCTCAGTCATTTCTTCCTGTACATCTCTCCTCCATGTGTTTCCAGGTCAGTGTTTCCCAACCCTGGTCCTCCAGTATCCCAACAGTACACGAACCCTGGTCCTCCAGTACCCCAACAGTACACCAACCCTGGTCCTCCAGTAACCCCAACAGTACACCAACCCTGGTCCTCCAGTACCCCCAACAGTACACGAACCCTGGTCCTCCAGTACCCCCAACAGTACACCAACCCTGGTCCTCCAGTACCCCAACAGTATACGAACCCTGGTCCTCCAGTACCCCCAACAGTACACCAACCCTGGTCCTCCAGTACCCCAACAGTACACGAACCCTGGTCCTCCAGTACCCCAACAGTACACCAACCCTGGTCCTCCAGTACCCCAACAGTACACCAACCCTGGTCCTCCAGTACCCCCAACAGTACACCAACCCTGGTCCTCCAGTACCCCAACAGAACACATTTTCATTGTAGCCTTGGACAAACACACCTCATTCAACTCATTGAGGGTTTGATGATTAGTTGACAAATTGAATCGGGTGTGCTTGTCCAGGGTTACAATAAAAATATGTTTTTATATATTCATTCTCGTTAATGACAACATTCTAAAACTGAGTTATGACTCATCTAAGTCTGGTATCCAGGGTAATCTGGTTAATGATTATATAATGTTGATTATGTGGCTCTTTCCTTGTAGAATGTTGACAGTTGTGTAGAACACATTGTATTGCTAAGATGCTCAATCTTTACTTAATAGCTACACAGGATACACTTTATTCCTCATGCTGGCCCTGACCAAACCGGTAAGTTGCCCTCATTATAGCTGCCCTCCTCCACATGGCCAGATTTATAGTGATCTTCTCCCCTTTTAATGCTCATGCTCATCCTCATCCTTGAAAAATACCATGTCTGAAATAGTTGACATACTGTACAAACAATTATCTAGGCTAAGTAAAACAAAATATATTGTTTATCTACTGCTTTGTTAACTAGCTAGCTAGCTAAAGTTTAGTCAGTGGCTAGCTAAGATAGAGAGAAAGGGGACAAGAAGTTCAACACTTTATTCAATTCATTTCAATATAGCACATGGATTCCACATGGATTGGGCACAGAAGGCCTCTGATTGCGCTGGTCTTGCATGGGGTCTTTTCTGTTGCTAATTAGTATTTCGAATTTTTGAGAGTAAATTGAGGCAAATATTGATGAAACTCACCTTGTCCGAGACAAAATTACATGTTTTTAAAATTATTTTTATTTATTTAACCAGGCAAGTCAGTTAAAGAACAAATTCTAATTTACAATGACGGCCTACCCGGTTATTTAATTTAATTTATTTTATTTCACCTTTATTTAACCAGGTAGGCAAGTTGAGAACAAGTTCTCATTTACAATTGCGAACTGGCCAAGATAAAGCAAAGCAGTTCGACACATACAACAACACAGAGTTATACATGGAGTAAAACAAAGATACAGTCAATAATACAGTATAAACAAGTCTATATACGATGTGAGCAAATGAGGTGAGATAATGGAGGTAAAGGCAAAAAAAAGGGCATGGTGGCAAAGTAAATACAATATAGCAAGTAAAACACTGGAATGGGAGATTTGCAGTGGAAGAATGTGCAAAGTAGAAATCCAAATAATGGGGTGCAAAGGAGCAAAATAAAAAAATTAAAAATACACTAGGGAAAGAGGTAGTTGTTTGGGCTAAATTATAGGTGGGCTATGTACAGGTGCAGTAATCTGTGAGCTGCTCTGACAGTTGGTGCTTAAAGCTAGTGAGGGAGATAAGTGTTTCCAGTTTCAGAGATTTTTGTAGTTCGTTCCAGTCATTGGCAGCAGAGAACTGGAAGGAGAGGCGGCCAAATAAATAATTGGTTTTGGGGGTGACCAGAGAGATATACCTGCTGGAGCGCGTGCTACAGGTGGGTGATGCTATGGTGACCAGCGAGCTGAGATAAGGGGGGACTTTACCTAGCAGGGTCTTGTAGATGACATGGAGCCAGTGGGTTTGGCGACGAGTATGAAGCGAGGGCCAGCCAACGAGAGCATACAGGTCGCAATGGTGGGTAGTATATGGGGCTTTGGTGACCAAAAGGATTGCACTGTGATAGACTGCATCCAATTTGTTGAGTAGGGTATTGGAGGCTATTTTGTAAATGACATCGCCGAAGTTGAGGATTGGTAGGATGGTCAGTTTTACAAGGGTATGTTTGCAGCATGAGTGAAGGATGCTTTGTTGCGAAATAGGAAGCCAATTCTAGATTTAACTTTGGATTGGAGATGTTTGATGTGGGTCTGGAAGGAGAGTTTACAGTCTAACCAGAAACCTAGGTATTTGTAGTTGTCCACGTATTCTAAGTCAGAGCTGTCCAGAGTAGTGATGTTGGACAGGCGGGCAGGTGCAGGCAGCGATCGGTTGAAGAGCATGCATTTAGTTTTACTTGTATTTAAGAGCAATTGGAGGCCACGGAAGGAGAGTTGTATGGCATTGAAGCATGTCTGGAGGGTTGTTAACACAGTGTCCAAAGAAGGGCCAGAAGTATACAGAATGGTGTCGTCTGCGTAGAGGTGGATCAGAGACTCACCAGCAGCAAGAGCGACATCATTGATGTATACAGAGAAGAGAGTCGGTCCAAGAATTGAACCCTGTGGCACCCCCATAGAGACTGCCAGAGGTCCGGACAGCAGATCCTCCGATTTGACACACTGAACTCTATCAGAGAAGTAGTTGGTGAATCAGGCGAGGCAATCATTTGAGAAATCAAGGCTGTCGAGTCTGCCGATGAGGATGTGGTGATTGACAGAGTCGAAAGCCTTGGCCAGATCAATGAATATGGCTGCACAGTAATGTTTCTTATTGATGGCGGTTAAGATAACGTTTAGGACATTGAGCGTGGCTGAGGTGCACCCATGACCAGCTCTGAAACCAGATTGCATAGCAGAGAAGGTATGGTGAGATTCGAAATGGTCGGAAATCTGTTTGTTGACTTGGCTTTCGAAGACTTGGCTTTCGAAGGCAGGGTAGGATAGATATAGGTCTGTAGCAGTTTGGGTCAAGAGTGTCCCCCCTTTTGAAGAGGTGGATGACCGCAGCTGCTTTCCAATCTTTGGGAATCTCATGGAGAAGGCTTGGGCGAGTTGCTGTGTGGGGTGCAGTGCTGTTGACCGGGGTAGGAGTAGCCAGGTGGAAAGCATGGCCAGCCGTAGAAAAATGCTTATTGAAATTCTCAATTATAGTGGATTTATCAGTGGTGACAGTGTTTCCTATCTTCAGTGCAGTGGGCAGCTGGGAGGAGGTGTTCTTATTCTCCATGGACTTTACAGTGTCCCAGAACCTTTTTGAGTTAGTGTTGCAGGAAGCAAATTTCTGCTTGAAAAAGCTAGCCTTGGCTTTTCTAACTGCCTGTGTATAATGGTTTCTAGCTTCCCTGAACAGCTGCATATCACGGGGGCTGTTCGATGCTAATGCAGAACGCCATAGGATGTTTTTTGTGTTGGTTAAGAGCAGTCAGGTCTGGGGCTATATCTGTTCCTGGTTCTAAATTTCTTGAATGGGGCATGCTTATTTAAGATGGTTAGGAAGGCATTTAAAAAAAATAACCAGGCATCCTCTACTGACGGGATGAGATCAATATCCTTCCAGGATACCCCGGCCAGGTCGATTAGAAAGGTCTGGTTCTGCTCGCTGAAGTGTTTCAGGGAACGTTTGACAGTGATGAGTGGAGGTCGTTTGACCGCTGACCCATTACGGATGCAGGCAATGAGGCAGTGATCGCTGAGATCTTGGTTGAAGACAGCAGAGGTGTATTTAGAGGGCAAGTTGGTTAGGATGATATCTATGAGGGTGCCTGTGTTTAAGGCTTTGGGGAGGTACCTGATAGGTTCATTGATCATTTGTGTGAGATTGAGGGCATCAAGCTTAGATTGTAGGATGGCTGGGGTGATAAGCATGTTCCAGTTTAGGTCGCCTAGCAGCACAGGCTCTGAAGATAGATGGGGGGCAATCAGTTCACATATGGTGTCCAGAGCACAGCTGGGGGCAGAGGGTGGTCTATAACAGGCGGCAACGGTGAGAGACTTGTTTTTAGAGAGGTGGATTTTTAAAAGTAGAAGTTCAAATTGTTTGGGTAACTCTGCAAGCTATCTTTGCAGTGGATTGCAACACCGCCCCCTTTGGCAGTTCTATCTTGTCTGAAAATGTTGTAGTTTGGGATGAAAATTTCAGAATTTTTGGTGGTCTTCCTAAGCCAGGATTCAGACACAGCTAGAACATCCGGGTTGGCAGAGTGTGCTAAAGCAGTGAATAAAAGCAAACTTAGGGAGGAGGCTTCTAATGTTAACATGGCTATTACGGTTACAGAAGTAATCAAAAGAGAGCGCCTGGGGAATAGGAGTGGAGCTAGGCACTGCAGGGCCTGGATTCACCTCTACATCGCCAGATGAAAAGAGGAGGAGTAGGATAAGGCATGGCTAAAAGCAATAAGAATTGGTCGTCTAGAACGTCTGGAACAGAGAGTAAAAGGAGGTTTCTGGGGGCGATAAAATAGCTTCAAGGTATAATGTACAGACAAAGGTATGGTAGGATGTGAATACAGTAAACCTAGGTATTGAGTGATGATGAGATAGATATTATCAAAACGTCACGCCAAGGTAAGCCTACACCAAACACATACTTAATTTGAAGTGTTTCTAAAATATCCTATGCGAGTAATGAATGGGGGAAAAACAATTGGAACCATTTTCGTGTTTGACCTCTAGGTTTTATGGGTATTATGAAGCATCCACTGTGGAGCTCAATGTGGCCGATCGGTGGCTTCAAAGCCTCAAGGGGCAATAACATAGCATCAGCAATCCATGATTTATGCATATCATTGAGTCTAACGGCAATCTCGCTCCAAACTGTGCATGTGCATCCGTCAAATAAAAGGCAAAAAATGAAAATGAAAACGTGTCAGGTTGTTACTTTCACGAGGATGGGGTAATAATATGTTGAGCTACTTAAAGGAAAACTCCACCCGAAGTTTAGTCTGTTGTTGATTTTGTCCCAAGTGTTTTGCTTGTCAGCTATCAACGTTTCAAAATATGTAGCTTTCAAAATACAGAAATCTGTCCCATATGATGCATTTTGCATCATATGATGCTGGTTTTGCAAGTAAAAATTTGGGGACTACAGTGGCAAGAAAAAGTATGTGAAACCTTTGGAATTATCTGGATTTCTGCATAAATTGGTCATGAAATTAGATCTTCATCTAAGTCACAACAGAAACTAAAGCTTAAACTAATAACAAACAAATTATTGTATTTTTCTTGTCTATATTGAATGCATCATTGAAACATTCACAATGTAGGTTGGAAAAAGCATGTGAACCTTTAGGCTAATAACATCTCCAAATGCTAATTGTAGTTAGGAGTCAGCTAACCTGGAGTCCAATCAATGAGATGAGATTAGAGCTGCCTTGCCCTATAAAAACACTCCAAATTTGAGTTTGCTATTCACAAGAAGCATTGCCTGATGTGAACCATGCCTCGAACAAAAGAGATCTCACTAGACCTAAGATTAAGAATTGTTGACTTGCATAAAGCTGGAAAGGGTTACAAAAATATATCTAAAAGCCTTGATGTTCATCAGTCCACTGTAAGACAAATTGTCTATAAATTGAGAAAGTTCAGCACTGTTGCTACTCTCCCTAGGATTGGCCATCCTGCAAAGATGACTGCAAGAGCACAGATCAGAATGCTCAATGAGGTTAAGAAGAATCCTAAAGTGTCAGCTAAAAACATATAGAAATCTCTGGAACATGCTAACATCTCCACTGACGAGTCTGTGATACGTAAAACCCTAAACAAGAATGGTGTTCATGGGAGGACACCACGGAAGAAGCCACTGCTGTCCATTTCTGCACATCTGAAGTTTGCAAAAGAGCATCTGGATGTTCCATGGCGCTACTGGCAAAATATTCTGTGGACAGGTGAAACTAAAGTTGAGTTATTTGGAAGGAACACACAACACTGTGTGGAGAAAAAAAAGCATAGCACACCAACATCAAAACCTCATCCCTTCTGAAAAGTATGGTGGAGGGAGCATCATGGTTTGGAGCTGCTTTGCTGCCTCAGGGCCTGGACAGCTTTCTATCATCAACGGGAAAATGAATTCCCAAGTTTATCAAGACATTTTGCAGGAGAATGCTCAACAGAAGTTGGGTGATGCAACAGGACAACGACCCAAAACACAGAAGTAAATCAACAGAAGAAAATACACCTTCTGGAGTGGCCCAGTCAAAGTCCTGACCTCAACCTGATTGAGATTCTGTGCCATGACCTCAAGAGAGCGGTTCACACCAGACATCTCAAGAATATTGCTGAACTAAAACAGTTTTGTAAAGAGGAACAGTCCAAAATTCCTCCTGACCTTTATTATGCAGGTCTGATCCACAACTACAGAAAACGTTTGGTTGAGGTTATTGCTGCCAAAGGAGGGTCAACCAGTTATTAAATCCAAGGGTTCACATACTTTCCCCACCCTGCACTGTGAATGTTTACACAGTGTGTTCAATAAAGACATGAACATTTATAATTGTTTGTGTATTATTAGTTTAAGCAGACTATGTTTGTCTATTGTTGTGACCTAAATGAAGATCAGATACATTTTTATGACCAATTTATGCAAATGTCCAGGTAATCCCAAAGGGTTCACATACTTTTTCTTGCCACGGTATATCAGCAATGAAACAAATACAAAAAGTTTGTTTTGGGTGGAATTTTCCTTCAAGACATTTTCCTCAAGTCTAGGTTGTGCCTATAGACTTAAAAAATTAACTAGGAATAAATGTTAACTTCTCTCATTGACTTCTCAAAACCCGGTCTGGTCTGCAGAGTCTGCTTGGCAAGTGTTCCCGGAAGTCTTGTAATGTTGGACCTCTGGGTTTAGAAAATTTAATAATGCAATAATGGCCTCTTGTTGTTGGCACTCCACCATGGTTCGTTGAACAAAGCCTATGGGAAAATGAATGGAGTTTTTGTAGGGTCCACTGGCTATGTGATATTAATCTGGATTTTTTTCTGATCGATTTGATGAACACAGTAATCAGTTCAGAAGAGATGACTAAAGTCTAGTTAGCTAGCAATGGCGTACCAATATAAACAGCATCAAGCTCAAGAAGTGAAACATCTTGTGTATCGCCAGCCTACTGGTAAACATTTATGAAGCACTCTCACTTTGTAGCTTCAACACTGATTGCCAACTAAACTTTTTTCATAGCCATGGAGGTAGCAACGGTTGGCCCAGGAGCACCTCTGTGCATGCGCAGACAAAACGTTTGGACCATATTTGACCCCGTTGAAGGAGAGATTACAATGTTTCAAACCTTTCAATGGACTCAATTTTCTCTCATAATTTTGTCCAATGACTCATGCTGCAATGTGAATTGTGTGATAAGTTTGACAGAACCTTTAATAATATTATATTTCATTTCTATAGCGCTTTAGATTATGCTCCACCATCCAGGCAAGCACACTCTCCTCTGCTTCTCCTTCCATGGCTCCTCCAAGAACAAGAATGACGCAGGTGGGTACATTGGCTGACTTCATAGCTGTCCTGTTTTGCATAATGTGTTTTGACTCAATGCCCCTTGAAGCCTTAACAAAAGTGAGGGTCATGCAAGGGCAGCCACCGTTAGGTGTAGGCGTCTTTATTGGGGTCACATCCGGCTCAGACCACCCAGCTGTGTTGAAGACACCCATTCATGACCATGTGAGCTGGAGCGCAGGCTTGTCTTTGCCATGATGACAAATGAGGGAAAAAAGTCATAATCCTATGACCTTTGGCACCCTAATGAAAGAGCGTATTTTGTGAAAAGCTGCATTTGACCTCTAGGCTCGCATAGTCAATAGAAATACGAAGAACATCGAAGATACAAGACTCACTCCCTCTTTAGAATGTCTCACACCAAAGATTAAGTATTTGGTATAGCCTAATACAGACCTCTTTATGCATAATAGCCTGAAAGACCTTTTATGCCAAATGCCAAACTGTCATGATTTCTGTTTACCCCTCATTTCCTGCAGAGGGCAGTGTTTTGAAGGAAACAATAGGTTCACTGAATTGTTTTTCATTCTGCAGATTTTGTGACCACAGCGTCAGCACAAATCCTGATGAATGAGCTCCCTGCTTGTTATGACTGACATGGGACTGTGGTCAAAGACAGAAGAAGATTGTTGCGGCTTTATGTCCCACCCGGGACGAAGAGGACTAGGTAGAGACACGTATGATTGGTAGTAATGTGTCAGGGACCTTCTCACAATGGTCTCACTGTGATTTTGTGAGTGTCAATTTTAGTGCTCATTGACTCATCCTCTTATATTTATCCTGTCTTTATTTTGATAAAGACAGGTTTGATATTGTTGGATGCAACAATGACATTTCAGTCCAGAAGACAAAACCGGAGGACAGTCAGAACACAGCAATTCCTGCAGATGGATGTGTAAAAAGACAGAAGAGATGTAGGACAATAGGACACCATGTCATCACTGAAATATCTAGATCAACAAAACATAGCCGGATATTAAACTGATCCCCATATAATTGAAAGTGAACAAACAAATCCGTCACACAGACCCCTCAGTTTTAAGTCAGCCTAAACAGTGGTCTAAAAAGCACAGTGTGGGGTCTCTGTGTGCAGTGGTGACGTTACTCATGCTCGAGTAATCCAAGCTTTTTTCCCCTCTGATATCGTTGTTCAAGAACTATTTGAGGAACAGCGTGTTCATTGAAGATTAGCCAGGAAAGAGAGGAGACAGGGCTCCCCCATTCTAAGACATTGTAGTATCCCCCAGCATGGGCAGCACTGAGACATTCTCCTCTGTTTGACCCAGCTGATCGGGGCCTGTCCGACAGCACTCCAGTGTGACCACAGGCTTTAGATTTGCCTGATTGGCTCAGCAGGTCTCAGCGGGTGGCTAATTGGATAAGCTTTTAATCTTCACACTATCGCCGTCCTGCTGGATCAGAGGCACAGAGAGACAGAGATCAGTCCTTTGGTAAAATACTTAGTAAACATTTCAGGGGTGTAATATTCACACTATCCTTATGGACAACAGAAACATGACTACCTAAAGATAACTAACAGTATTCATTCAGATTATAATAATTTCATCTGATTTGGAGACTGTGAGATATGTGGCGGGGTTAAAAACCAACATACTATACTGGCATTTTGACCTCATGTAAGCATATGTTTCGATTGGAATCAGACAATTCAGACAAACATTTTTTTTAATTCTGAAAGGCCAATGTAGACAAGTGTTGAAGGCTCTGTTATTCTACTTGGATTGCCTCAATTTACATAAAGTCCACATACTGTGACATACAGTTGTTTTTACCAAACCACAAATAAACTCTTTCTCATCTGGCCTCAATGACCCTGCACTGCCTGTAGACTGTCATTCCAGCAGGCTTCTATTACACAGCACAGAAGTGTTTATAAAGTATACCCACACAGGCCAAAATACCCACACAGGCCAAAATAGAGTAATTGATCTTTCATACGGGAGCGAGTTGTAATATTTTTATTCTTAAATGCATTTCCAAACAGCCTTCTCCAGTTACTATAGCCATACGTTGTACAGATGTTTCCATATGAATCTGGAGTCCATTCACACTTAGCATACAACCATGCATTACTGATAAATGTTAAAATATCAATGTTGCACAGTGGTGGCTGAACATGTTGGCTCAGGCACATACCAGGGAAGAGGACACAGGGGGTATCTGTGGGTTCCCGTTGGGGTGGTGGTTTGTTGCCAGCTGTTTGAACCACATGTTCAACTTCTCCAGATGGTGGAGATGTCTTCGTGAATGTGTGTGTGTCTGAATGATTTTGTGTGTGTCTAGAGGTCTTCATTTGTACGATCATCATCTTGTCAACAGTGAGCATAACCAGAGACCATCATTTAGGACATGACAGCAGCCTGGAGTAGTAGAGCATAATTTAGGACATGACAGCAACCTGGAGTAGTAGAGCATCATTTAGGACATGACAGCAGCCTGGAGTGGTAGAGCATCATTCAGGACACAACAGCAGCCTGGAGAAGTAGAGCATCCTTCGGGACACGACAGCAGCCTGGAGTAGTAGAGCATCATTTAGGACACGACAGCAGCATGGTGTGGTAGAGCATCATTTAGGACACGACAGCAGCCTGGTGGGGTAGAGCATCATTTAGGAAACGACAACAGCCTGGAGTAGTAGAGCATCATTCAGGACACGACAGCAGCCTGGTGTGGTAGAGCATCATTTAGGACACGACAGCAGCCTGGTGTGGTAGAGCATCATTTAGGACACGACAGCAGCCTGGAGTAGTAGAGCATCATTTAGGACAAGACAGCAGCCTGGAGTAGTAGAGCATCATTCAGGACACAACAGCTGCCTGGAGTGGTAGAGCATCATTTAGGACATGATTGCAACCTGGAGTAGTTGAGCATAATTTAGGACATGACAGCAACCTGGAGTAGTAGAGCATCATTTAGGACATGACAGCAACCTGGAGTAGTAGAGCATCATTTAGGACATGACAGCAGCCTGGAGTGGTAGAGCATCATTCAGGACACAACAGCAGCCTGGAGAAGTAGAGCATCCTTCGGGACACGACAGCAGCCTGGAGTGGTAGAGCATCATTTAGGAAACGACAACAGCCTGGAGTAGTAGAGCATCATTCAGGACACGACAGCAGCATGGTGTGGTAGAGCATCATTTAGGACACGACAGCAGCCTGGTGTGGTAGAGCATCATTCAGGACATGACAGCAGCCTGGTGTGGTAGAGCATCATTTAGGACACGACAGCAGCCTGGTGTGGTAGAGCATCATTCAGGACATGACAGCAGCCTGCTGTGGTAGAGCATCATTCAGGACATGACAGCAGCCTGGTGTGGTAGAGCATCATTCAGGATCATGACAGCAGCCTGGTGTGGTAGAGCATCGTTCAGGACATGACAGCAGCCTGGTGTGGTAGAGCATGCTGAAAGGATTTAAGATGTAAGTCATCAGCTCCCTGCCGACAGAGTAATTAGCTTCTATGACACTAAATAGGACCTTTCTTCCCTATGTGTTACAGTAATGATATGAGTAGTGTTTTCTGCCGATCTAGACTTTGCCAATGAAAATGGAACAGGGCTTTTCCGTAAGTTTTAACATAACAGGTAAACACCACCTACCACAGTGTGCTATTTGAGTGATGAGTAGAACAACAGTGCTCTGTATTTCTTTAGTCTTTTAGGCCTATTCTTTCATATTACATTCCTGATTTGCAAAGCCTCAGGATACCAAAAATAAAATGTGTAATCCTGGTATGACTAGGCTGTGATAACAGCATCTGGCATTGTTCACTTTACTGTTGTTTGCACTTCTCTTACCTTTCGTAGAAAGAGGATCATTTCAACATTGCTTCATGTTTTTCTTCTTTCTTTTTTTTTACATAAGGAAAGAAAACAGGCTGTTACTGAGAATACTAGGAATTTACCATAGACGATGAACAGGCTGTTACTGAGAATACTAGGAATTTACCATAGACGATGAACAGGCTGTTACTGAGAATACTAGGAATTTACCATAGACGATGAACAGGCTGTTACTGAGAATACTAGGAATTTACCATAGACGATGAACAGGCTGTTACTGAGAATACTAGGAATTTACCATAGACGATGAACAGGCTGTTACTGAGAATACTAGGAATTTACCATAGACGATGAACAGGCTGTTACTGAGAATACTAGGAATTTACCATAGACGATGAACAGGCTGTTACTGAGAATACTAGGAATTTACCATAGACGATGAACAGGCTGTTACTGAGAATACTAGGAATTTACCATAGACGATGAACAGGCTGTTACTGAGAATACTAGGAATTTACCATAGACGATGAACAGGCTGTTACTGAGAATACTAGGAATTTACCATAGACGATGAACAGGCTGTTACTGAGAATACTAGGAATTTACCATAGACGATGAACAGGCTGTTCCAGGAATACTAGGAATTTACCATAGACGATGAACAGGCTGTTACTGAGAATACTAGGAATTTACCATAGACGATGAACAGGCTGTTACTGAGAATACTAGGAATTTACCATAGACGATGAACAGGCTGTTCCAGGAATACTAGGAATTTACCATAGACGATGAACAGGCTGTTACTGAGAATACTAGGAATTTACCATAGACGATGAACAGGCTGTTACTGAGAATACTAGGAATTTACCATAGACGATGAACAGGCTGTTCCAGGAATACTAGGAATTTACCATAGACGATGAACAGGCTGTTACTGAGAATACTAGGAATTTACCATAGACGATGAACAGGCTGTTCCAGGAATACTAGGAATTTACCATAGACGATGAACAGGCTGTTACTGAGAATACTAGGAATTTACCATAGACGATGAACAGGCTGTTACTGAGAATACTAGGAATTTACCATAGACGATGAACAGGCTGTTCCAGGAATACTAGGAATTTACCATAGACGATGAACAGGCTGTTACTGAGAATACTAGGAATTTACCATAGACGATGAACAGGCTGTTCCAGGAATACTAGGAATTTACCATAGACGATGAACAGGCTGTTACTGAGAATACTAGGAATTTACCATAGACGATGAACAGGCTGTTACTGAGAATACTAGGAATTTACCATAGACGATGAACAGGCTGTTCCAGGAATACTAGGAATTTACCATAGACGATGAACAGGCTGTTACTGAGAATACTAGGAATTTACCATAGACGATGAACAAGCTGTTACTGAGAATACTAGGAATTTACCATAGACGATGAACAGGCTGTTCCAGGAATACTAGGAATTTACCATAGACGATGAACAGGCTGTTACTGAGAATACTAGGAATTTACCATAGACGATGAACAGGCTGTTACTGAGAATACTAGGAATTTACCATAGACGATGAACAGGCTGTTACTGAGAATACTAGGAATTTACCATAGACGATGAACAGGCTGTTCCAGGAATACTAGGAATTTACCATAGACGATGAACAGGCTGTTACTGAGAATACTAGGAATTTACCATAGACGATGAACAGGCTGTTACTGAGAATACTAGGAATTTACCATAGACGATGAACAGGCTGTTACTGAGAATACTAGGAATTTACCATAGACGATGAACAGGCTGTTACTGAGAATACTAGGAATTTACCATAGACGATGAACAGGCTGTTACTGAGAATACTAGGAATTTACCATAGACGATGAACAGGCTCTTACTGAGAATACTAGGAATTTACCATAGACGATGAACAGGCTGTTACTGAGAATACTAGGAATTTACCATAGACGATGAACAGGCTGTTACTGAGAATACTAGGAATTTACCATAGACGATGAACAGGCTGTTACTGAGAATACTAGGAATTTACCATAGGCGATGAACAGGCTGTTCCAGGAATACTAGGAATTTACCATAGACGATGAACAGGCTGTTCCAGGAATACTAGGAATTTACCATAGACGATGAACAGGCTGTTACTGAGAATACTAGGAATTTACCATAGACGATGAACAGGCTGTTACTGAGAATACTAGGAATTTACCATAGACGATGAACAGGCTGTTACTGAGAATACTAGGAATTTACCATAGACGATGAACAGGCTGTTACTGAGAATACTAGGAATTTACCATAGACGATGAACAGGCTGTTACTGAGAATACTAGGAATTTACCATAGACGATGAACAGGCTGTTCCAGGAATACTAGGAATTTACCATAGACGATGAACAGGCTGTTCCAGGAATACTAGGAATTTACCATAGACGATGAACAGGCTGTTCCAGGAATACTAGGAATTTACCATAGACGATGAACAGGCTGTTCCAGTAATACTAGGAATTTACCATAGACGATGAACAGGCTGTTACTGAGAATACTAGGAATGTACCATAGACGATGAACAGGCTGTTACTGAGAATACTAGGAATTTACCATAGACGATGAACAGGCTGTTACTGAGAATACTAGGAATTTACCATAGACGATGAACAGGCTGTTACTGAGAATACTAGGAATTTACCATAGACGATGAACAGGCTGTTCCAGGAATACTAGGAATTTACCATAGACGATGAACAGGCTGTTCCAGGAATACTAGGAATTTACCATAGACGATGAACAGGCTGTTCCAGGAATACTAGGAATTTACCATAAACGATGAACAGGCTGTTCCAGGAATACTAGGAATTTACCATAGACGATGAACAGGCTGTTACTGAGAATACTAGGAATTTACCATAGACGATGAACAGGCTGTTACTAAGAATAGAGAATGTCGTTATAAAAAGCTGCAGGGTGAACAAAACACATTCCAAATACATTTATGTGTTGCACTAGTAGGGACAGGGATTTAAAACTAGTTTCCAAAACTATATGTCATCCTACAAGTAGACCATTATACTCTGGAATACTTAGGTTGGTCATCATTAAATCATTTTTTTGATTTACACAATTTAATTGTCTACCTAGTCTATGAACACCAGGCAACTTTAACAACAGTAGCTTTTAGAGAAGCATTTAGAAGCTCTGTTGATGAAATAAGACCTCTGGGCTCAGGCTGTAGGTTTAGCTGCATTTGGCCTGGAGAAATATGGAGGGGAGGCTGGGCCCCTGGAGAGCAGGACACAGGGAAGAACAGGATATGTCTTTTAAAATAAATGCTGGGCAGGAGAAGGTCTTCACACAGCCGGACCCTGACCCTGGGACCTGCCACAACGTGAGAAACACTCAGTCCCCATGTGCTGCAGGTCCTGCCTTTAGGGTGGGAAGGTGGTCTTGGTAGGAATGAGTGATGCTGGACTGGAGGTACTGGAGAAATAAACTGAAACACTGAAGTATCTAAGGAAATTGGTTTGGCTGAACTGGTGAGCAACAGAGCTGTTAACTTAAGGTCCAATTATTCTGTTATCTGGCTTTTATTAACTTCCTCTGTGTCTAACTGAGTCCAAGAGTAAGTCAACTGTACTATTCTGATTCCACACCACCATTTCATTGTAATGTAAGCTTGAAGCCATTTTAAAACATCACTATCTGTCTCACATAACTCAACTCTACAGTGGATAAACTCTCCAAAGTGGTTATATCAGTTCAGAAGTACTTCATTCTCTGTGAGATTTGCTCTCGTTATTTTTAAACTCCAGAGGTTATATCGATCCATAAATCACCTGACTCACAGTGCCTAAACGTTCCAGCTTCAGCTTGCCTGTCTGACAATGGAGTTATGACCTGCGGGTGGAGCGGTGAGCGGCGGCCCAATCTCCTCCGGGCCCGCTCCCCTCTCCACGGCACTCGTGTACATATTTAGAAAAGTGTGGGGTGGCGGAACAGTGTCGGGTTGTGGGTCAGTCTCAGTGGTGGGATGCTGCAGTCCCTCAGCACCTCTACTGGCAGCATGATGAGATACTACTGTACTGTAACAGCACAACTCTCTGTGGTCTCTTAGGAGGGAAATACAGTATCTACATGATAAACTCTGGGTCCCTGTCAGCAAGACAGAGACATTTTCATGATTAAACAGAGAGAGGGCTGAGTGATTGTAGAGGCAAGAGTACTGTACTGGGAGTCTCGTTTCGTTTTCACATGTATCCATCTTCTCCAACTATGTGCTTTCGACAATGTTTGGCAGAGCAATGAAGAAGGCTTGTGTGTAACATATCCCTCTTGCCAAGCTTTGGCAGAAATCTCTCATATCCTGATTGTCTGGCAACAGAGCCTGCACTAGTGATGTCATCCACAGGTCCACCGTCTCTTTCTTTCTCACCTCCATTGTGTGGAGTTTCAACAGAACAGATTTGGGCTCGTCCTTTGGCTTTTTCTCTTGCTCCTTGTCCAACTGTTACTCTGTCATTGAGAACAATCTCTTTTGTTTTTCCTCAACCTATAAGCTATGATCGGACAGGATGATGTTTTACTAGTTGGAGATTGAATCATACCTTAATCCTCATCAGTCATAGACAGGTCTGATGGATGAGGATTTTTAAACTTTCCCCCAGTTGAATGGCAGCCATTGAGGATAGCAGATGTGTGCACCACCAGGCTCTCACCTCCTCTTCTTGGCTGCATCCATTATTGGCAGGTTAGGCTCAGTGGATGGGGCCTTCAGTAGTAGCCAGGGGCACTGGGAGGGCTGTGGCCCAGATAGTGAATGGAGAGGTTATGGAGGAAGCAAAAACGTTGTTGGAAAAGAGATGGACAGGGAAAAGGGAGTCCATCTATCATTCTGGGAGACAGAGCATGTCCAGTGTGTCTGTTGGAGGTTTCAATGCCCTCTCCCTACCACTGCCAGAACATCTGCTAGGTGTCATAGGGTGCAAGGTTTGGACCATTGTAAGACACAGGCATTTCAATAATCAAGTGACGACAATACATTCATTTTCAATACTTGTTTAATGCCCATTCATTTAAAAGTAAAGAATTGCTAAGTTATGAATTGTGTGACTGGTTTAGCCATTGAGTCATTTTCACAGTTTTCAGGGATAGATTTAGTTTAATATATGAATAGTAAAATCTGAATACATTTGCACCCTTAAAAGTTTAAGAGGAGAAGAGATACAACAGTGGCTGCTTGACTTGTCTTCCTGTGGGTGCCAGTGGCAAATAGTAACTCAGCGTAAGGCAGTTGTTGGCATGGCGGTAGCAGGCTGTGTGCTGTGTGCTGGCTCAGCGAGGGGACAGTGTCCCTGATTTCACGGCAGAGTGGAGGAAGCGTGCTCCCCTGTTTGACTGGGAAGAGGGAGGAGAGGCTGAGGCAGTAGGTCTCAGCAGGGAGCCTATTAAACACTATCCAATAGCACCACAGGAGCTCCTGTTGTCCCCCAGGAGCAATGGGGGTAATTAACCTGTGATCTAGGGGATTGTTCAGACATAGTGGGGAAGTTACTGGAGGAATGTGCACAAAAAGTTGCTCCATAGTGCAATTCTTGTGTAGTGAGCTATTTTCATATGGTGCAGATTATTTTTGGTCTAAATGAATCATACCCTACCAAGCCAAGAAGATGACATGAGTTATGTCAGTTATGTCTGTCTGTGTGTGTAAGTACGAGTGTTTCCTATCACTGAAGAGGGATCTCTCTTCCTGTGCTGATGGGAAGTTGTTTCAAGCTCTTTCTACCAAAACATTTGTATTGGCTGCAGAGCTTGTGTTCACCACAAACAACCTCTCCCAGCCAGCCTTGGTGTTTCCTCAGCTGGTGGATAACCTCCAATGCCTCACGCATCTCTTCTCTGCCATCCATTTCCCGCTCTCCATCGCTCCTTTCCCCCCTTTCAACACTTCAAAAGATGGCCAACATCCTATACGCTGGCTCGCTCTGTTCCATGATCTCAGGCTGAAGGAAATTAAATTAATATGAAATTAAAGGCATTCCTACCAAATCAAGCACATCAAGCAAATTGCTATTTTAACTTTGATCCAGAAAGTGCCAGATTACATTAAGACAAAGCTTAGGGTATAGTAACGACAACAGCAGCCTCCAATTATATGTATGCATTTGTTACACATCAACAAATAGTGTTAAGGACAAATTAGGTGCCAGTAATTTATTTATTGCATATTATTTAAAAAAGAAACACTTTAATAGATACAGTACGTGGCATATCGGACAGGATCAACCGACAGTCATCTGACTTGTATATAGTATGGGCTTAGAATGTTGGATTTGTCCTGTGGCGAATAGTTAAAGACAGGTCTGACCTAAGAGGGGTGAGGTCATTTGTTCTTTACTGCTAACGATAGAGTGGCTCACATCTGTACAGCAGGTTTATCTACCACCCACCTCTGACAGCCTATAATAAAGGCAGCTAGAAGTTGATTTACTTGAACTGAATGGGAGCTGACTATTCAAAGGGATATCTGTATCAGTACAGTCATCTCTCAGCCTTTATTCTGCTTCAATAGTATCAGGTCACTGATCAACTCCTGGCTCCATGTTCCAAGGTTGACAAGAATGACAGCTTAATTATCACAGCTTTCCTCAAAACGCCTTGATCAACTGATCAAATGGATCAAAACTGATTGACTTTTGTTTGCATTTACAAAGGAATATGCTATATGTCTCTCATATGAATAAAACTGGTAGTATATCTAAGACCAATACTATACAGCATCCTCCAGATGTCCCAATTCACCTTGTGGTCCAATGCTGAAGACCCCCCTCAGCTTCAAAGTGGCCATACTAACACATAGCTCAATGATTCCTGCTGTTATTGTTTTTATGTCTCACTACTCGGTTATGAGTAGGAATCAGCTACGTGGTGCCGTGAGGAGGGAAGAGAGAGAAAGGCGAGAGAAGGAATGGGGTGACTGGCGGTACTTTGAAGTTTGGCGTTCTCTGAAAAGGGTAGAAATCACCTGCCATAAAGAGGTCCAGAGACATGAGTAAGCCCTGAGCTATTTGTTCTGGTGCCCGTGTGGTTATGCGTCTCCAGGGAGGGCTCGCCCTGCCGCCCTGGCCTTTGTGAGATCACATCAGTGTGGATCAGGCAGGCAGGGGTCCAGCCGGAGGTGGAACTAATGACTTCATGTGTTCACAGACACTTCAGAGAGCCAGATGCTGGGAGGGGGAGAAGAGACACCCTGGAGTTTTCACACCACGTCTCCCAGAGAGGAGAGGGGGCGTGGTCAGGCCTCTCACATGCACATACTGCAGTCACATACAAATCAGTGTATACACACACACACCCATGGTCACACACACACACACACACTCTCACGCACACAACACACATACACATTCAGACCGATCCTTTGTCTATGAGGGGAGTGTTTCCACGGTTTCCAGACAGTTTTTTCATTGATGTGGAATGTACTCTAATAAATAGGATTCTGGCCCACATCTATCTATTCGATATGATCTGCCTGTCCCAGTAAAAGTCACGTACAGGTTCCGGTGCTCGTGGTCTGCAGTCTTATTGATGCTGTCTTGACCTCAAGGATCTGACATCTTATTTAAAGTGGTTAATGATTCCCATCTTTCAGTGTGTTACAGCTGTCATACCGGTAATCCCCCATCGGAAGGATCGCTCCAAGGGAAGTCAATGTCTGGACACTTTGACCTATGATTCTCTTGAGCAAAGTCCACTGAAAGTGGTCAATATTATATATATATATATATATATATATATATATATATATATATATATATATGTTACCAAAATAGTGTATGACTTCTCCTTGATATAGGAGTAAACAGTGACTCAATGATCTACTCAATTTGGTATTTGGCTTTTGGAAATATCATAATACCTGGGCTGGGTGCTTGTGAGGTGCTGTGGTGGCTGAGATATAATTGGAAACATGCAGCTTTAATGAATGCCCAAACCAGATAGATGGCCAATAATGGGTCTCACAGCACTGTGATGTATTGGTTGGGTGTGAAGTATTAATTCTGCTTTCATGCAGTTCTTTGTCCACAAACTCCATTGCCTATTAATTTCAAACAAGGCCAGTTTTTCACATATTAGCCTTTAGTTGAATGTTGTTATTTGGGGCTTTGTGTCCAATCAGCGGCGGCTTACGAGAAATACGTGTTAATAGAAACCTTGTAAACTCTAAACAGAAGCGTGAATAACACTCAGTCTTTAAGCACTGGGTTTGGTCACACTGTTACAGACACTAAAATATAAACGATGGAGGAAAACAAGGTGTCGTGACTGGAAGGCCAATGAAGGAGTCCAACCTCTTCCTTTGAGTCAATTGCTTCCTGATAGGCATTCAGCAGTGATGCAGTATGTGGTGATGTTGTGAGAATGCCTCTGTGAGTGACAACAGCACACAGAGTTGGAATGTGACTGTCAGTAATCCCCATGTTACTCCAATCCAGACCGGAAGGCTGGCAGAGGCCAGAGAACACAGTGACCCCACCCTTTCCTTTTCTCTGTATTACATCCTGGTTCTGTAAGGATCAAAGAGGAGAGGCATCACATACATCCTCAGTCAGCCCAAGAGGGTGATTCTCATTGGAGCCTGGCCACCTCAAAGATGTAGGAAGGGGGTGAGCACCAGTGGAGGCTGGCGACTTGAAAATTGAGGAGGGTGGGAGGCCCACGGTATCGGAGCGGAACGAACGGAGACGACAAAGAGTGTTTTAAAAATCATCAAAGACTAATTATTTTAACCTAAAGCATTTAATAAAGACATTTATAGTACAATATTATGGGGAATGGGAATGAGAAGGCTACATACAGTGTTGGAAAGGGATCACAGCAATGATTGGATGAGGGTATGAGGCATGAGTTAAGGTGTTCAGAGGCTTGACTTCAGTGGAGGAAAGGATTTGACTGGGAAGACAAAAAACAATAACACACTACACAGTTAGACAAAAATAATGATTTCAAATCAAATGTTGTGTCACATTCGCCGAATACAACAGGTGGGACATATGGGACATAAATACATAATGTTACCAATTATTTTACCCTGACCAAATTGACAGTGCACATACTGTAGGCTGTATGCAGCTGCTCTTATTAGTAGCCTACAGTTGATCAGAATGAAAAATTGTCTCGTTTTCATCAACATGTCAGATCTCTAATGTTTAGGTGTAGCTTAGGCTGCTGCAACATTTATGTAAGTAGTTTTTGCTTGTGTCTGTCTGGAGTGATTGTGTTTTCTTTGCTAAATAAATACCGGAGGAAAGTGGAAAGCCTACTTGAGCGCGTGCGAAATTATGCGCTGCGTCAACCTCTCTCTTTCGTCTAACTTTTAATGGATGATGCGATGGAAGCTATCAAATCATTCTGAATTGATTTCGACATTACAGAAAAGACAGTCAAAAGTTCCCTATGTTCAGCAAGTAAAGCATCGTAACGTGCAATTTCCGCTGCAAGCTCCTTGTAGTTGTCCTTGTTAGCGGAACTTTCCCTCTCGTCGTATCCTCTAAAAACCTATACTTGCATGCCCAAAAACGCAAAGGTGTTGATAAGCCACTTGATAACATCCCTGTTTCTTCTTACTTTCTCGTTGTGTTACGCTGTTTGAATATGCAAGACCTTCGTCAAGATCGATGCGGCTTTTCCCCAGAAGCTTAAATCTGATGTGGGCTTTTGTATGCTCCCTGCTTTTGTTTAGCGGTTTAGCTGAACGATAGATGTTCTGGAGGCTACTGTATCGCCCTTTCGCACAAGGCTCAGACTTTCCATACAGCAGGCAAGGCCAGCAATAAAGGCTGCTTGATGAAAGCCTCCCTGTTAACCAGCTATACTTTTGATCCCAATTGGTATTGAACGGGCTCACATTTTCATCCTTCTTTGTGAAACTGATCTCAGGCAGAGGTGGTTTTAATTCGCACCTTTTCCGTGTACCCCAGAGAATGAAAGCGGTTCGTCAACAAGATTGTCGATAGTGTTGGCGGCGAAAAGTGCACACTCGAGCTGGTAGCTGCTGATACTTGCTACTGAAGTTAGCAAGGCAAATTGAAATAAATTACACGAACTGGGCACAAAAATAAAGTTCTAAAATCAAGAAAACTATTTATAATCTACCTCCTCCATCTCCTGTAATTTTAAGAAACTAATTTGAATTTAATAATATCCCAAAAAATGCTCAACTATCACTTCAATCTCTATATAATAATTTCCCCAACTCACCAAGCTTCTCACACATAGAACCCCCCATTCTCTGAGTTGAGAATTGGTCAGGAACAGCCCAGGAGACTGACCCTGAAACACAGTCTCTGCATGCAACCCAGCAAAACAGGCACACCGTCAATTGGTCATCACTTGCCCTCACTATAATGCAGTATGAAAATGTGTCTAAAGCATGTTAGAAAACGCTCTAAAACACTCCTAACCAACTCCTATTACATCACAATCCCATTCTGAATCATGTCTCTGCACTAAAGTTTTTATTTTTTAAATGTCCTTATTTGCATATTTGTGTTGTTGTAAACAGTATCATTCAAACATGGATTTATGGCACAGGGGAAAATGTTTTCAAAAAGTTAGTGCAGAGTCTTTATTCAGAATGGGATTCTGATGTACACTCTTAGAAAAAAAGGAGCATTGTAGAATTTTAAAGGGTTCTTCAGCTGTCCTCATCGGAGCACCCATTGAATAACCCTTTTAGTTCCAAGTTGAACCCTCTAGGGTTCCATGTAGATCCCTTTCTACAGAGGGTTCTACGTGGAACCCAGAAGGGTTTTTACCTCAAACCAAAAATGGTCATCCTATAGGGACAGCCGAAGAAACCTTTTGGAAACTTAAAAAAAAGAGTGTAATATGAGTTTGTGTGGAGTGTTTTCTAATGTGTTAGACATATTTGCATATTCCATTATAATGAATGGAAAGTCAGCAAAATGTGACAATCAATTGTCTATGTAACGAAACAAAAAATATATATATATTTTTAAAAAACGTTTGGGGTGGTCAACTACAAGCACAGAAAGAATGAAAATAAGGCCACATGTAAAAATGGGTGAACTTTCCCTTTAGACTTTGAGTTTCTGCATTTCAATCTCAATGATATGATCAAAAGTGTTTTTCCATTTAGCAGGAGTTGTTTTACCAGACACATAATATGATGCAGTGACTCAGGTAGAGACAACTAGACACAGCTTATTAAGATGCTGAAAGATTCACGCCACCCTCTGTGTGATTAGCAGTATATTTGGCTGAGATGCACTGCCACACTCCATTAGTGGAACCGTGCCATCAGAAAGATTCAGTTCATCAGCTTGCCTCTAAATTCAAATGTTCTGGACGTTGAGTGCTTGTTATTTTCTCAACAAAACAAATAGGATACCTGTTGATTTATGTGCAGTGTACAGTAAACAGAAAATATACAGCATGGCTTTCTCCGTTGTTTGTTTGTGGGCTGGCATGTGTGTGTGGCAGGTGTCGCACAGTGTCACCCCATGCAGAACCATTGAACTGAAAGGGTTTCAGAGCTGTGGTCTTTCACAAGAGTGGACGGACTGGTATCTTTGGGCCGACAAAGGCAGCTATTTCCCAGGCATGTTTATCACACTCTGTCCTCCATCACAATGGAAAGAAGGAGCTGTGTCCAGATGGGAGCCATCAGTCTACATCCCTCTCTCTGTCAGGCATCTCAAACATGACATGTCCAGCACTGGGTGGGACCAGGAATCATTGTGTTGGTTTCCTGACCCTCCCATAGCATTGTAATGACAGGGATTGCCCCGACCACAGCTGGTACCACAGGCCTTTCCCTGCATGAGAAGGGATGCTGGCGATCATTGGAGCAAGGCAATAGGCATTTGAGCCATTTGTAAGGATTCCATAACCCTTAACTATTGTAAACTCAGCAAAAAAAGAAACGTCCCTTTTTCAGGACTCTGTCTTTCGAAGATAAATCGTAAAAATCTCAATAACTTCACAGATCTTCACTGTAAAGGGTTTAAACACTGTTTCTCATGCTTGTTCAATGAACCATAAACAATTAATGAACATGCACCTGTGGAACGGTCGTTAAGACACTAACAGCTTATAGACGGTAGACAATTAAGGTCACAGTTATGAAAACTTAGGACACTAAAGAGGCCTTTCTACCGACTCTGAAAAACACCAAAAGAAAGATGCTCAGGGTCCCTGCTCATCTGCGTGAACGTGCCTCATGCAAGGAGGCATGAGGACTGCAGATATGGCCAGGGCAATAAATTGCAATGTTTGTACTGTGAGACGACTAAGACAGCGCTACAGGGAGACAGGACGGACAGCTGATTGTTCTCGCAGTGGCAGACCACGTGTAGCAACACCTGCACAGGATCGGTACATCCGAACATCACACCAAATCCCAGAGCTGACTAGGATAAAGGTACAGGATGGCAATAACTGCCCAAATCCCAGAGCTGACTGGGATAAAGGTACAGGATGGCAATAACTGCCCGAGTTACACCAGGAACAAACAATCCCTCCATCAGTGCTCAGACTGTCCGCAATAGGCAGAGAAAGGCTGGACTGAGGGCTTGTAGGCCTGTTTTAAGGCAGGTCCTTAACCGACATCACCGACAACAACGCCGCCTATGGGCACAAACCCATCGTCACTGGACCAGACAAGACTGGCAAAAAGTGCTTTTCACTGACGAGTCGTGGTTTTGTCTCATCAGGGGTGATGGTCGGATTTGCGTTTATCGTCAAAGGAATTAGCGTTATACCGAGGCATGTACTCTGGAGCGGATCGATTTGGCGGTGGAGGGTCTGTCATGTCCTGGGGCGGTGTGTCACAGCATCATCGGACTGAGCTTGTTGTCATTGCAGGCAATGTCAACGCTGTGCGTTACAGGCAAGACATCCTCCTCCCTCATGTGGTACCTTTCCTGCAGGCTCATCCTGACTTGACCCTCCAGCATGACAATGCCACTAGCCATACTGCTTGTTCTGTGCATGAATTCCTGCAAGACAGAAATGTCAGTGTTCTGCCATGGCCAGCGAAGAGCCCGGATCTCAATCCCATTGAGCACGTCTGGGACCTGTTGGATTGGAGGGTGAGGGCTAGTGCCATTCCCCCAGAAATGTCAGGGAACTTGCAGGTGCCTTGGTGGAAGAGTTGGGTAACATCTCACAGCAAGAACTGGCAAATCGACTGCAGTCCATGAGGAACAGATGCACTGCAGTACTTAATGCTGCTAGTGGCCACACCAAATCCCAGAGCTGACTGGGATAAAATTCTGTGTTCTGAACAAGGCAGTTAACCCAAGAACCGGTAGGCCGTCATTGTAAATAAGCATTTGTTCTTAAACTGACTTGCCTAGTTAAATAAAGGTTACATTCTAAAAATAAAAATAAACCGTTGGTGAATACCGGTATTTAGAATTTATCTGTAACCTGTAAAAAATACCTTGTTTTCCGTTTCATATGTTCAAAACTCAAGACGTTCCCTAAAGAATTCTGGTTCAACAGCAATGCGTGTCTTTTTTAAACTAGCGATTTTATGATATCATTAAATTTTATTCACCTTCCTAGTATTATGGTGACAATATCCGTGGCGCGCTTGCAATGCAACTTCTGGAGATGTGTGAATGCGATCTGATCTGCAAAATGGTTCCGATTATGTTCATAAAACATAGGCCTATTTGGGAGCAGTATAACGGTGAGTGGACATTCTCCCTTTCTCTTTATATTGGGTCTTTGTCCAGCTACTGTGATGTGCGTAAACCATCCACATTCTGCAATGTTTTAACATCATATGCCCATGGGGAGAAACTATGGTGCCTGTAAGTGTGACATAGCCTATTTAAAACAAGTTGTTGCTGTCACGGAACCCCCGGTCCTGCTGCTCATTCCGTTCACATGTATCCAGAGGTCTAAGTCACCGGTCTTCTAGGAGTCACTGAACTGGATTCATTACCACCAACCCCGGACTGTCTTGTCTCATTACGCACACCTGGTTCCTATTTCCCCTGATTAGTATGTGTATACATGTGCCCCCTGTTCCCCATTGTCTTTGTCGATTATTGTCCCATGTTCTTTGGTACCTGTGCGCTGTTGTATCGGTTTTCGCGCTACGTGTTATTGCGCGCTTGTTATTACGGGTCTCGTCCGGTGTAATTATTTAGAGGTTTACACCTCGCTCTATTGTTTGGGTTAAAACCCTGTTTTAAATATATATATATATATATACACACACACACACACACACACACACACACACACACACACACACACACACACACACACACACACACACACACACACACACACACACACACACACACACACACACACACACACACACACACACACACACACACACACACACACACACACCACACGTGTTTGTTTTGGGCTTCGTCCCTGTCGTTGTCATGATGTACTTTATTTTGGGTGGAGAAATAAAAAACCCTATTAAGTATTCCTGCGCCTGTCTCCTATCATTATACAGCGTGACAGTTGTTTCGTTTCGCAACCAGGCAGATCAAAGTTTCTGATGTCCTGGTAGTCTAAGGTCATTTGTCAGAGACGTGTTCGTTGTGCACTCAGTAAGGGCAGGGGGCTGGAATTGGCCTTCCCGTGACTAAGCCTCCTGTCTGACCCAAGCCTTCCTTCTCTGACCCCGTGGAAGATTGCCATCAGAGGTGTTTTTGATGTTGTATTGATGTTTGGCATTTGATGTCAGTGCTGCTTTGATGCCGATGTTGAACTTGTATTGGAACATCACCCCGTGTTCTTGGAGTAGCTGCATTAGAGCTGGTATCCAAAGTGGAGGTGTCTGTTCCTCTGTTCCTCTTTGATCCTGACTGCTGATTTGTCACCAAGCTAACTCTTCAGCTAAAAGGCCTACCGTCACCACAGAGCTCTGCACTCTTTACTCTATTTCTAAAATAAATAAATCTTTCTCTTACATGAAGAATTAATGCAGTACCTGATGCTCAATAAGTTACAGGGACCATGAGGCAGTCAAGAAGTAAAGGAGACTAGGAGATTACTAGGAGATTTCCTAGTTCTCCACAGTGTTCTGCAGGTACAGTTATGTTCCTTTGTGACTGTTTGATGTCTTCCTGTATTAATCCAACAACCAAAAGGCCTGATTTATTAGCATCCTATGAGCAGTTTGCTTTGACTGTGCTTTTAGTAGGAAAGAACTACAGGCAGAGAGTAATGGCAAAACCAGACCCATGCCCCTAAACATACTGCAGCATGGTAAGAGTTTTCTTGGTTCAGTTTCTAAAATTTTCATTGCATAGTGATTCAATGTGTACAAGTTAATTCTCTACACAGACCATCTTTCCAGATGCTGAGACGGATATCTTCAGCAGTGTCTCAACAATATCTTTGTGGCACATTTACTTTATGGAAATCGTAGGGCACCCTGAGAATATAAGGTTGTCTACCTCGCTCTCACTAAATGTATGCCTTGAATCAACTTCACTATCATCTTCAGGCCTTTCACACCATATATACCCAGAGTTGTACGGCGTAGTGGTGCAACAGCAAAGGGGGGAAAAGGCAAGGGGAAAAAGTGATTGTGAAATGTGGGAGCGAGTGTATTTGGCAGAGCTCGGCTTGTTTGCTCAGTAAACCCCAGGCCTGTGTTTTGCTGAGGGAAATGCCCACATTGTTGTGCCTGGAGACCGTGGTTACAGGCCACCATGGGGCCCAGCCAGGCAGGTCTGGAGAAACAACAAGATGAAGGTCAGCTAATATAGCAGTTAATTCCACTTCCTGGTCCCCATGACACCAAGTGAGGGTTTATTTGAAGATCCCAGACCCCAAAGTCACTGTGCACTTTGTTCAGTCCATGAGTATTTTTCGCCTGAGCCAACACTTGCGGATATTAATGTATTCTGATGAAGAGAGGGGGAAAGAGGGGGATTCTGGGCCGGGAACATTCCAATTTCACCCACCATTTTCTGACCCTATTCTGTTTTATTTCTGAATTCTCACAGCAGAAAAGCGTAGAAAAGTCTGAATGAAATTTTCATATCAATCCAGTGTTTGAAATAGTGGCAAAAAATTGTTGATAATTTCTTCCTGGCTTTGTTTGTTCTCTTTTTGGATAGTCTATTTAAACAGTGGAAGATGAGAACAGCGGTTTACTGTGGGGCAGCTGAAAGGCTTTCCTAGTTGAGCAGATCCTTTCACTACCATTGAGATGTTATTCCACTCATACCTACTTTGGCCCTGACAGTGTGTGTGAATAGACATTAAATTAGTTGGTTTATGAGCTGATTGTCTTACCCATAATTCACCTCAGGCCTCTGAGAATGGTGAGGGGGTGGCTGAAAAATATAGTATGCACCGTCCAAAAGCCAAGTTGCTTAATCCTGTATGGAAATGGTCATGAGAAGAAAGAAAACCAACCCTCTCTATGTGCTCTTGGGTACCCAGGCAGGAATGTAGGCCTCTAGTGGGGCTTCTCCAAGATGCATAAGAAAAGCCTTTGTGCTCCAATCTAGTAAGCCAGAAATACAGCTTTTGAACCATAGGCGTTGAAAGAAAGAGAGAAATAGAGAGGGAGATGGGGAGAGGGTGATTAAGTGAGTGAAGGGGGGTCTGAGGGTGTTAGTGTCAATTGCTGAGGGTGTAACACGTTTGGAATCCAAGAGGCTATGTGTGTGTGCGTGTTTGTGTGTGTGAGGGATGACATCAAGTGCTTCTTTGAGGCCTCCCTCGATTTAGACTCCATTAAGGTGCTTCGTTCTCTGTTTCATGGAGTCCCATTCTCCCCCATTCTCCCATGCTTAAGCCTCACTGTGAATGAAGGGTGTGAACGATTGAGGAATGGAAGAGGGCCTGGAAAAAAGAAAGCAGAAAGGTTGTGTTTGTGTGTTATTTGTAAACTATTGACTGATGAATAGACTCGTATTACTGTATTGTAGAATTGGAGGCCTGGGCACTTTGTGTCGCAGCATCTTAACCATGTTACTGTATGTGTGCGTGACCTGGTGTGCAGAAGTTCATTCAAGGAGACAAGACTAGCCAGTCTTATTTAATGTCTGTGAGTTGATATCTATAAAACATTTGTGTAAAATTAGTACAGTAATGTATTTGTGATGGCGTTACAGTGGATAGAAGCCGTTTTACATTCCCGACCAATTCCAACTATTTTGTTTTTTTTTATGGTGATCTTAACTTTCTCTGCCATCCTTTTCTATGAACGAAACGGCTTCTGGACATCAGCACAGCGGTCACTAACCTTGATTTGGATGAAGATTTCTACTTCAATGAGTCGGCAGCTCTAACATGCTGCTTACCAGGTACTAATCCCCGGGACTCGAAGGAGGAAGTGGCAGAGAAAAAGAGGCAGGCGAGGCAGCCTCCTAACGAGATTACGTCGCCAAACAAATTGGTCGCCATTAGCCTCTGTTCTGTTCACAAATGTACAGTCACTGGAGAACAAACTCCAGTGTATGGAGTGTTCTCGTCTTAATATTGATATATTTCTTAATTACATTTATATATTTCTTAATTTCATTCTTTTACTTTTAGATTTGTGTATATTGTTGTGAATTGTTAGATACTACTGCACTGTTGGAGCTAGGAACACAAGTATTTCGCTACACCGGCAATAACATCTGCTAAATAGGTGTATGTGACCAATACAATTGGTCACATACAACAGGACCTGAAGAACTATAATATCATATGTTTCTCTGAGTCTTGGCTGAATAAGGACATGGGTAATATATATCTTGCAGGTTTTTCCATGCGTCGTCTAAACAGGACGGCAGCTCCGGGTAAGGCTAGGAGGAGGGTTGTGTTCCTTTGTTAACAGCAGCTCCTGCGAGATCTCTAATGTTAAGGAAGTCTTGAATTTTTGCTTGTGTGAGTTAGAATAGCGCATGATAGGTTGCAGACCATACTATTTACCATACTATTTATATTTTTCGTAGCTGTCTATTTAATACCACAAACCGATGCCTGCACTAAGATTGTACTCAATGTATAGAGCCATAAGCAAACAAGAAATGCACATCCAGAGGCGGCACTTTTCGTGGCCGGTGATTTTAATGACAACTGAAATCCGTTTTACCTCATTTTTACCAGCATGTCACCTGTGCAACTAGGGGGGACACAACTCTTGATCACCTTTACTCCACACACAGAGACACATGAAAGGCTTTTCTTCACCCTGCCTTTGGCAAATCTGACCATATACACTGCTCAAAAAAATAAAGGGAACACTAAAATAACACATCCTAGATCTATAAAATCTTTTTTCTTTACATGGTTGAATGTGCTGACAACAAAATTACACCAAAATTATCAATGGAAATCAAATTTATCAGCCTATGGAGGTCTGGATTTGAAGTCACACTCAAAATTAAAGTGGAAAACCACACTACAGGCTGATCCAACTTTGATGTAATGTCCTTAAAACAAGTCAAAATGAGGCTCAGTAGTATGTGTGGCCTCCACGTGCCTGTATGACCTCCCTACAATGCCTGGGCATGCTCCTGATGAGGTGGCGGATGGTCTTCTGAGGGATCTCCTCCCAGACCTGGACTAAAGCATCCGCCAACTCCTGGACAGTCTGTGGTGCAACCTGTGGTGGATGGAGCGAGACATGATGTCCCAGATGTGCTCAATTGGATTCAGGTCTGGGGAAAAGGCACACTCCAGCCACATGAAGTCTAGCATTGTCTTGCATTAGGAGGAACCCAAGGCCAACCACACCAGCATATGGTCTCACAAGGGGTCTGAGGATCTCATCTCGGTACCTAATGGCAGTCCGGCTACCTCTGGCGAGCACATGGAGGGCTGTGCGGCCCCCCCAAAGAACACACCATGACTGACCCACCGCCAAACCGGTCATGCTGGAGGATGTTGCAGGCAGCAGAACGTTCTCCACGGCGTCTCCAGACTCTGTCACATCTGTCACATGTGCTCAGTGTGAACCTGCTTTCATCTGTGAAGAGCACAGGGCGCCAGTGGAGAATTTGCCAATCTTGGTGTTCTCTGGCAAATGCCAAATGTCCTGCACGGTGTTGGGCTGTAAGCACAACCCCCACCTGTGGACGTCGGGCCCTCATACCACCTTCATGCAGTCTGTTTCTGACCGTTTGAGCAGACACATGCACATTTGTGGCCTGCTGGAGGTCATTTTGCAGGGCTCTGGCAGTGCTCCTCCTGCTCCTCCTTGCACAACGGCGGAGGAAGCGGTCCTGCTGCTGGGTTGTTGCCCTCCTACGGCCTCCTCCATGTCTCCTGATGTACTGGCCTGTCTCCTGGTAGCGCCTCCATGCTCTGGACACTACGCTGACAGACACAGCAAACCTTCTTGCCATAGCTCGCATTGATGTGCCATCCTGGATGAGCTGCACTACCTGAGCCACTTGTGTGGGTTGTAGACTCCGTCTCATGCTACCACTAGAGTGAAAGCACCGCCAGCATTCAAAAGTGACCAAAACATCAGCCAGGAAGCATAGGAACTGAGAAGTGGTCTGTGGTCACCACCTGCAGAACCACTCCTTTATTGGGGGTGTCTTGCTAATTGCCTATAATTTCCACCTGTTGTCTATTCCATTTGCACAACAGCATGTGACATTTATTGTCAATCAGTGTTGCTTCCTAAGTGGACAATTTCATTTCACAGAAGTGTGATTGACTTGGAGTTACATTGTGTTGTTTAAGTGTTCCCTTTATTTTTTTGAGCAGTGTATATCCTCCTGATTTCTGCTTACAAGTAAAAAGTTGAACAGGAAGTACCAGCGATGCGATGCGCAAAATACGGAAGTGGTCCGATGAGCTACAGGAATGTTTCTCTAGCACACAGACTGGAATATGTTTCCATCCGATAACATTGAGGAGTTTACCACATCAGTCACAGGATTCATTAATAAGTACATATCCCAAATAGAAGACATTGGTTATAGGCAAGAACACTAATCCTGCTACGACCTCTGATGAGCCATCAAACAGGCAAAGCATCAATACAGGACTAAGATCGAATCCTACTACGCCTGCTCTAACGCTCATTGGATGTGGCAGGGCTTGCAAACTATCACGGACTACAAAGGGAAACCGAGCCATTTACGCGAGCCTACCAGATGAGCCAAATGCCTTATATGCTCACTTCGAGGGAAGCAACACTGAACCATGCATGAGTGGTACCAGCTGTTCCGGACGACTGTGTGATTTCGCTCTTCGTAGCAGATGTGAGTAAGACCTTTAAACATGTTAACATTCACAAGGCTGCAGGAACGCATACTCAGAGCATGCGCTGATCAGCTGGAAAATGTCTTCACTGACATTTTCAACCTCTCCCTGACCATGTCTTTATTACCTATATGTTTCAAACAGACCACCATAGTCCCTGAATGCCAAGGTAACCTGTCTAAATGACTATCATGACTATCTGTAGCCATGAAATTCTTTGAAAGGCTGGTCATGACTCACATCAACGCCGTCATAATGCCGTCATCCCCGAATTTCAGTGACCTGGCAGTGTGGCGCCAGGACAACAACCTTTCCCTCAAAGTCAGCAAGACAATGGAGCTGATCGTGGACTACAGAAAATGGATGGCCGAGCATGCTCCCATCCACATCGACCAGTTTGTAGTGGAGCAGGTTAAGAGCTTCGAGTTCCTCTGTGTCCACTTCACTAAAGAATGAACATAGTCCACACCAATGTTCCCTCTAAGCTGTGCGTGGGCGTGCAGCTCCCCTGGGATTGCCCGGGCAGAAGAAATATCAGCCCATGCAGAGAAGCACGAGATTCTTCTCTCAACTTTCTAGTTTTCCCCTTTAGTCAATACTATCAACTTTCCCTCTACTGTGGGAATTGCCAATATTAGCCTCTTTCAATTCATACCAATACATACCGAAACAAAACGAACTATGCAAGACTTAGTATGCAAAACTAACTATGAAAGAGACGTTCTTGTAGGCAGAATGCACCAGAGTAGGATTCTATTGCATTGACAAGCACAACTCCTACTCCACAGACTGGTGCGCCATAACCAACCAGCTGCGGTAACCCTATATGCAAATAGAACATTGCCATATATTGATCTGTGCCATTTTGAACTGGACCGTTTACAGAATGAGCGGTCGCGAGTAGATGTGCTTGTTTTGAGATCAAGGCGAGAGCTGCATGTAGCCATTTGTGCTCATTTGTTCATATTATTTGCTAATAAGTGAGTTATAGCTAATTTATAGTCAGCAATGAGGAATGGTTGCTTCCAAAAAGAGCACAAAGCATGTGCATTTCTAGCCATCTTTGAAAAGCCAGTCAGGTAAATATTTTTTTTCTGTATTAAAGGGGCAGTGTTGTATTTTGAAACAGGCTTAAATAAGCTAAGTAGCCAATAGGCAGAGGGTAACATAATTTTCTGATTCTCTGTAATAATGGTATGGGAATAATAATTAACTTTACTTTGTAAAGTGGTTTCTTGCATCAAACAAAACATTTTCAGTCACCTCCTTGTCAGAAGGACAAGTGGATAAACAGGTTAATGTATATATATTTTTTAAATTCTCACGGAATGTAGGCCTACATTGAACACCACACATTGGCTGCTACAGTAGGCTGAATGATAGAACAGCTATTTCCATGTTAAAATATTCTGGGATGGGGCCTCCCTGGTGGCGCAGTGGTTAAGGGCTGCACTGCAGCGCCTGCTGTGCCACCAGAGATGCTCGGTTCGTGGGGCGACGCACAATTGGCCTAGCGTCGTCCGGGTTAGGGAGGGTTTGGCCGGTAGGGATATCCTTGTCTCATCGCGCACCAGCGACTCCTGTGGCGGGCCGGGCACAGTGCACGCTAACCAAGGTCGCCAGGTGCACGGTGTTTCCTAAGACACATTGGTGCGACTGGCTTCCGGGTTGGATGCGCGCTGTGTTAAGAAGCAGTGCGGCTTGGTTGGGTTGTGTATTGGAGGACGCATGACTTTCGACCTTCGTCTCTCCCGAGCCCGTACAGGAGTTGTAGCGATGAGACAAGATAGTAGCTACTAACAATTGGATACCACGAAATTGGGGAGAAAAAGGGGGTAAAATAAATAAATAAATATATTATGGGATGCATTTTCTCCATTGTTTTTGATGGTAGGCCACTCATAGGCCTACATTATGATCAAATAGCCATAGTAGCCTACTTGGCCAATGTTATAACTTTAACTTTAAGCAGGTACAGCCTCAGTGCTCACAATAAATGTGCGCTAGAAGTTGCACAGAATTTCCACAACGTTCAAGTTTGCACTCAGCAGACCTGGAATTTTCTCAGATGCTGAAATTTTTTTGAGCGAACATTGGTCCACACACATCAACACAGTTGTGAAGAAGGCACGACAACGCTTCTTCCCCCTCAGGAGGTTGAAAGTATTTTTCATGTGCCCTCAGATCCTCAAAAAGTTATACAGCTACACCATTGAGAGCATCTTGACTGACTACATCACCGTTTGGTATGGCAACTGATTGGCATCCGACCGCAAGGTGCTACAAAGGGTAGTGGGTTTCCAGAAACAAAGGCACTGATTGTGTCTACTTTTCAGAGAGAAGGGGATCAGAACACCATGGCTCTGGTTCTACGTGATTTAAACGCAGCCTAAAGCTTTCTCTCAAAGAAAATGTGGAGGCACTCTTCTAAAAAGTTAAATGAAGTCACTTCCCCTCACAGAGTCACTTCCCCTCAAGAGAGGAGTGGAGCAGAGGGGGAGAAAGGATCTGCTTTACTAGTGTCAGATTAACCATGGTGGCGCTAGAGGCACTACTGCCTGCTGAGGGCCCTGGTTGTATTGGGTCTGAGAGTTTCTCACGGCACCTCTTCTCTCCAGGCTAATCCACTCTCCAAGCCTCAGACCTCCCCTCAGCCCTTCACCATCCACCCAACCCCATAGTATTCCCGTCGATGGTTTGCATCTCAAACAGCCTCCGAATGGTGTGCAATGGTGTTGGGTGGTGTAGGTGGGAGGCTGGAGTGTGTATGTGAGTCAGAGTTGTGTGGTAGTTAATCATAACAGTGAAGTGGTACTTCACAAGAGGTGTGAACCAGGAGAATGGGGGTTGGAATCTATTCCTGGATATGATGTGAAAAGTTCAACAGCGATGTGCTCAGACCTTATTTCTACTACCTTCTACTAATAGCAGGTGGAGGGGTCCTTTGCTTCATTTAGAACCTTGTTTTCATTTTACCGTCAGACATCACTGTCTCCACAGTAACAGAGAAAGGGGATGCAGATGGTAATTCTATGCCCCTCAAAAGTTTCAAAGTGAAGCCAGGGAGCAAGGAGCGAATAAAACAACCGACTGGGAACTGAAAACATGGATGGTCATGTGATGGGAGGCTCCCCCATTTACTGTCAGTGGCTGTTGTAGACCAGTGGGGGGCATAGGGACACTGTCCAGCCCTGTCCTGTCATGCTGTTAGTTCGGTCCCTGTCAGACGTGCTGGCGGAAGCCTTTGTTTTCAGAGGAGTCTGCAGCCTGTTAACAGGGAAACAATGGCAGGAGTGTGCCTGGCCCTGGGCTGGATGTTTATGGAATGTACAGGGCTAAAGGCGGGAATCCCACCCTGCTGCAGTCTACTGGAGACTGCCTGCATGCGAGCTGAAATCATTCCTCCTCCCAATGTCACTCCACAGCCCTCTCTTGCTGCATCCTGGAGTAGAGCCATGTGTTGCTCCAGATACTCCTGTTCTCACACTGAGAGTGAGACTCACACACACCCAGATCCCCTTTCACCTCATTTCCCATCCCTTCCTATTACACAGTGAATAGAGGGAGAGCACATCATAAAACGGTCTGAACTTTTTAGTCTGAAGTGAAAGAGTTGTTTTGGGTGTTCAGGACAGAACTGTGTTTTTGTGGAGGAGGCCTGGAGTTTGGATAGCAAGAACAGTCATCCTGGCAGCCAGCAAAACCAATAGAAACCAATAGCAGCACATAGAGAAAGGAGCAAGAGCCTTGTTGTGCAACTCCAGACACACCACATCTTTTGTGTGTCTGAATGAGCGTTATGAGTTTACACTCACCCATAGTGACCTCATCCTCTGTCTTTCTCTCCTCCATCTTTAAGGCTTGTTAGTTGGGATCTTTTTACAGCCATGTCGGCCAGTAATGTTAGTCGTTGTGGTCCCTTTCACTAATGAAGAGCACAGCCTTTTATAAAGGGGCGGTTGGTTGGATCCTTGGGAGTATTTTGGATTGTGTTTCCCTTGAGTAGGCCTAGCCTATGACCAATCAATCCTACTGTAGTGTTGGTACAAACTCCCATAACAGACAAAAAACGAACTAAGGACTTGAGTTGGGGATGGGTCATTTGTATGATGATTAAAGCAGGGCTACTTTTGGCCATGAACACGTTGTTGAGAATGAAGTTCAGGATGTCATCCGATGACTACAATGCCTCCACCCCACAGTTCCATCTGTGCTGCGCATGAACTAAAAGCTTAGTGATATAATCAGCTTAATATCATGTACTTATTGTATGTGAAGTTTATAGAGTTCAGGGATCTAAAACCAATGATGATAAGGAATTGCTGAGTTAACTACTTTGTGTTGTTGTAAATGACTGGAGCTCTTTGGCGGTAATGTCTAATAAATGTTGAATACATTTACTCAGTGAACAGCTCTTAGTATTGCTGTTTTCTGTAGTCACCCTCTGTGCTGACTGTACTGAAATGACCTCTTTAACTAGGAACTTAGTGCTGTTTAGATTATTATTATATATATTTTTTCAACCTTTATTTAACTAGGTAAGTAACACATTCTTGTTTACGATGATGGCCTACACCGGCCAAACCCGGACGACGCTGGGCCAATTGTGCACCGCCCTATGGGACTCCCAATCACGGCCGGTTGTGATACAGCCTGGATTCAAACCAGGGTGTCTGTAGTGCCTTAGACCGCTGCACCACTCTTAAAGTTTAATTTAATTTTCCCAACTGCAATTCACTGTTATTGCAGGAGGAAAACAGACAAAGGCTGATGCAGTTTCATAGGGTAATGACAGACTGTGGTCTTATTGGGCCACACCATTTAGCCCACACCATTTAGCCCATGTCAATCCCAAATGACTCACTGAAGTACAGAACTACCAATGAGACACAGATGAGATGATGAGAAACAGTTGAAAGTCCACAAGTACTTTTACAGAGCTTTATTTCAGATTTACTAGGCTGTTCAATAGCTACAGACTTTTACTTTTTCATTACAGCCGTCTATTATCCAAAGCAAAGAGTAACCAAAAATAAAAACAGGCAAAAACAAAAGTCACATTGTTTCATGTGTCATTAAATATATTCATTTGTGATAAACATAATATATTAGTATGCATTACAGGACATTACACAGACTTTTGCAATGGACAAAGCTAAACAACATTTACAAGCCCAAGTATGAACACAAGCAACATTCAGATATATTTTTGTAGCAGATATCTGGTCATGACTGAGTATCATTCTCCAAATGTGTGGAAAACTGGTCTAACTTTACACAGTGGACCCACTGACAGCTTTGATATGTGTAGATCCAGAGATGGATGCACTGGCACAAGAACATTTGGATTGCAATAAAAATATGTTTAAATATGTTTTAAAAAGTGTGTGAGTATGTGTGTGAGCAGGTGTGTGAGTATGTGTGTGAGCAGGTGTGTGAGCAGGTGTGTGAGTATGTGTGTGAGTATGTGTGTGAGCAGGTGTGCATTTGCTTGCATTTATGTGTGTTATGCATTTCCCAAATATTTTTGGGACTGTTTATTACAGGTTGTAGATAAGCCTCTCTCTGCTGAAATACACTCCTGGGTATGCATAACTTGTAAACAAGAGAAATCTGCCTCTTTTTCATTTATTTGTCTACCCATTTATTAAGCCTATGGTATTTCAAACTCTGGTTAATAACACATGGACATAAATCTAGTAAATGTTTAACAAAAAATAGTAACAAACTATACAGCTATATAACATTTAAACAGCCGGTCACCCCTTTTGTTGAGTACCAAGTAACGTCTTGAAAATGGAATGTCTACAAGGTTTGAAGTGAGAATCAGATGCTGACACAGTGTGTTGATCACACAGCGTGACTCCTGTGATATTTCATCACCCCACAGGTTTTCTTTTACAACATAATACATGTATCTTTATACAGCATATACATACTGTACATATTGTCATCCACAATTTGGTTAGCTTAGTCAGCTAAGTAGTCAGCATGCATCTATTATTTTAACAAAACATAGGTTCATTTTGATAGGTCTTATCAAACCACATGAGGGGATTCACTGTTGAAGAAATCAGAATGTCCCCCCACCCCCCATGATCAGTCCTTTACCAGCAGAAACAGGTCAATGCTCAGTGGGATGTTCAAGCAGTACTTCGTATTTTAACAAACATGAACAGGATAGCAAACCAAATGCATCAATCAATGACACAGAGTCAGTGGACATTAGGTTCTAAGACCAAAGGCCAAAGGCAGCACATAATCAGTGAAATGTGTCATCTCAGGTTGAACAATCATGAATGGACATACATTATTTCTTAGATTTTTCTGGAACCATACAGTATGTTAGTTTGTATCCTGCAAGGTGCAATTAAACACTGAACATATCTTATATGTTGTGAATACTGTTGAATACTAAAGGACTAAACATTAAGTGCACGGTCAACTCATCTATTTTAGTCTCTCTAGTTGAGAACAGAGTGCTGTCTAAATACAGTAATATTATATAATTATATCATGCCTACTGGTACTTTTATTTTGCTGAGGTCACAACCACACTGTCAGGATGGCAAGGAAATGTATCATTTAACAGACTCTTTCCCTATGCTAGTATCTGAGGAGCAACTTCTTTATGGCACTTTCATTTTGATTACATAGTTAGCAGTAATAATGAGGTAACAACCACATGAGGAGCTCTTAAAGAAGAAAGGTAACTGGCAATAGCTGGCTTGTTTTTGTTTTTTTCTCCCATTTTTACAAGTATACGCTGTAACCACAGTAAAACCTAGTTTAAATGATCGATTTAACGTGTTAACACTCTTAGCAGTTTACACAGTTTATCTTGACAAGGCCTGGCAAGCAGGAGCCACTCATTAAACATGAGAGAGATTCCCCTTAAGCCATGCCGTGCCACCTCAGCTTGCTAGAAACAACTTTACACAATATATATATATATATTGTGGGCTCTTTATAGGCTTTATAGGCTCTTTATATATATATATATACATATATATAAAGAGCCTCTTTAAACACAGAAATGTGATACAGTAGATTTTTTTCTGATGTTCTGTAGAAATGAACTGGAAATATAAAAATAATGGTATCATGAATAAAACAAAAAATAAGTAACTTATCTGAAAGATTAGGTGCAAACTCTGCAATTCCACAACGAAACAAACCTTGAAGGACAAACAGAACAACAACTGTAAAAAGAGCTCCTTCCCACATATGTTTCTAAAACGAATATTCTCTTTTTGCTTCCACTCAAAGCAGCAGCACTCAGTCACTTCCCCTCTCTCTCTCTCTCTCTCTCTCTCTCTCTCTCTCTCTCTCTGTTCACTTCACCTCTCCCTCTTTCCTCTCTCCCTCTGGTGTTTCCTCTTTCTTTCTCCTCCTCCTGTGTTCCTCAGACTCGAGGTGAGCCCCCTCTCTTTCTCTCCTCTCTGGCTCCTCTTAACACTTGCCCCTCTTGTCGCGCTGTTGGAACTTCCTCAGTCTCCGGCCCCACAGGTCCTTCCAGGGGATGAGCAGGCTGCCCTTGTCCGCCACCACGCCAGTCTGCCCGGGGGAGTCGTCATCCGTGCCCAGCAGCAGGTACTTCCTGCCAAGCTTGATCTTGGGGCACTTGCAGGCCACGTCCTTGGCACGCACCCACAGGAGCTGGTCACCGCGCCGGATGCGTTGTTCACCTTGCTTGTAGACGGAGATGATGTTCACGGTAAACTTCCACCACTCCCCTGCCTTGTCTCCTTTGAGGACGTGCACTTGGACAGCTGGATGACCAATGAGAAGAAGGAGTGAAGGGGGAATAAGAAAATGTCACAATAAAGCAAGCAACTTTCGAGTATAAGAGATCCAGCTAAAAGTGAATGTACAGTAAAACATAGATCCTCCTAATAACACACAGGGTAACTAAGCAGGGAATCAGCCTGTGGGTTTTTGTTCCTGGGGTCCAGACTGGCCTGGGGGTGAGCCCTCAGCTGTAAATGTCCTGTTTTACTATAGCTCCAATAACTGCTCCAATGTTTGAGTATGATTCAGGAATTGCTGACCCAGTGTGTGTGGATTGTTCCCCTGGTCCCTCCCCTCAGCCATGACCCCTGACCTCTCCTTGTTGTGTTGGCTAGCATGCTCCGTATTACAGCAACAGTTGCCATAGTGCTCCCCAGGGTAAAGACAATGGGTGCCCGCTGAGTACATTTGAATGAGCACCTCCCTGAGACTGGCTGTAATGTTTGACTGCTGTGGACGTATCCTTAGAAACGCTTTCCTTTCCTCAACTGACAAGCCTGGAGAAAAAGAAGTGGCTGGTATACTGGGTTCAACTCAGAAAGTCCAACAGTGAAAGTGTAGCATTCAACCTTTACTAAAAAAATACCACATCTGTTTGAGGTAAAAGCTCTGAAGCAAAGCCATTCCTGTGCTTTTGATAGAATGGCCTTTCAGCTGTTAAGCAGGACGCTGCACATCTTAAGAACCCTGGGCTAGAGCAACCTGGACCTGGTAGCCATTCAACCTTTCTCCCAAGAATTTGGCCCCTTAGAGCAGACAGAAATACAGACCCCCCCTCACAGCAGCTCCCCTGCATGGATTTCTCTGTCACATAAATCTACCATTACTTCATCACTCTGATTGCAAAAAAGCCTCAGTCATCGCAACAAGGGGGAAACAACTGAACTCACTGGGGTAGGAGCTAATCTGTGCTTGAGGTGAAGTGGTTTAGTTGGGAATGTGCTATTAACGATTGAACTAAAGTAGGTGGAAAATGAACCAACCTGAATAGTTTCCACTCCCAATTGTTTGAATTGACTCAATTTGGGAAACAGTGTGTGGATGGTGTGAAATGTTTCAAACACACTAATAAATACACACACACACACACACAAATGCATACATGCACACACAGACACACAAGTGCACACATACACACACGCACCTGTGTGTGGACTAATGTTAGAAAAATGTAGGTGGCTGAAAATAGCACAGGAAGTATTTTTTTCTCCTTGTCTCTCTCTCTGAATGCCAACGCTCTCTATTGCGAGCCGCATTGATTGTCCCCCATAACAGCCTGGAACGTTCTAAGAGAACAGGAAGGGGGGCCCTGCTAGTGTGAGCAAATTGTACACAATTTCAGAAGAAAGGAGGCCTGTTGGGCTGAGTAGAGCACGCTCTCACAGTCCTGCCATTCATTAACAATGTGTCTCTGGGCTGGAGCCTACTCCTTCATCCAAACACATAAAGGGTGTGTGGGGGGGTGGAGTGGGCCACTATTTATCTTCCCAGCCACAGAGAGGCTTCCAGAAGAATCGGGATGTGTTCCGACCTCATGAGCTATCCGGGTTCTGCTCCCAGAGCCCCATCCAAGAGCAGCGTGAGAATCCAGCAGAGATAGCCCTCTTCTCTCTGGGTCGCTCTTACTGACCGACTGGCTAACGAGCTCCCCGGGTGAATGGACCAGACTCAGCTCTCTGCTGTCTGACACCAATGCAGAACCCTCTGTCACTCTATGGGCCGCTCAGGAAATGGGTAGTTCTCTAAGCAGATAGTAAAATACTGTTATACTGGACTAAGATTCCAGTCCATGGGGGGACCAAAGTATGCAGTACTAATCATGGATGTTAGCTGGAAAGACCAAGGAGCTCAGTCCTCACACCTCTGCACAATGCTTCAGTCCTGCTCCTCACCCAATGAAGTCCAAAGTGCCCATGGGGCTGGTGTTGAATTGAGCTCATGAATGGAGATCTAGGACACTAAACTTCTGTTTTTCTGTTAGCAGACAATATGGTATATCAGTACTACTTAGACCATCTTAGCAGGGTAGCACAGAGGAGGGAGGGAGGGAGGGAGGGAGAGAGAGAGAGAGAGAGAGAGAGAGAGAGAGAGAGAGAGAGAGAGAGAGAGAGAGAGAGAGAGAGAGAGAGAGAGAGAGAGAGAGAGAGGGGTTTAATAACACAATGGAAGCCAAGCCTCCTGCTGGGTCCCCTCTCTGAGCAGTGTGCTGGGGCTTGACCCGCACACCGCCGACATGGGGACTCTAATCAAATTAGCGCGTGTTTAATTTCAATACTGAGGCCCCTGTCCCATCTGGTTATCAGCTGAGTGACTGATCTGGGCCCTGCTGCCCCC
The DNA here is from genome assembly GCF_002021735.2 of Oncorhynchus kisutch. Lineage (NCBI taxonomy): Eukaryota > Metazoa > Chordata > Actinopteri > Salmoniformes > Salmonidae > Oncorhynchus > Oncorhynchus kisutch. The sequence goes on along the minus strand of NC_034179.2, from coordinate 77,962,602 downwards.
AGGGTGAGCTAACAGGGACCGCCGGGTGACGGGGCTGTGTGACCATTCATTTCACCGCTGGCCCTGAACGTCTGCAAAAGCTCTTTGATTCATTGTCCTCCCCGCTGGAGGGGTGTCAGCCCAGAATATAACCCTTTGTGGCTGCCGTCACCGTAGCTACGGCCACGATGGAAAACAAAAATGAATAAATACAACATATTTCTTTCTCTCTGGGGTGGCACTCCGTCAGCGTCAGCCTAATTTACCACCTGTTTGCACCCTGTGGAATGCTCCGAGCCGGCAGAGTGCACCACTGTGTTTAAACAGGGGGCCTCTTCCCGTGACCCCGGGAGGCCCGCAGCGCCACTCACACAGGGGGGTCGTGGCCCCAAAGAACAGAGACACTGTGAACCCCACAAAGGCCCAGGGACAGCCCTGAGAAATGAATTAGATTGAGGCAGAGGAAAAGCCCCCTGAGGAATGGTCTCTTCATAAAGCCCCAGCTCAGCCAAAGGAGAATCATCTGCACTCAGCTGTTTTGATGAACTCTTGAAAAACCAACCTTCTGCTTTTCATGAATCAGTCTTGTGATTTATAGATTCGTCCGTTCTTTTCATGGATGACTAGCAAGATTAAATGAATGAAAATATGTATTCTGATGGCTGTTCAGTTTTCTGGGGAACTGAAACAATGAGCTCACATTATTGTCTCTCTCTGTGTTGCACAATATTGATTGAGAAAAGAAGAACATTTGGCCATTTATGTATTGAAACTTTGTTAAAAGTCTTGGATGTGTCGCTCTGTTTGATTGATGAACTATGATTGATGATGAGGCTTTTGGACATGTGACAGCTATGAAGGGGAACAGTGTGGCCAATGCAGCTGGATGTGTTTCATTAGAGAGAACACTGAACTGAAGTCTTAAAGGGATAGTTCACCCAAATAAAGAAAATGACACATTGGTTTCCTTACCCTGCAAGCAGTCTATTTAACAAGGTATCACAGCAATCCATGCTTTGGTTTAGTTGACTTGACCTGAATGGGATTTGTGCCACAAATGCTAAAACATTATCATGTGAACAGTGAAAGTAGAAAACAGTGCCAGGGAAACTACATCAAAGCATGGATTGTAGTCATTCCTTGTCAATAGACTGCTTACAGGGTAAGGAAACCAATATGTCATTTTGTAATATGGGTGAGCTATCCCCAAACCCTGATTATAGCAGATACGGTCTTGTATGAACAAATCTATTCTAACAATCAAAGGCTGAAAATTTTTAACACCAACTTAATGGGTATAACTACAGAGGAATTGGTGACCAAAATATTCAATATGATATAGGCCTACTGTACAGTTAGGTCTCATGCCAGGAGTCTAAGAGATCTTGCATTGTCTTTTATAAAGGGTATTTGGCTATACGGAGTACGATCTCTTCTCAAATGCTGGCAGAGTGCTGGACGTGCCTCAGGGTTTGTGCTGCTGCTGCTGCTGCTGCGGTTGGGGAGATTTGTACGGTGGTTAGCAGACATCAATCTGCTGATAGGAGGTCTGCACCATAATACTACTGTGATTAATGGAATGGAAAACCCTCAGAGGCGAGGGAATCACTCTCCATATGGAGATATGGAGGCTACACAGTGGGACAGCACAATGAAACACTATATAGGAGGCCTATGATATGATCCATGGACTGTCCCTACTGCTACTACTGTCTCTCTTACATTACCCCCCACCCTTCTCATTCTTTTTGCTCTATTTTTAGATCTAGTGGTGCTGTTTTTTGGTGCTGATTCAGAATATAATGACACAAGTCCAGCATCATCCATCATCAAACTCAAATGTCCTTTTAGCTTCAAGTTACAGAAGTTATTTCATTTGTGAAACCGTTCTAAAATAGCAAGCTATGTAAAAACCTGTATTTGGCTTGAACATGAATGTTTTCATATTACTCACTTAGATTCAGATGCAGATGATCTCCTGTGGAGTCATTAATGACAGAGTATATTTGTTGTGTGATTTGGCTAATTTGATTAATATTGTGCTTGCTGACAATTCCTAATGGCCAGATCCCCGCCAGAGCCTCATGCTCCCAGGGTGCACCAGCCTTTCACCATGGAGCAATAAAACTGGACCCTACTGAGGCTGGTGGCTGAGAGCAGGGATTGCCCTTGACCATGGACAGGGGCCAGGGTGAGCAGATCCACAGGGCTTAGAGGGAGGTGGAAGGGGAGAGGAAATTGTCCGTTAGCTGTAATTGAGAGGGACTGTGAGAGGACTCAGTGGGAGCTTGTTCTGCGGCCCTCTGAAGCTCAGAGCCCTCTCTTTATGAGGTACAACTCCCCTAAGACACACACACACACACACACTCACACACACATCCGTCAAGGTGGGACAACAAATCCAAATAGTTCCATCTAAAGCCTGGCAGAGCGGAGCTTTGCAGCTCTCCAAACCAATAGGGGGGCTGGCTCGTGCCACAACCTCTCTCTGAGGACAGTTTCAGCTGGAGTGGAGGAGCTGATATGAGCTCAAGATGTAGAGGTAAGAGTTGAATAATCCCTTTGTTTCTCTGCCCAGACACTGATGCCACTGATCTCTATCTTTGGTGATAAAAGAAGAGGCCCTGCGGTGAGGATGCCCCCCAGCAAACACTCTTCTCTCTGTCCAGCTCCCCCCACCTCCAGTGAATCTCACATAGTAATGAGTGTATGTCAGTGCAGGGATGTTAGGATATGTGAGACACAGGTTTTGTGTGGCTAGTTTACAGATGATAGATAATAATATGTATATGTTTTCCATGCTAACTAATCAAAGTAGACTGGATACATCTGTTAATGTGCTTTACACCGCCATTGCCCAAACACAGTCTAAAGCTGTCTGGTTTTGAACATAACCTTCAAGAAATACATATATTTTTTGAATTCCATCATTCCATCATGTCTTATTTCCCGGAAAGCAGCACTCCTCAGTCTAATACTGGCTGGCCTGTCCATCAGCGGGGTCCCCTGGGCTCAGTTCCGAGACCATTTCCCTTTGATGCAATGACTCTAATCCTGAGAGCGTGAATAAGCCACAAAGAGGGGCTTGGGAGTGGACATGCCTGTGATTAATAAATACATCTGACCCCCGACCGCTGGCCGACGACTGGGCATATAATTCCTGCACAGTGGTCTCACCATAGTCTTTCTTGCAGTACTTCTTCATGTTGATCTTCAGTTTGCCCTTGGATGCCTTGCAGTGAGAATCACAATCTGTGGAAGCGAGTGAAATAATGGGTGAATTAGGTTACAGCACAGCCAACATATCACAAACATCTAGATTTTAAACATTCTCTCTCTCATGGTTTACGGACTGACCTCAATTATGTTATCTAATAAAAGCCTTTTAGGTACATCCAAGGGTCTACACTCTACCCCCACTGTAAGGGGTTGAAAGCTTACATCTATTGCCAGGCCAATTTAGTGTACTTATGGTACACTGTCTCTTGTTATGCTGTTATGGTGTCCCTGTGGAGCTGGTGGAGGTTTAAGGCTTCCGCATGCTTCAGTTCGGCTGGCGCCTAGTAGGCGAACAGAATGAGTGTGCTCACATACTCCCTTATAAGACCTTCACTTGAAAAATGAGAAAAAGCGGCAATAGTACTGTTTGTCCATCTTGAGGCGCCGTAGCCAGTATACACTTCCTAAAAATATATAATATATAAAATTATATAAAATATAATTAATCTATGATAACTCAAGAAATCTGTCATTCATTTTGATGTTTTTGCTGAGGTGATCTTAGTCACACTATTTTACATCTAAATAAGCTGTTTGGTTTAGTATTTCTCAAGTGAACAAAATGTGCATGAAAATGAGTCATCTATCATTGAATGTCGACAAACACTTAATTGTAGAATCCCTACTGTTGACCAATGACCGACGAAGGGGCGTAGACTTCGGCTACCGAACTTGCAATAGCCTCGAGAAAAAATGTGGAGTGCATGAACAGCCAGGAAAAAAACCTTGCCGAAGACCAAAACAAACAAAAACGCCACAAAAATAATACACTGAGTGCACAAAAACTGATTGAAGTGGTGACATCAATAAGGGATCATAGCTTTCACATGGATTCACCTGGTTAGTCTATGGTTTTGTATATATGCACAAACTTTTCGGGACAGTTTAGGATGGGAAGCATGCGGACACCTTTACACAGATCCTATTGTCAGCTCACTCCCACTCTCTTCCTCCAACCTCTCCACACAGAATATCTAGCCTGTCAGAGTCCTGGCATCCATTGTGTCAGCACTCAGGGTTGGGAAGGTCACTCACAAAAGGAGGTCACTGAAGGAAGTTAGCTAGTAGCCTAACAAAAATTAGCAGGGGCCTAAGCAGTATCCAATCCACTTGAGGCGAGAAAGAGAATACTCTAACGTTGGCCGGGGCCGATCTCTCTGTGGTCGATCTCTCTGTGGCCTCTGAGAGGAGCCTGCTGCAAACCAGTGGCCAGAAAGAGCTCATAGTTATGATTAATTGCTTTCGGGTCTGGTGCTCCCCCTTTGACACCAGGCTGTGTTGACCTGGGCTCGCAGGCGTGCCAAGAGGCTTTATCGATGTCCGCCGACCGTCGTGTTGTCAGGGCGCCAGGCAATTTGTAATGGGGGAGATGGGTCTGGGACGAGAGGCCAAACTGAAAATGGAAATGGTTTGTTCCCACTTTTCCACTGACTGACACAAATTGGAACCAGAACATCTCCTAGTTTTGCTCCCCCTCCCAGTGTAATAAGCCCCATGCTCTTTTATGGGGGGGGGGGGGCTGGTCGGCCAGGGGGAAAGGGGGAGCAGTTAGGAGAGAGGGGACCTTTCAGCTTGCCTGAATATGAACAAACTTCATTATTTCTTCCAGCCCTCTGTCCAGTCCTCCCCTTTCTTTCCCTTTATACTCTGTGTGAATGAGGTTGCCCGGGTAACAGCGGAGCGAGAAAAAAACGCACTCCCCCCAAAAAGGCAGATTGGGGTGGAGGCAGGGGGATGGGGAGCAAGTGCATGTATGTGGAGAAAACATTTCTAGTGAAACGCCTGGCAGCTTTCGGGGGGGTGTAGAAATGAAAAAGGGAAGGGAAATCCCAAAGTAAATTAATTTGACGAGTCCATATCGACCACGCCTGATTTCCATTTAAATGTGGCTAGGGCGGGGGCCCATTTGTCTCCCCCTGGCCCCTGGAGGCCTTCATCGTACCTCCCTTTGATAGCTGGCATTGCCCATTAGCCCAGCAGCACAATCCCAGGACTGGCCATCACACCCACAGCTCTCATTAAGGCCCCGGTCCCCGCTGGGAGGACAAACGTCCCCTTTGTGTGGCCTCTCTAGCAGGGCCACTACCATTCTCCAGGGTCCCTGGGGACCACACCACTCTTAATTTGGAGGGTGGTGTCTGTGCGGGGTTCCTGACAAGACTCCAAACCCCATTGCAGCTGGTCGCCAACGTATGTAGCAGGTTGGCCATTCAGCTCAGTGAAATATGTGTAGCCACACTGTTAGTCCCATGTTAATGATCAAAAGTGACAGAACCTATATGTTTTACATGGAAGGCAATTTAAAGGAATACTGCGGGATTTGGGCAATGAGGCCCTTTTTCTACTTCCCCAGAGTCAAATGATGTCTCTGTGTCCAGTAAGAAGGAAGTTAGAGGCAGTTTCGCGAGCCATTGCTAACTAGCATTAGAGCAATGACTGTAGATCTATGGGTATCTGCTGGCATGCAAGTATCCATTTAAGTAGAAGTTGGACCAAAAACAAGTTGGCTTAGGCAATAGGTTTCAGAGACCAATACTTTGCTCCAGGTCTCTCTTTTTCTCCTCACACGCATGCCAGGGGATCTACCCCACAAGCTTGGACTGAGCAGTGACTGAAAGTATGAGCTAAATGTTACAGTGGTATGTCACTTCAAATCAGTGTTGCACTATAGCATGCAGACTCAGAGCTGTGCATTTCAACAAGTGAGCAAGGGAAGGGTTCTCTTCCCTCTCAGTGCAGCGAGAGATGATCGGAAAACAAACTGGTGCAAATGAAGCATGCAATCAGATTATGGGCTGGAGGCTGAGTGGAAATACAGAATGGGAGGCCGGGGAGAGAGAGCTGACCAAAAACCTGGATTTAACATCTCCTGACACATACACATCCACTTAAATACTGCAATTATGGAAGGTGAACCTTAAAATACTACAATGTTGAAGGTGGCCCTTAAAATAATACAATTATGAAGGTGGCCCTTAAAATACTACAATGTTGAAGGTGACCCTTAAAATACTACAATGTTGAAGGTGGCCCTTAAAATACTACAATGTTGAAGGTGGCCCTTAAAATACTACAATGTTGAAGGTGGCCCTTAAAATACTACAATGTTGAAGGTGGCCCTTAAAATACTACAATGTTGAAGGTGGCCCCAAATAAGATGTAGAAATAGAAAAACATTAAAAAAATAGAAACTGTAGAATTATATGAATTGTGCTCATACTAAAATACAATACATTTGTTATGTTATGCTTTAGTAATTGCCATACCCTGTGGATATCACGTCTCAGCAGTGTCACAAACTCACCTAAGGGCTCTTCAGAGCTGGTATAGGTGGAGGTGGGCGATGCAACTGGAATCTCTGCAACAGAGAAACCACAGCACAAACATAATGACATTTCACATCACCACTCAAGTTTGACAGCTTCATAGGTGGAAAAAAGGAGCAAAGTTGTTAGAATGTCTCAGTTCAATTTCCTGCTCACCTTCCTTTGGGCTTAAATGAACCTCAGAGCATTGGTGATATACTCTCAGATATTCCTTAATAGGTTGTCATGTTATTGATTGCTGATTAGAACACAGCGATTGTGCTTGGAATACACATTAATAGCCAATTTCCCATCACTCTCTTGTATTCGTGGCATGCTGTATCGTAAGGCACAGAGAGCCAGGGCCCCTGGCCTTGTTAAAATTGAACTTGTCAGGAAGTTTGATATAACAAAAATGTTATATTAAGCTATTAAACCTAAAACATATTAGCTCGAAAATACGAGAAACCAAATATTTTCAGCTCAATTTTCAAGACCCCCATTTCCTCCATCTTTTTTTACACTACATTTGTTACTTTCCCAACGAAATGAAGGAAATCCTATTCCAGTGGGTTCACAGATTGATTTTATCGCTGTGGATCCTGGCCAAGCACACTGATTCCTTTTCCACAATGGCTTTGTTGAATTTCCAAATACAACTTTATCGGAAATGTCACCAATTGAAACGGCTGTATAAATGGTGGCCAATTGTAAATGTCTATGTGTCCCAGCCATCCGAGGTATCTTATCTGGTCATGCCAGCTGTGTTGGCGGTGCTAGCCACCCATTAGCCCATCTTGTGTATGAGGTGTCGTTTATCGCCGAGAGGCTAGAATCTGTGGGCTGCTGATACTGCCAATAAACATATCAGTCATCATTACCCTGGACTGGCTGGGTGGATTTATAGGGAGATGGGCTGTTAACGGTGCTGCGACTCACAAGGCCATGTTAGCTTAGACATTATGCTCTGTTTACTTAAGCTCTGGTCTAACTGTAAAATATCCATCCAAAGAAATAAAGGAACAGGGGGAAATAACAAAATGAAATGAACTCAGGCCATGAATTCCTGCATAACAAGCATGGGGTTTTGGTGCGATAGAGTACTTGTCAGCGACTACTCCTATTGATGGGGCCTGTGTTGTTGCTAGCTGGGCTATGGTTGGGCTGACTTGTGTGGTCTGTCTGAGGACATTTCTCTTAGTACTGAGGCAAGTCATACTTATGCAGGGGGCGATAGGAGAGCGGCTCTGCTGGTAGCCCTTGGCACAGCGGTTGCAGGTGATGCCGGTCACGCCGTCCTTGCAGGGACACTGGCCGGTGGTTTGGTTGCAGGTCTTGCCGGCTGCGCCAACTGGATGACAATCACACGCTGTCAGGAGGAAAGAGCAGGAGAAAACAGAGATGAGATGAGATGAAATCTGTTCGGTCTTCACTAGTATTGGTTTAAAACCAATTAGGCGTAAGGCATCCTTCTCAATTCCCTGTGCCTCTCGTTCCTCCAATGTTGACTCTCTGAACTTCAAAGTAAGCTTTGAACAAGCTCAAAGTGACTCACAGGCCACCACAGATGGGGACTGGGACCTCAAACAAATTACAATTACTCCCTTTTTCCTTAATGATTATAGGCCTTGCCATCAGGCATGAGTATTGAGGAACAGTATATTACATGATCAAATAATATCTGTAAGCACTTTGAGACTACACCTGTATGTGTGTGTGTGTGTGTGTGTGTGTGTGTGTGTGTGTGTGTGTGTGTGTGTGTGTGTGTGTGTGTGTGTGTGTGTGTGTGTGTGTGTGTGTGTGTGTGTGTGTGTGTGTGTGTGTGTGTGTGTGTGTTTGTGTGTGTGTGTGTGAGCCGTGCGTATGAGCCGTGCGTGTGTTTAAGCCGTGTGTGACCAGTCTTTGTGTTTTCTCTGTGGAGCGTTGTGATCCACGGCGGGCAGAGCAGAGCCTGTGCGCCTCTCAGATTGAGTTTACAATCTAAAGTTTTTTGGCAAAGAGCTCCTCGCAAATATATCCTGAATAATGTTCCCCATTAATGCGAGAGTGGAACACACATCAAAGCCGTCTGTTTAAGTTGTTAGTCAGGAGGATCGCACATTAAATGTGAGAATTTGGGTTTTGTGCATGTGCACTGCCAAACGTTTACCATAAAACCTGTGTTTGAAGTGGAAGCCCAGCTCTCTCCATTAGAGTTGTATGTGTTTTATGTAGCTGAAGAGTCATTTGAAAATAGCTTTAAGTGGTCCAACAGAGGCTGGAGTTGGGTGTTATTAGCTGGGATTCAACGGGTTTTATGAATATTAGAAGTCACTTGTTAAATAAAAAAACGAAAACTTTTCTGTCCTCTTTCTACTCAATTTGCAGTATAAGTACATGTTGCCAAGTTTGTTTGACACATTTTATTGAGGTATAATAAAATCAGCATAAAATAATCCTGTCCAAAAAAAACTAAAAAACAAGAAGGGTATGAATGAAAAGTCATGTTTCTAATAAAGTCCCCCATCTTTACCAGCCATAATGTTATTGTGGTTCTTACGTCAGGAATACAGTAAATAGTCCCATTAATTTAGAAACAGGATTCTAAACTGTACGGTATATGGACTGAAACTGTAGGCTTGATCTTGCTTTCTGTTGATTTAATGGGCATTATCTTCTATAGCCTTTACAAATGACTTTTTAATGCAGGGTGGGACCAAAAAATGTAAAATAAAATATGAGGTCACTCTTGTCCCTCCCAATGGCATGTGGGTAACATCCATGTGTATTCTAAAGATGTGTGTCTCTTTCTTAAGGGGTTATAAGGGATTGTACTTGAAAGCCACATTAAAATAACTCTAAAATAACACTAACCACACATCACAATAGAGATGCACCACTGCGTCTCCACTCAATCCATCCGCCACCATCTAGTCCTCTTCCTCTGAGCTCAAACCACTGCATTGTGCTCTTAATGTTCTGAGTGCTACACTGGGAACTCACTGGAAACATTAATTAATTTCCCTGCGGTGTGGAGGTAAAGAGTTGCTGAGAGGTTGAGGGGGAGTGTAATTCAGTGGACCGTGTGGCTGCTCCACTGCTGTGGGCTCCCTGGGCCTGGTGAAAGGCTTATATGGCGGAGCGGACGAGAGGACTGGGAATAAAACAAACCGCTAGAGCTGGGGGCCGCCGGGGGCCGCCGGGGGCCGCGCTGTGCTCTGAGAGCCGTGTTTACACTGCGCTTGATGAGGGATGAAGTCGTTAATCTGGGAAATAAAACATGAGGCATTCCACACTGCCACTGCAGACGCCGGTGTTTCGGCTTATAAGGCGGAGGGGTCTATTCTGTAACCGCCACCTTTCAGAGAGTGGTGATCCTCCATTTTGGGGGTTCAGGTTGGAGAATGAAAGCAGACTTCCTCCTGGCTGTGTTGGCACAGCATTGTGTTTCCTGTCCAAAAAACAGCAGAGCGAGATGTTTGGCTGAGTTGAACAATAAATACCATGGGCCCTAACTGATGTCACAAAGCGCTGAGTTTGTCACCTGAGGAGAGCGCAGCAATCAGGCTGTTTGGGTTTGATCCCAGAGTATGGAACAGAGTAAAAGTTGGGGCAGAGCTGGAAGCCTTCAGGTTACTGATACAGCCCTCTAGAAAGCCTAAGACAGGTTGCTGTATGTGGTTAGCGCATTAGGGAAGGAGAGAAACTCTGTAACACTAACCTGCCCATAGCTTCCTCCTCTGCCCGCCCCTGACTGCATCCCAAATATAGACTGTAAAAATGTTTGGACTGGCAGCGTGCAGTGAAACAATGATGCTCCCAACCATTAGTCACTTTCAAGAAGTGCAAAAGATCCATGAAATGTGTTAAGAACAACAGCACAACATGAACTACATTTGCCCTGAACTCCAATTAGGTGTGAACTCTGACTGGGTCGGTGGCTGACTTTTATATATGATGGAATAGTCAGTATGAGTTAAGAGTGGAGGTCCCTTGTGGTCTGCAGTAGGAAATGTAATATGTTGCAGTTCCTGTGACTAATTAGCTAGTGGTGTACCAGGCTGAAGGGCACTGGAGAATAGGTACTCTGAGAACCCATTCTGAGCCAATAGGAATGCAGCCACGGCTGTGGTTGGAGACCACAATATGCGGGTCTGCACAGAGTCACTCACTTGTCACTGAAGCGCAAGCTGGGTCTCAGTGTAATACAGCACATTGAGATGTTGTAATCGGACTGGAAAACAAACGACTTGAAACAATATTCTGTCTTTCATACAAGGAGGATATTACACTCTTAGAAAAAAAGGTGCTACTGTATCTAGAACATGAAACTATTTTTCGGCTGTTACCATAGGAGAACCCTTTCTGCAGAGGGTTCTACCTTTAACCAAAAAGCGTTCTCCTATCGGGACAGCCGAGTAACTATTTTTTTGAGTGTAGGATATTGTTGTATTATATCTCTTTGGAAAGACTAGAAGTCCTCCAGTTCAGGGTAATGTGGGATGTTGGTGGATCTGATGCTGATTTGAAATGTTTGGCTTGTTCAAAGAGACTGTTTGAATCAACTCCTGCACTCCTGAATTCCATGGCAGACCTCACTTCTATTGTTAGCCACTCATCTTTTTGTTCTCCACCTCCCCCGTTACAATTCACAGAAATGTAGGGCGATTCATTATAGCTCTCCAAGTTAAGCAAATAAAGTCTAATAAAATGTGGTCACTAGGGACCGAGTGTTGGGATCCTCCCCTGCTTTAGTGATAAAGGTACTTCAACTACATTGTTTCAAAGGCTCTGTCCACAGAAATGCTGTTATTACTGTAACCTGTAACCTCTATTTGAGAGAGATAACTTATGACTTGGACAAGAAACAGAGGTAGAAGTTAAAGCATTTGAGGTAAATGCGCAAAATATGCTTTTTATTAATCCACTCACTCAAACCTGCTTCATCTTGTGCTGGTGTTTGTGTGATTGCATGTGTGTCTGTGTGTGCGTGCACGTATGTGTGTGTGTGTGTGTGTGTGTGTGCGTGCGTGCGCGTGTAAGTTTGTGTGAGTGACAGGTGCTTGTTTGCTCAGTGCCTCAGAGCCTGGCTTCTCTCCTCTCCCCACGGTGCAGGGAGACAGAGGGAGTGAAGCTTTTCTCTCCTCACACACTAATCCTGAACAGCATGGACTCAAACCTGACTTATGTGCTCACACCTGTGAGTGTGTGTGTGTGTGTGTGTGTGTGTGTGTGTGTGTGTGTGTGTGTGTGTGTGTGTGTGTGTGTGTGTGTGTGTGTGTGTGTGTGTGTGTGTGTGTGTGTGTGTGTGTGTGTGTGTGTGTGTGTGTGTGTGTGTGTGTGGAGATGGTGGATGATAGCGAGATCTGTTTCCACTCAACTGTACAGCGGATCAGCTCACACATCACTCAGTTTGTTTTGCTTGTGTTGTCATGGAATTCCCACTAGACTCCAAATACCAGAATCACACAGGTCAGCAACACTCACACTGGCAAGGTGGGAGCTTTTGTCTTTACAACTATCTTTCACCTGTCTCACATAATAATAAATAGTAGTGAAGTAGTGGAAAGTGCTACGCAATAAAGTTATCAAAAGATAGTTGGAAGACTTGTTTCCTGCTGATAATTTGTTGAAATTCTAGATATCATGGCAGAACAATTCAACTTGTTCTCCAACAACATACGTCAAGAAAGTCCAAAACCGAAGCAGAATATCAAATAGCGTGAGGTTTGGGTGTCATGCTGCCATTTTGAGTAGCCCACCCAGCAGACACCCAGCCCAGGAACTGTACCTTTGCAGGCCCTCCTGTGGGAGATGGCCTTGGACATGTCCCGGAAGAAGCCCTCCTTACAGTAGTGGCAGTGGCGTCCGGCAGTGTTGTGGCGGCAGTTGAGACAGACTCCGCCGCTCCTCCGCCCAGACAGCTTGTACAGCTCCATGTTGAAACGACAGCGCCGGGCGTGCAGGTTACAGTGGCAGGCTGCAGAAAGATGGCGAGAAGGCGAGGGGGTGAATAACACTCAACACAAAAAAAACTCCCACCATGCAACCTTGTAGTTCAGCTAGTCCAGTGCTTCATAAGCTGGAACTGAAAACTGATGAACTCAGCAATTTCATTCACATGTACAGTATATCACAGTAGGGTGTTGACCACGCTACTTTCCAATTTCCAAAAGTCTAGTGGAGGGGAACCAAATAACAGCCAGTGAACTGTAGTGTATGGAGACCCTGAGAAAGTTACTGTTACTTTAATGACATCAGTGGGTCAAAGTCCTCTGGTCAGACATGTCATTTGGAGACAATGAGTTATGAAAACAGATGGATTGGCCAGGCCATGAGCGATCCAGTTTCTAAGAGTAAATGGTGTAGTCCGACTCCTTTCCCCTCCACCTGCTTATAGATTTGACCTCTGACCCCTAGTGATGTCAGGAGAGATTTCCTTTCCCACAGATCTCGCAGCCTTCACTAACTCTCTTAGTTGTTTTATTGTCATAACATTATGAAGGATAACTTCCCAATTAAATCGGGTGATTCATTCTTCAGTTCTCTCTGTGCGTTAGAGCCAGGGTGGACTTTCCACCTCTGCTCTAGTGATATTCTCTTCCAAAGCAATGTGAAAGAACTTCAATTTTTTGGCTTGCATTTGAGCTTTTCTGTTTTAGTCTCATCCAGGCACATACTGCTGTGAAAGAGCTGGAGGAGGAGAAGCCCGCATAGTTTCTTATTTGTGGATAATCTCTCCATCAGTGCACCCTGCCTTACGGTTATAGCCACAAGATCTGAGTGATAAGGGCACATATGCTACACGTTCATCAGCACTCCCAATCACGTACCAACCAACTCACACCTGCCATTGGGGACCAGGGTTGCCAGGTGGGTGGGATTCAGAGCTGCTTCCTCTAAATTGGGGCTTAAACACACACAGTCACACACAAACCGAGGTGTTTGGCAGATGTCATGGGCTTATCACACCTCAAACCCCAGGGCCGATCAGCACACTCAGGGCACACCAGACCCCCGGAGCTTTGAAGCGCCCCCCCCCTCCCTCCCTTGCTCTTTACCGCCTTCTTATCCCATAAGTTATCTACACTTTGGGTGGACGTGTGAGTACAAATGTAATGGGATTTTTTATGAATGGGAAATGGAATGGAATGCTCTTAGTTTTCTTACCAGAGGAAAACATCCTACAGATAAATGCCCAAATAAAGGAAACACCAACATAAAGTGTCATGGGCATTGAGAACAGATAGATATTCTACAAGTGTCTGGAACTCTATTGGAGGGATGCTACATTATTCTTCCACCAGAAATTCCATCCTTTGGTGTTTTGTTGACGGTGGTGGAAAACGCATCTCAGGCACCACTCCAGAATTGCCCATAAGTGTTCAATTGGGTTGAGGTCTGGTGACTGAGACACACACACACACACACACACACACACACACACACACACACACACACACACACACACACACACACACACACACACACACACACACACATACACATACACATACACATACACACACACACACACACACACACACACACACACCCTTTAAACCCCCTATGCTCCTTTGAGACCCCTATTTTAAAGTCACTGAGATTTCTTCTTCTAGCCATGGTAACCAAAATAATGGGTAAGTGGGCGTTTTTATACATGAGCATGGGACATTAAGAGATGTTAATTGCTTAATAAACTCAGGAACCACACCTGTGTGGAAGCACCTGCTTTCAATATACTTTGTATCCCTCATTTACTCAGGTGTTTCCTTTATTTTGTCAGTTACCTGTATGCTGGTACTGTAACTTTAATCTTCACAGTGAGCCAGATGAAAGTTGAGAGATAAGAAATACCAGGTAAGTATCTGGGCACATGCATTCTGCATGCAATATAGGCCAAATCTCCTATTACTTTGACAAGCAGCACGTCTTTGTGAGGTCTGTGTGTATAAAATACTGCTTCAGCCTGTGTGTGACCCACTGTGTGTGGTGTCTATGTGTGTGTGAGAGAATGTCTGCATCATGTGATTAATAAGCGTTATCTCCTTGGCTTTCCCCAGCCTCTCCTAATGAGCGCTGTGCTATCTCATACACACTTCCCTGGCCGGCTCTCCAATCACTCCTCTAATTGTCCCTCAGTGCCAAGGCCTCAAGTACTGATAAGCTATATTTAGACCAGCTGGCCCAAAATATCCCTCACAGCATCTATCACACACACTGTTGTGTTTACAACTGGGAAGCCTGACAACAAAACAACAAGTGAAGAAACAAACAAAATCTCCCTAGTTTTCAATATGTGTTCAATAAGAGCTTAAATTTTGTCCAATTACGGGAGGAAATGTGATTTCTGTAGTTTCACATCAATAATAGAGATCGTAACAGTGGCTACCTACCTGGCAGTGTAGCCTACACGTAGGGCCTTTTTGTTGTTATTCGAAGCACTGTCGAACATACTTAGAGGTACACCATTTCAATCTATTTATTTTCAAGTGTTGTAATACTGCATAGTGAAGGACATGGTAGGTGTGAGACGCTGACATGATGAGTCATCCAACAGCTCGCTGTAGGTGGATTAATATTCTGTGTTCTGTGAGAGAATCTCATGGCCATACATGCCCTGTATTGATAGCAGGTTCTGGATTGTTGCAGGGACTCAGCACCTCCCTGCCACAGATACACATAACCTACCTGTCACCAGGTGTCTGATGTTAACCAAACACTCTGTGTACACGGCTGCCTGTGTTCCTAGGCCGCAGACAGAGGAGTTGGGTGATTTGTATTGAGAGGAATGCTGCGCTTGTTCAAGGATGAAGAGGAAAGGAATTCCAGTGAATTATTGTTTATCCGGGATCAATTAGTCCCTCAGTCAGTGAAGGCCCATAATGATAGTGGCCCATATTATGAGAGGATGCTGTGTGCCAAGCCAAACAAGCCTCTCATCCTCACCCTGTCAGTGATCTGAGAAAAACACAACATCAGTGCCCTTAGGAGATTAATATACTTGTCACATTCTCTCCGAGGTATCTAAATCAAATCAAACTTTATTAGTCACATGCTCCGAAAACAACAAGTGTAGACCTTACCGTGAAATGCTTACTTACAAGCCCTTAACCAACAGTGCAGTTCAAGAAAGAGTTAAGAAAATATTTAACAAATAATCTAAAGTAAAATATAATACAAATAAACACAATAAAATAACAATAACAGGGGGCTCTGGTACCGAGTCAGTGTGCGGGGGTACAGGTTAGTTGAGGTAATTTGTACATGTAGGTAGGGGTGAAGTGACTATGCTTAGATAATAAACAGCGAGTAGCAGCAGTGTAAAAATAAATGGCGGGGGGGGGGGGGGGGGGGGGGGTCATTGTAAATAGTCCGGTGGCCATTTGGTTAATTGTTCAGCAGTCTTATGGCTTGGAGGTAGAAGCTATTAAGGAGCCTTTTGGTCCTAGACTTGGCGCTCCGGTACCGCTTGCCGTGTGGTAGCAGAGAAAACAGTCTATGACTTGGGTGACTGGAGTTTCTGACAATTTTATGGGCTTTCCTCTGACACCGCTAATTATACAGGTCCTGGATGGCAAGAAGCTTGGCCCCAGTGATGTCCTGTTTGGCCATGCAGTCTTGGGTGAACAGGGAGTACAGGAGGGGACTAAGTACACACCCCTGAGGGGGCCCAGGGTTGAGGATAAGCGCGGCAGACGAGTTGTTGCCTATCCTTACCGGCCTGTCAGGAAGTCCAGGATCCAGTTGCAGAGGGAGGTGTTTAGTCCCTGGGTCCTTAGCTTAGTGATGAGCTTTGTGGGCACAATGGTGTTGAACGCTGAGCTGTAGTCAATGAACAGCATTCTCACATAGGTGTTTCTTTTATCCAGGAATGCAGTATTTCCATGACACACTTGATTTTAATAGGTTGATATTTCTGAGCGCCGGGTTTGTTTTCCTCCTATACCTATACCTCCTATACCACACGTATATACCCTATACGCCTCCCGGTGCAGGGGCTGTGCATCAGGTCTAACTGTGAGAGTCTACCACATTGCTTACTGTAAACCTCCCGGTGCAGGGGCTGTGCATCAGGTCTAACTGTGAGAGTCTACCACATTGCTTACTGTAAACCTCCCGGTGCAGGGGCTGTGCATCAGGTCTAACTGTGAGAGTCTACCACATTGCTTACTGTAAACCTCCCGGTGCAGGGGCTGTGCATCAGGTCTAACTGTGAGAGTCTACCACATTGCTTACTGTAAACCTCCCGGTGCAGGGGCTGTGCATCAGGTCTAACTGTGAGAGTCTACCACATTGCTTACTGTAAACCTCCCGGTGCAGGGGCTGTGCATCAGGTCTAACTGTGAGAGTCTACCACATTGCTTACTGTAAACCTCCTGGTGCAGGGCTGTGCATCAGGTCTAACTATGAGAGTCTACCACATTGGTTACTGTAAGCCTCCCGGTGCGGTGGCTGTGCATCAGGTCTAACTGTGAGAGTCTACAACATTGGTTACTGTACGCCTCCCGGTGCAGGGGCTGTGCATAAGGCCTAACAGACTCAGAGATTGAAGTCTTGTTTATTGAAGTCTTGTTTGGCCATGCCCTCAGGAACCTAGTGATTTCCCAATTAGAATAGGTGTATACTTTGCACATGTTTATGGGACCTTTTATGAGCTATGCAGTTTGTTAAACAGCATGTGTTCCAATGTGCTGGTAAAACAAATCCTGGCATCATGTGAAGTTACAACAATAAACCGTTTTAGTTTGAGTTATTTCATTCAAAGTGCTTGTTACAGAGCCTACATGATACCTGCATAATACTTGCATAACACCTGCCTGGTGTCTGGGTGAAGCTTCAGAAAATGAGTCACAAGTATTCATTAACATTCATAAAGCACTTATGAAATCAAAGTGTTCCCACTCATTCCCCCCAAAATATCCAAATCGCAATGGAACTGTAATATATGAAGTCATAGTTAAGTCAAGTAACTATTTAACTAAATCAATAAAAATGACAAGTGACTAATAGCATGCCTGACTTATGAAAGCATAATGAATCAATGGTTATGTTTTATTAAGGATGAGAACCTATGGTATTACAGAATATCGGCATCAATGTGAGGGACATGGAAGTCACTGTTTGGCTCATTAAGAATTATAGCAATAGCTTTAAGTGGATGATACAATATGTTGCCATCACAACCGACTGAAAATCACTCCTACATTACTCTTATGAAGTTCTAATACATCATTGTCATAAATATCTGGTTTAATAGAGAAACGCATATATTATAAATTTTGGTGCCAAAAATCAGCAGACATGCCTCGAAACACTATTGGTAATATGCCTCCATTTCTTTGGGCCAAGGGATTTGTAACAGAATTAAGATCCAACTGTGCATTTGGTCTGTTGATACATACTGCATGACTTTAATGATACAAACGCCCCTGAACGTCTTCTGTGGGGCACTCCCGTTAGATCAGTCACCCTTATGCTCTTAGCTTCATGCCCCAGACATACTCAACATTTTCCTACAATAAATATTTCGATTGCACATTGCTGGAGCAGCTGCTATTTTGAAGAGGGAGAAAAAACAACAAAGGCCTTTTGGAATGAGCTATCCAGATGATGAATCATTTTACGAGTTTCCGGAATGCTTTTGATGACTTGAGCTGGGGTGAAAAGCTGGGGTGAAACGTCTCATATTGGGAGGACTGATTCAGCCAACGGCCCTGATGTTCTTCCATAGCAACCCGTCACCTCAACGTAATGCTAACAAATAAATAAACAAGCGAGAGTGCAGATAAAGAGCGTATAAAGACTCCGTCTGAGCAGAGCTGACAGGTTGAGACAGACAACTGTTTCAACACGAGGACTTTTAGCATGTGTGATTTGTTTTTATTGAGACACACATTGGAGGCGGTGAGGGAGGAGGTTTAAACAGGATGCAGTGATGAACAACCCTGGGGCTGGGGTTCATCTGCAGTGGAAGCAGCACCTGTCTCAGTTCCTTCCTCAGCTATAGGAACTGAATGGAAACTCTGACCTCTCTACGCTGGAAGGTCCAACATCTGCATTGTCCCCCTTAGTGGCCCCTCACACCATACCACTGACACTCGGCATTCAGTTGCTCTCTCTTTTAGAAGGAATGCACACAGGCATTGATGGAAATATTGGTCATCCATGAAGAACATGGAAGAACTGGACAAGAGGGTCTGCCACAGTGACAGTTAATGGTCAGTTCCTGGAAATACTGCATATTGACCAACACAGTTATTTTTCACACTTCGACATGGTTGGCTTAAAGGGTAGAGATGATGGAAGCAGATGAGCTTGTGCGTGGTTACCATGACAACATAAAGTGAGACATGATGATCAATCACTCAGTTCACCTTTAACCTTTGAAGACCTGCCAAACCACACAAGAGTGCACTTTGTGCCCTGAGATGGAAGATGGAAGAGATAAGCCATGCTAATGTATTGGATTTTTGTGTTATGAAATGGTGGTTTTGATTCTGATGCTTTTCCATTCAACCCAAGGACGGAAGCATCCTCTTATGTCAAAAGACAATGCAGGGGTCAATACGCTTAGCCCTTTTTAGTCTTCAGAGGTAAATGCTGATTTTATCAGTAACTACTTGCCTTAAACCAAGTCAGAGTGTAAGCTTATAGGGAAAACTCCCAAGGATAACCTTCCAGCTTTAAGCTATCACTCTTGCCAAGAGAATACAATGCGAAGAATGTTAAAGACCTGCTACTGAAGGTAAACGTAAACTTCAGTAGCCACTACACGGTCATGACAAGCTACAATCAAACTTGAATCAGACTGCCTATACTTTGAGGTATAGTACAACACAAATGTTTTATAACACCATGACAGACCCTGACTATGAGAGTGTACCATAATGAGAACTTGCACTCTAAATGACTGTACATTGTGTTTTACTGAAAGTCTGAAAAACACTTGTCCTATGTGTCCTAGCTCAAGTGGCCCCAATTTCTATGTTACAACAAAAATCCTTTATAAAGGCCCTTTGGCCTGGTAGCAAAATGTCAGAAGTGAAGTATGTTGAGCAGCACTGTGTGCCTGAGGACTAATAGGATCTACTTTACACCACCAACCCCTGTGGCCGTGTTTAGTAACGAGAAAGCCTCCCTAATGGGCTCCCATTTCCCACTACTAACGCAGGTTTAATAGCAGTGTGTGTGTTCTCTCCCTGCTCCCCATCTCAGTGGGACACCCTACCCCTCTCTCCCTGTGGGCTCTCTCTCACACAGAGGCAGTTTGGGAAGGCATCTCCCCTCCGCCTCGCTACGCAGTGATGTCATGGGGAGTGCTCTCTTTTTACGAGCGCAGCTCTGTGATCTCTGGCGGAGATCAATTAGCTGAGCAATCAGGCCTCCCCTGCTTTTGTGTGAGTAACTCCTCGTAAAACAGAGTGGTTGCCTGGCGACCGGGCACGTGGCGTCTCAACAAAAACAGCCACCCAATGTCAGGCCAAGCCGTGCTCTAAGAACGAAGGCAGAATTAAACCGTGGTTCTCCTGTTCTGAGCATAACATTAGCTAATATAATGTAACATTAGCGAATGCTAATGTATCCAGTGTGATGGTTGGTGACTGGTGCCACTGTCAAAACCAGTTGTTAATTGGCCTAAACGATGCCAGTCTACTGCATACAAAATATCATAACCATGGAGAAGTTGGGGTTGGATCCATGTTGTCTGAGAGTTCATTAGAAGCCTCTCAAAAAACATTGTGGATCTCAATGACAATGTTTGTGTTAGCCATCTTTCCCAAGTATTTCTTTGCATGTGTTAAAAAGGCATGGCTACTGTATAGTATGCCGCCTTGTTCTTTTAGAATAGCTCAAGTGGAACCACACATCACCTGTACATGAACCCACAGAGACTGCTCTGTATCACAACCCTTAACTACCAGAGAGCTCTGCTCCCTCCCCTCAACAATTAGTTGTGATGCCAATGATAATACACCATATCTTGTGAATAATAATATACGTATAATGAGCAACATATCTCAGTCCATTTATCCTGCCTGCACAGGGCTGGGAACAGGACGAGAGCAGGCAGGAGAACACCTCAGTGGAAATGATCTCGCTATCAAACAGAGCCCAATCAAACTGCTACTCTCCCAATCCACAGATCTGTTCTCATGGCCTCTGGTCTGAATGAGTCACGCTCTATTTAAACACTCCAGGTCCCCACAGTCAGGAGTCCTCATCACCTCCAGGGAGGTGATAAAGGTCGCTAAGACTTAGCGTGTGCATTAGATGTTAGCAACCGCACTAAGGGTAATTGTGACTTATGTGAACTCCGCTGCTGCCTGGGCGGTCAATGTGGGAAAACATTGGACTATAACATTTCCAATTAAAGTATCAGGCTGACGTGCTAGTGGCAGAGCATCCTGTGGTGTCATGAGCTGCTGGGCGGTGGGAGAAAATAAACAAGAGTATATGGGGGGGGGGGGGGTCGGTTGGACGGGTCATCTGGGGGGCATTTCCGCTTTAGCGTATGTACTGTACAGCACCGGTGAGGAAATACGCCAGAATGAAATATATCTCAGTGATGGCACAGTGGTCTACGACACTGCATCTCAGTGCTAGAGGTGTCACTACAAACCCTGGTTTGATTCCAGGCTGTATCGCAACTGGCCGTGATTGGGAGTCCCATAGGGCAGTGCACAATTGGCCCAGCATCGTCCGGGTTAGGGTTTGGCTTGGGTAGGCCGTCATTGTAAATTATAATTTGTTCTTAACTGACTTGCCTGGTTAGATAAAATATAGGTGGTGCAATCATCTTATCAACAACTGAATTTCTGATTTATTTGTCTATCCCCATGGTGGAGAGAGAGCGAGCAGAAATCCGTTGTGCTGTAAAACATAAACGATGATCCATCGCAACCCTGACATGTTTATTGGGCTTTTCTCCCCTTTTCTCCATGGGCTCATTTATAACCACGCAAACTGGTTATGTTATGTTAAAATCTCTCTCAAATATGTTTTATGTTTTCGAATGTGTCAGGCCAGCCATTTTATTTCTCAATAATCAGAGGATCATTAAAGGTCCTTATCCCAGTGTTGTTGGAGGCTTTCCTTTTCGTGGCTTGTTAAACTTTCTCTATTAATCAAAACAGGTGGAAAGCTCATAATGTGAGGTAAATGAGGAAATGTTTGAGCCCTTTTCCCAGATGTCCTTGGGAAAAGGGACTGAGCAGTTCCATTCTGGCAAGAGAAAAGAAAATGTTATGGAATAATTGTTAATGATTGTTTTCGTGGAAACACTGAGAAGTCAATGTGAGTTGTGTTATTTCATACTAATTTCACCAAAGTCCCAAAGTTTGTTCTGGTTGCTAGGTGGCTTTCAGGAGATGGAATTGGGCTGGAGAGGAAAAGGCAGGGTTCCTCCTTCTGCACGCCAGCGTTTTGTTATCTTAGGGAACCCAATGAACCTACAGTAACTACGTCCTGAGCCAGATAGAAAATACACCAATCTAACCTGTACGTTTTAACCGTCTGGTTCCAATCACTGTCAGATACAGTTTAATCCTATACATTTTACATAGACTTACATCACATTGATGTCTGTCATTTCTGTCACTTTCACTTAGGTCAGAATTATCAACTTGTCTCCAGATAAGATATCACAGAACTGTCTGGCTTTTCACAATGACTTATTCAGATCAGACAGTTCCAATATGTCTTTCATTGTAACACTATATGCTACAGGCTTGTTATGTTGATTTGTCTGTCAGTTGTGAGTGATTGGAGAACAAGACAAACTTAGAGTCATTAAAGAAACTACTCTTCGGTGAGAAGCCAAACCTAGAATGAAACAGTAAAATAAGCTTGAAAGTCAACCAGGGCTTGTTAATGATCTTTTGGGGGGTAATTTAAAATGGAATGCAGTGTGTATACGACATGTTAACTTTAAGGGTTTACTGTAATTTATGCAATTCCCTGAGATACGGAGTGGAAACCCTTCTGAAGCTACTGGCCACTGTTTAATTTACTGTTTTCATTGTGATTTAAACATGGACACTGAGGTTGTGGCCTGGAAGTTGCTGTGACCTATAAGCTCATTGAAATGATTGCGTCTTCTTTGAATCATTTCCATCTGTTGATGGGATGGGTCAAGTCCACCATTTTGGGTTTGATACGTGTTGAGGAAATGTCACTCTTGAAGTTTAAAACATTGTGTTACAGAGCCCAGACTCTGCCATTGTTACATCACAGCGTAATCTAACTTGGGCTTTGGTCTCTGTTTGTTATTGGGC
The DNA here is from genome assembly GCF_002021735.2 of Oncorhynchus kisutch. Classification (NCBI taxonomy): domain Eukaryota; kingdom Metazoa; phylum Chordata; class Actinopteri; order Salmoniformes; family Salmonidae; genus Oncorhynchus; species Oncorhynchus kisutch. The sequence goes on along the minus strand of NC_034179.2, from coordinate 77,939,783 downwards.
CTCTTAGCTCATTCCATTTCCCACCCGTCTGTGAGGAAACCAGATACCATATCTCAAACTCACAATCCTGAAGAAACGAAGCTCAGTATCTTGGAAAATAAACCATATTGCATAAAGAAAAGGGTTGTGAAAAGAAGGCCAAGGATCCCCATCATCTCACCAACCCCATGCACACACATTATATGCACACACAAACACGCACACGTGTACACTCAGTGTTCATCGCCCAAGACATCCGCATGGCAGGGAGGAGGGTAGCCTAGTGGTTAGAGCATTGGACTAGTAACCGGAAGGTTGCGAGTTCAAACCCCCGAGCTGACAAGGTACAAATCTGTCGTTCTGCCCCTGAACAGGCAGTTAACCCACTGTTCCTAGGCCGTCATTGAAAATAAGAATGTGTTCTTAACTGACTTGCCTGGTTAAATAAAGGTAAAATGTTTTTAAAAAAAATCTCTGCCTGTGGGTTTGGACCAGCAGGAGTGGGAGGAAGTAATGCCTGAGGGTTTGGGGTGTGTGGAGTGACCATGACTCCAGGCAAGTGCTGGTTCCCTGGCCAGAGTATATGACAGCCTCCCTGGTTTTCATCTTTCTTCTCCAGGACTGGAAGACGTATGAAAGGCTGCGTAATCCTCTGCCTGTGCAGGGTTCCATGCTCCAGGAGCCAACAGAACAGAGATCTGCTCCACACAGCACGGCAGCAGGAGGAGGAGGAGGAATGTGATTGATGAATCCCCAGGTTTTTACTTCTTGCAGCAGATGGAACCCTGGGATATTTACAGTTCTGTGGGGAAGGAGGGGGGTCTGGTAGCCATTGTCCTCAAGACCTACTGATTATATCCTACTGTTATTTATCCCCCTGGATTTCCCCCTAAATCCACTAAGTGGTTCCTTATTCAGAGAAAGGAATTGGTCACTGGGGTATGGGAGAAAGACATGTTGTGTAGGGGGTGACTGAAATCAATTTAAAAGTACTGAAGACCCTTGGAGAGGCCCAAGCAGAAGTTATTTGGACAAATAAATAAAAGTGGGAACAACTCCATTTCCTTATCACGGCGGTGATTGGGTCTGCTGTTTGTTTGTTTTACAATGTTCTGGAGAGAAGTCATTCTGAGAAGTGGTTTTTAATGAGGAGGACGAGAAGAGTCACTGAAGTCGTTCTGAGAAGTGTTTTTTAATGAGGAGGACGAGAAGAGCTTTCTGAAGTCGTTCTCGAGAGAAGTGTTTTTTAATGAGGAGGACGAGAAGAGTCACTGAAGTCGTTCTGGGAAGTGTTTTTTAATGAGGAGGACGAGAAGAGGTTGCTGAAGTCGTTCTGGAGAGAAGTGGTTTTTAATGTGGAGGACGAGAAGAATCACTGAAGTCGTTCTGAGAAGTGGTTTTTAATGAGGAGGACGAGAAGAGGTCACTGAAGTCGTTCTGGAGAGAAGTGGTTTTTAATGAGGAGGACGAGAAGAGGTCGCTGAAGTCGTTCTGGAGAGAAGAGGTTTTTAATGAGGAGGACGAGAAGAGTCGCTGAAATCTGCACATGTGAACTGAACAGAGATACGTTTTTCAATTAGACGCTACACAAGCCTTGTTGTATCTGAAGACACGTTTTCCAGCTGAAATTAATTGAGTGTTGATACAACACTACCATTCAACAGTATGGATCAGTCAAAATCTTCAATCAGTCAAACATTTTTACTTCGACTTGTTGGTCCAGTTTGTTGGTGTAAAAGCAAACAGTTGCTGAAAAACTCCTTAGCTCTGATGCAAACGACATGGTGAAAATGAAAAGCCTCCTGCTGACTGTCTCAGATTCTAATGAGTCAAGCCTTCGTTCAGCCATAATAGAGCTAGTTGCCATTTGTTGTTTTTGTCTTTTAGTTTAAAAGGTCCTGTATCCACATAACAACAGGGAGGATGGCATCAGCCAAGGGCCGTTAGCTCGGCTTCTACTGGGAGTTTCTATCCACATAACAACAGGGAGGATGGCATCAGCCAAGGGCCGTTAGCTCGGCTTCTACTGGGAGTTTCTATCCACATAACAACAGGGAGGATGGCATCAGCCAAGAGCCGTTAGCTCGGCTTCTACTGGGAGTTTCACAATGCTGAGGTAATAGGGTAATTGCGATAACCAGCCATGCCATTGCACAGGGAAGTGTGTGTGTGCGTGTGTGTGTGTGGGCAGGGGGTGGTAACGTCCCAGTACTGGCTGTGTTGGGTGGCAGCACAGTGGGGGAGCTGGTGGGGGGTCTGTAACTGAGCGGTGGAGCGCGGAGCGTGTCATTTCACTGGGCCATTAATCATTCCCAGACTCCCCAGCTCCAGTGCCGCGTAGGGGCTCCATGCGCTCACACTCAAGCTAGGTGGTCCTGTCGCCACTGCCGTAGCAGCCCAGACAGGCAGAGGGTGGCGGAGGTTAAACCCATGTAGGTTAAACATGCAAACACACACACACATCAGCTTCCAATGCCTATGTCAACAGATACATCCAAACAACACACACAGATAAACAAACTAATACACATTCATTCCATCACACACGGTTATCAACAGAAATAAATATAGCATATTTGCTTGTTTTGACAGAAATGGCAATTTCTTCTTCCTTGGCTTCTCTTCAGACACTAGAAGATAATACCACCCAGCAACCAGTGTAACACACTATTTAATCCCTCTCCATCCTCCACATCCCCCTGTTCTCTACTTTGGAATTACAAGACGGCAGATTTTATTCTGGGGGACAGTTTATATGCATACACAGGATGGATATATAGTAGACAGACTCCCAGCTCTACCTGTGTGCTCCCTCTCCTCTGTTGACCATTGAGAACCCTTGTATATTTAAGCCTGTATTTATTTAAGCCACCCCCCAGCATCACTAATGTACCTCAGCATAGTTACCCCATAGAGACAATGAGGTCACAGATTAGCAACGTGTGCGGCTGTTCCATTTAGTTGCCAGACCCACCTGTCTCCGTTTTCACTGTGAGATCTCTGAATTATACAGTCTCTACAATGTCCTCTTGACTTGTGATACAGCACCTCAAGCATTCATAATATGACCTGTGATATGTATAATGCAACGCTTGTCAGCAGTTATCACGTATTAGTAACACATTGACTGTTTCAGGTCCTAAAGAGAGGACAGTGCCCACCCAGATAAACAGAGACTGGACCTGTATGTCCTCTGACACACTGAAGCAGTGTGAAATGACCCCTCATGGTCCTCTGACATCAGAGTCAAGAGAAAAGGAATCCTAAACCAAAGCTACCATTTCCTTCCAAATGTTGAGGGCCACCTCTCCAAACCGCCGTCCACAACATAGCCATAGAATATTTTCTCTATTGTCTTAAAAGGCAGAGTAAAGCCTTTTTGGCTCTACGTTGATGTCTGCCTTGAATTATAAGCTCAACGAAACAAAATCCCCAAAAACATGAAGCATTTGCCCAGAGGACACTGGATTCCACCAGAGCTTGGATTTTGAGATCTCAAAAATATACGTCTTTGTTTTTTAGTCTCTCTGTATACAGTGAAACCTCCCAGCTCACCACATCCACACAGGCTGATGTGCCAAAAGGACTGTCCTGCAGGCCCACCATATGGAGATACACTGTAGTTTCCACTTCAGTTACGGAACAGAATTAGTCTGGGGATGTTTTGGAATGAGTAACAGCCCAAATGTACTGCTATTCATTACCTTGTTAGCATAGAGGTTCATCGTTTGGACTTTTAGAACTCCTGATATTGACCGCAGATTCTTTTATTTTCTTAAGACTGCAAATTTGACATTGTTTTTTATATACAGTATGCGTCTCTACAAACGCGCAGACCGTACTTTTTCCTTGAAGAGGCCAAATGATATGACCTAATGATATGATTTTAGTCTAAGTGCAGTCTAACTGACCTTCTATTCCCAGTGGGGCGTTTAAAGGTGTCTGAGTTTTCATCTGTCTGTTGAGAGACTCCCAATACTGACCTGTCTGCAACCCACCTGCTTCTGATTAACTGCTCAAAAAGCTCTCCTCTCTCTCCTACTTGTTTTCATTTTTGTGTTTTATTTTGTTGGTTATTTTTCTCTTTCATTCAAAAAAAATATATATATTTTACAGAGATTCATTTTTAGGTCTGCATGGCAAATTTCCTGTTGCTTGGTACCCATAATTGAATGTTGCATTCTTTCAGCCCATGAGACCTTTCTTTGCTAGCTATGTTCATGAAGAAATACTGTATTCTATGAAAACAAGTAACTATCCATACAAAACAAGTAACTATCCATACAAAACAAGTAACTATCCATACAAAACAAGTAACTATCCATACAAAACAAGTAACTCAATAAAGTGAAAGCATTTTATTTGCTCCAATATACTTTCACTTAATATGCTACATACTTTAACGAAAAAAATATTTGCTAAAACAGAGAAAATAATGGTTATTAACTAAATAGAAATAACAATCATATAAAACTATTCTAAATAAGGATTAATAACTCAAAAAATCCAAACCTACAAACAGGTCACCAAATCCAGATGGACCTAACCCCTGGCAGTAGATGATGGCTGCTTGGGGCCGAAGAGTTCCTCTACAAGAACATCTATGACATCATCTTTTCAATAAGTTATTTTTCCTGTCACATGGGCTACAAAGGAAGCGGAATGAGACCCAGATGGTGGGCAGCCCCGGCCTCGACCCAGACTGGCAGCCCAGGGGAAGGCAGCCGGACTAGAGTCAGCAGAAACAATGTCAATGGTCCCAGTCAGCCACATGGAGAAAGAACTGAGCTGTCAATGTCAATGGTCCCAGTCAGCCACATGGAGAAAGAACAGGCCTGCAGAGAAACTCACTGAGCTGCTGAAGGCCTCGTCAACATGGGGTCAAAGCATGGGATTTGTTAGAGCCTGTCTCCTCTTCACTTTTTACCAGACAGGTGGGATAGCTCAACCAGAGATATCACCGTTTAAACAAAGCTCTGTGTTCTATAACAGGGTCTTTTGACTGAACAACCTCTGCAGTAGAACATGAACTTCTACTTTAAAAATGCTCTCTCCAAACGGTTCCCTTTGAGACATAGTGAACGCAATCCAGTGGGCTTTCGGGGTGATTTAAGAGCTCACATAAAGATTTAGCACACTTTGACACTATTTTTAGTGTTGGTCCAACACAAGTATGTGCTGGACCGCTCGGGAGGAGAGCCTGTGGGATATTGATATAATCACATCTAATTCAACATCCCTGTAGGTGGTAGACGTGTCAGTCCAAACCAAGAATGACTTCTGTTTCTGTTCGATAGCTGCCAAATACTTTCAACAGTGTACAAAACATGCTGATAACAATTATAGGGAAAAGAGCATCTTGTGAGAGAGTGTGGCTGTTTTATAGGTTTGTCACAAAGGGAATACAGGTGCATGCCATGCGTCGTTTGTATCCTCTTTCAATCTACATGTAAATTCCCTTTTGTCCTTTCTGTAATATGTACTATAAACCAGGGGGTTGGACAGTTTCTTTTCAATTGCTTTCTCTCTCTGGTTCTTTGTGACAGGCTCTTTGTTATGTTGATAGTTTAGGGGGGTTAGACACATGCAGAGATCTGTGTAAAGCAACAGGTCAAACATGGCGGAGGAGCCAGTGGCAAGTGACTGATACTACCCCTCTGCCAGAGAATCCCAGCTCAGAGAGAAAAGAAGACCATGCTGAATTACCAGGCCTTGGCAGGAACTTTCCAACTCTCCCTCTACATACAGAAAGGCCCTCAACCGTAAGGCTCTCCAGAGGGTAGTGAGGTCTGCACAACGCATCACCGGGGGCAAACTACCTGCCCTCCAGGACACCTACACCACCCGATGCTACAGGAAGGCCATAAAGATCATCAAGGACATCAACCACCCGAGCCACTGCCTGTTCACCCCGCTGTCATCCAGAAGGCGAGGTCAGTACAGGTGCATCAAAGCTGGGACTGAGAGACTGAAAAACAGCTTCTATCTCAAGGCCATCAGACTGTTAAACAGCCACCACTAACATTGAGTGGCTACTGCCAACACACTGTCAATGCCACTGACTCTACTCCAGCCACTTTAATCATGGGAATTGATGGGAAATGATGTAAATATATCACTAGCCACTTTAAACAATGCTACCTTATATAATGTTACTTACCCTACATTATTCATCTCATATGCATACGTAGATACTGTACTCTATATCATCGACTGCAACCTCATCTACAAGACACTGCTAGGTAAAGTCCCCCCTTATCTCAGCTCGCTGGTCACCATAGCATCTCCCACCTGTAGCACACGCTCCAGCAGGTATATCTCTCTAGTCACCCCCAAAACCAATTCTTTCTTTGGCCGCCTCTCCTTCCAGTTCTCTGCTGCCAATGACTGGAACGAACTACAAAAATCTCTGAAACTGGAAACACTTATCTCCCTCACTAGCTTTAAGCACCAACTGTCAGAGCAGCTCACAGATTACTGCACCTGTACATAGCCCACCTATAATTTAGCCCAAACAACTACCTCTTTCCCAACTGTATTTAATTTTTATTTATTTATTTATTTTGCTCCTTTGCACCCCATTATTTTTTTATTTCTACTTTGCACATTCTTCCATTGCAAAACTACCATTCCAGTATTTTACTTGCTATATTGTATTTACTTTGCCATCTTGGCCTTTTTCGCCTTTACCTCCCTTCTCACCTCATTTGCTCACATTGTATATAGACTTGTTTATACTGCATTATTGACTGTATGTTTGTTTTTACTCCATGTGTAACTCTGTGTCGTTTTATCTGTCGAACTGCTTTGCTTTATCTTGGCCAGGTCGCAATTGTAAATGAGAACTTGTTCTCAACTTGCCTACCTGGTTAAATAAAGGTCAAATAAAAATAAATAAATAAATAAATAAATCCTTATGTAATACATGTATCACTAGCCACTTTAACTATGCCACTTGGTTTACATACTCATCTCATATGTATATACTGTACTCGATATCATCTACCGTATCTTGCCTATGCTGCTCTGTACCATCACTCATTCATATATCCTTATGTACATATTCTTTATCCCCTTACACTGTGTATAAGACAGTAGTTTTTTTTGGAATTGTTAGTTAGATCACTTGTTCGTTATTACTGCATTGTCGGAACTAGAAGCACAAGCATTTCGCTACACTCGCATTAACATCTGCTAACCATGTGTATGTGACAAATAAATTAGATTTGATTTGATTTGACATCAGTGGGCCAAAAGCCTATAACATACATTAAAGAGGAGAACATGAAATCAATAATTAGGCTTGGACGCACAAATGCTCCACAACTGTAAAAGCCCGGTAAGGTCAAAGCCCCATCTCAATGAAATAATAGCGTTGCATTTAACCTCTGTTCAAAACAAAGTTAAAATTGAACAAGTGCAAAATTACACGTATGAGTGACTAAGGCTACCATTTTCAACTTGCCTCAATGGCCACTTGGCAGGCAAGTCTTTCCCACAGTTTCCTTCACACCCCATCAGTCAACGAAGTGAGGAGAGTAGGTCTGATGCGAAAGGGTCAATGCTACGCTGTACATGGTTGGAATACAAAGCAGCTGGGATGAATTTAAGAGATGTGCCTCTTCTGGAAGAGAAAACCTGATGGTCAGGGGAGGAGCCAATTCTCTGTGTTTATTTATCTCCTTCATTTATCTCTTCAATGATAAACCAATCACTGGCCTTTGTGGGTGTGGTGGCAACAGATGAAGCTGATCATTGAGATGTATTTTCCTCATAGCATCTAAGATGCAAAATTAAAGGCAAATCCAACCAGGAAGATTTGAATTTGGTTTAAATTAACTAACTTGCTTTGCATGCCACATCATTGGATGGGAATGCAATGAGAGGGTAACGGCTGCCAATAAGAATGCAGTTCCACTAAATATGATGGCCTCCCCGCATGCAAAGCCATGGGAAATGGATATTGTTTTACTTCCCCAGTGCAGCACCTGCAGTGTAGCCAACTACTCTCCCATATCCACATCTCTCTCTTTCTCTCCACTTCTCTCTTTCCACCTCTCTCTCTCCATCTCTCCATCTCTCCATCACTATCTGTCTTTCTTTCTAGCACTCTCTCTCTCTCTTTCTCTCTCAACTTCTCTCTCGCTATCCACCTCTCTCTGTCTTTCCATCTCTCTCTGTCTCTCCACCTCTCTTTCTGTCTCTCCACTTCTCTCTCTCCACTTCTTTCTCTCTCCACCTCTCTGTCTCTCAACTTCTCTCTGTCTATCCACCTCTCTCTGTCTCTCCACCTCTCTCTCTGTTTCTCCACCTTTCTCTGTTTCTCCACCTCTTTCTGTCTCGCCACTTCTCTCTCTCCACTTCTCTCTTTATCTCCACCTATCTCTCTGTCTCTCCGCTTCTCTCTCTCTCTCCACTTCCCTCTGTCTCCCCACCTCTCTCTCTATGTCTCTCAACTTCTCTCTGTCTTTCCACTTCTCTCTGTCTCTACTTTTCTCTCTCTCTCCACCTCTCTCTGTGTCTATCCACCTCTCTCGGTCTCTCCACCTCTCTCTGTCTCTCCACTTCTCTCTCTCCACCTCTCTCTCTGTCTCTTCACTTCTCTCTCTCTCCACTTCCCTTTGTCTCTACACTTCTCTCTCTCTGTCTCTCCACTTCTCGCTCTCGCAACTTCTCTCTATCTCCCCACTTCTCTGTCTCCACTGCTCTCTCTCTCTCTCTCTCTCTCTCTCTCTCTCTCCACCTCTCTCTCTCTCTCTCTCTCTCTCCACCTCTCTCTCTGTCTCTCCACTTCTCTCTCTGTGTTTCAACCTCTCTCTCTGTCTCTCCACTTCTCTCTCTGTCTTTCAACCTCTCTCTCTGTCTCTCCACCGCTCTCTTTCACTTTCGATAGTACTCAAAGTCAGGGGCCAACCGGAATCCCAGAAAGATCATTAGCAGCAGCCATTCTGAGCCCCTTTAGCCAGACCACTGAGCTGGGCTGTAGCCCAGTGAATAACAGCCTCCCTCGCCCATTCCACACAACGAGGTGTCAAGCCACCCTTATTATTCCCTTCCCTTCCCTTGGACTGCATGCTTATTCTGCCTGTTCTGACGCTTTATCTAATGATACTGCTGACATAGAAAGTGAGGTGGTGAAAGGGGCCTCATTCTGACAGCATGATGGATGCCACAAGTGACAACCTTTTGTTTCAGTAAAACACACTGACATGCTGGCTCTGCACAGGCAAAATGCAGAGGGCAAGGGGAACAACTTGTTCACTTGTTCTGTGTCATTGAACAAACAATGGCAGTGCCAGAACTTGTTTCTTTTCCAGGTTTTGTTTCACTGTAGATGAGGTTTGTTCTGTGTGGTTCTGTTTATATGCTGTGTGGTACTGTTGATACAAGCACCCAAATCTGTTGAAAATTATACTCTACTGATGGAATTAAACTTACTTCTGATTTCAAAGTACCTCGTGTTTTGTCCCCCTCTGAATAGTTGACTTGGCCCAAAGTGGAAGTTTATTCTCTATGTGCCAAAAATATCAATAAAACCACCTTAGTCACCCATCCAATCTGGTAAAAGCACCTGCTTACGGAAACACAACATAACTCTGCGGTCTATCTCTGCCTCGGCAATGTTTCCTTCCTATTGAACTGCTACTACAGTCGGAAACACAACATAACTCTGTGGTCTATCTCTGCCTCGACAATGTTTCCTTCCTATTGAACTGCTACTACAGTCGGAAACACAACATAGGCAATGTTTCCTTCCTACTGAACTACTACTACAGTCGGAAACACAACATAGGCAATGTTTCCTTCCTACTGAACTACTACTACAGTCGGAAACACAACATAACTCTGCGGTCTATCTCTGCAGGGGCAATGTTTCCTTCCTACTGAACTGCTACTACAGTCGGAAACACAACATAACTCTGCGGTCTATCTCTGCAGGGGCAATGTTTCCTTCCTACTGAACTGCTACTACAGTCGGAAACACAACATAACTCTGCGGTCTATCTCTGCAGGGGCAATGTTTCCTTCCTATTGAACTGCTACTACAGTCGGAAACACAACATAACTCTGCGGTCTATCTCTGCAGGGGCAATGTTTCCTTCCTACTGAACTGCTACTACAGTCGGAAACACAACATAACTCTGCGGTCTATCTCTGCAGGGGCAATGTTTCCTTCCTACTGAACTGCTACTACAGTCGGAAACACAACATAACTCTGCGGTCTATCTCTGCAGGGGCAATGTTTCCTTCCTACTGAACTGCTACTACAGTCGGAAACACAACATAACTCTGCGGTCTATCTCTGCAGGGGCAATGTTTCCTTCCTATTGAACTGCTACTACAGTCGGAAACACAACATAACTCTGCGGTCTATCTCTGCAGGGGCAACGTTTCCTATTGAACTGCTACTACAGTCGGAAACACAACATAACTATCTCTGCAGCGGAAACGTTTCCTTCCTATTGAACTGCTACTACAGTCGGAAACGCTGCTCAAAATGGAATTACGCACTTGAGCACCCGCACTTCCTTTGGAGAAATAACTTCCTGCCTTTTCTTTCAGGGATTATTTCTGAGAGTAAAATATAAACCTAGTTAAAGCATTTAGACTAAACAGTAATCATCTGCTTTTTATGTCCTCCAAAATGGATAGTATGCCAAGATTACATGTTTATAAATGTATTTAAATGTACTTGTTAGGTTGTTGTTGTTGTTGTTGTTGTTTTTTGGGGGGGGATTTCCATTTGTTGATATCAATATCTAACAATTTTACTCTCCGATGATTTATGTGGTTACATACTTCAAACAAATATCTATGATGTGTTGTTCTAAACAGTAGAAATATGTCATTGTCATGGTTGGTGTCAACTCATTCAATTCATGAGATGAAATACTATTCAATTCATGAATTGAAAATTGTCCATTATTTTTAAAGGAGGGTGAAGTTAATTAATTCAGTGATTTAAATGTTAATTAATCCAAGGCTAGTCAACGTTGATGAGTATTACAATGCATTTTGATATAAGTGTCAAATATTGTATCATAAAACAAAGTTTAAAAAAATAATTTATTAAGCCAACACATTGTGGTTATATTTTTCCTAAAAATCTGTATTTTGGTTTTGATTTACGTTTTGCATAAATCATTGCAATGTGTAGCTAATCAGCGTTTGGTTTTATGTAAATTAAACGGACTATGCCATTCCATTTTTGTATGGTGGTTTGGGTGATAAAAACAAAGTTTGGAACACGGACCAGCCCTCACTTTATTAAATTCAAATCATTCAATTAAATAATTTTCAACAAAATCCATTTTTTTACATTAACACAATAAGTTGGTTATTGGCGACAACATTTGATATACATTATGCTGACTTTTTCAAATTGGTTGATATACCTTAATTAATTCCCCTCCTCACAATTACTGTGGTTTTCCCATTTTGAATCGTTATCAGATAGAGCATATTTGAACAGGGTAATGAATTCACTGGTGTAATTTACGAATGCATGGTGGATTAGTTTTATTTGACACAATTAAACGATTTAAAAATAACTAATTAGGCAAAAACAATCGGTGGTTTACAAAGCCTAATTCATATTGGATCAATGTGAGATGCTTAAATTGAATTTGAATTTAAGAACTGGATAATGACTATGCTTAAAATGCGTTTTTCAAGGCATAATAAGAAACCTGCGCAATCACACAAAATACTTTCGATCATTATGAGTCTTGCAATTTAGAAGTGACATTTAAATCTCAAAAAAAAAAAACGTTATAGCGCAAAGCTCTGGGTTACAAGGGTAAATAGTTGACTTACCAACACATTCGTTTGCCTCTCTTGCGGTTGCGCGCTGCCAAGGACGGTCATAATGGAAAGGTTTGCACCTGTCACACTCCGGCCCCGCGGTGTTGTGCTTGCACTCGCATACCAGGTTTCCTTCCCTATCTTTTACGCACTTTGAAGCGTGGCCGTTGCACTTGCACCGCCCGCCAACCTGCAGGTCTGATACCGCGTAAAAGTAGGAATCTCTAGCCAGCTCCGAGTCGTCCTCGTTCTCATCCCCAAACGTATGGAGTCGGCTGAACGCCACCTTGATGTCGGTGGCTGTCACCCAGTCCTGCAGCACGGGAGAGTTGTCGAAGTCGTGCGCCGAAGGTCTGCCATCCAAGGTGCTGAACGCAATGAGCCCACCTGTCAGCGGGTGCATGTCCGTGTGAGAGTCTGTGCAAATCGCCTCTTGTTCGTTCTGCTTGGTAATTGCCGCCTTATTCTGCTTGTTATACATCTTCTTACACTGGGTAGAGTAGAATTGGAAAGGAACCCAGGATTTGCCATAGTCCATTGACTTGAAGATAGCCATAGATTCGGGTCGGGGTGAACAGAACTGCAAGCTCACATAGGTGACCTCAAATTTTTTACCCAAAGACAAAGTGAGCGTGACGTTCTGAGGATACTGGACATAGTTTTCTGACTGCCAGCAGGTGAGGTTATGAGGGTTGTTGAGATCAGTTAAATACGCGGGTGGATGAGTCTTCTTTGGGTCCCCTGCATCGCAGGTGTGGCAATCCCTAGTCCTCTCCTCACCCTTCTCGGTCACGACGCAGTACCTTGAGGCCGGGGTTCCACAGGTGCTGGAGACGCGCACGTCCTTCCCGAAAGCAGAGTTCACGAAATCGGGGATGCACCTCCGGGGGTTGCCGTTCTCATCATAGCATGGGTCTGGAGGGGACGACTGGGCAGCAAACATACTCATCCCATAACCTCCAAGAGCCCCCTTAACCACCAGAGAAATGGCCACCGAGGTGACCCAAACCTCTGAAATCCTTATCATTGTAATCCGTGCTCTTTAGTGTCACTTGCGCTGAAATGTAGTCGTAGAAAAAGAGAGACATATTTAAGATGTTTGTTACGTAGATTTAGAGGAACATTATCATGTCATGCATTGCAAAATGAATAGCCTATAATATATATATATATATATGTGACCCTCTATATATAAATGCTATTTAGCCTACATCTGAAAGTATCCATGGTGAAGACAAACAAGCAGAATACCATTCATACATGTTAATATTAAATCAATAGCCTATGTACATTTCTGTGTTTTGTTCTCCACACATAAACAGATGAAACACAAACAGTCATGCACATGTATGTGAATGAAATCATCTTACGAGACAAAGAAAACTCCACAGAGGACACTACCTCCGAATAACTGTTCAGCCTGGAAGAGAAGTGTTGTAAAACTTAAGAATATAGAGGGCAGCCTACTCTCTTTTTACGCACGAAATTCTACCGCTAGTTTGCCCTTTTCTGTGTTTCTAGACATAAATTGGAAGGACCAGCTCGCTATTAGCTTCCCTGACTCTGTCTTCCACTCAGTCACACCTCTGTCTACCTCTGTCTCTTGTCTGTCCCATTCCCTTTCTGACGCTCTCACTGTTTGAACAGAGAAGCGAGACCCTGTTATCCAGCAGAGCTTGAGGTCATACGGAGATGCTCGCAGAGCTAAAAGAAAGAACAACGACATCCACTGGTGTGTAACAATAAATGATAAAATATACCTCAACTCAAATGTATTTGAAATATGTTTGTATTCAGCTTATTACATCATATTATTAAAACAACAATGATATTAGGATTTTGTTTCTTATTATTTCAATTATTCAAAGATCACACAGCTGGCAGGTCCAATTGCAGCGGCGGCAGGTAGCCTAGTAAAGGTAGCCTGGTAAAAATCGTTGGACTAGTAACCGGAAGGTTGCAAGATCAAACCCCCGATCTGACAAGGTAAAAATCTGTCATTCGGCCCCTGAACAAGGCAGTTAACCCACTGTTCCTAGTCCGTCACTGAAAATAAGAATTTGTTCTTTACTGACTTGCCTAATTAAATAAAGGTAAAATGACACGTTTTAGACAACTTCAGTGTTCTTCTCAAGTTACCACCTGTGCCACAACAGGATAGCAGATGCAGGTATAACTGATAAATAATAATACCAAAACAAGTTTACATCGAATCTCACAAAAGTGCCAATACAACAGGTTTCATCTCAGCCTTAACCGTATTATTGAAGTACTTCTGTAGCATACGTTGTGAAATGTAACGATAGAAGTCCCGCCAAACTTCAGTAAATTATACGCAAGCAGCGACATCGTGCTGTGGCGGGAAGTACTGTTACGATAAAGGAATTCATAGTAATCTATCCTTGAGACATTACTGCTGACTGTGTCTGCGTTTGTTGGCTACTCTGAAGCTCAGTACGCTTGATTGGGAAAATGGAAAAGAATGGGCCAAAAGCAAACCAATGTCACATCCATTTGAATGTTCCACAAATTTCCCATATTGAAAAAGTGTAATTTGTGTGGCAATTTTTTTCAGATTCGTGGTCATGGCTAGAAGGAATACAACTTTGATCAAATATTTTTTTTTTAGCTAACCTTACCCTTTTCCTAACCTTAACATAATTATCCTAACCTGATACGTGAATTATCCTAACCTTCTGCTTAAGTTCTCCTAGCCTGCCATGAGAAGTCAAATCTGGCAAAGCGGTATCCCATCTAGTTAAAACCCAGATATTGAGAGGAGCGAGATGCAAGACTTTACTCTCACACAGTCACACGCAGCGCATGTGCAAGGGTTCACTTCACGCTGCCCATAGCTTATTAGCCAGGGCACCAAAACAGCAGAGCAATTGAGCCTCGCACTTTAACACTCTTAGTTGTTGCGGAAATTGACACACTGCTGGTCATCACTAGTTACCACAGCAACAAAATTTAAATTATGGCTAAAACATGTCCTATATAGGACATTTATATAATGTCCTATACAATCGTATTTTAAACCTTACCGTTGCGTTAACCCTAACCTTAACCACACTGCTGTTATACCTTACCCTAACCTTAAATCAAGACCAAAAAGCAAATGTTTGTTTTCATGAATTTTTAAAAGATAGACAATTTTGACTTTGTGGCTGTGCTATCTTGTGGACACCCACTATGCTGTTAATTTTTTGCATCTACTTCATATGTCGTGTCGCTGGGTCTAACTTTAAGGCTTCAAATATGTTTTACAGTTTCAGTTGACCAGAAGTTGTTAATGTTATGCCATTTTTCAGACATTATAATCTGTCTGATACTTAGATAGAAGTAGGCCTACTTAATTACTTTGACAAGCTGTCAATCTCTTGACAATATGTCAAATGAGATAAATTAATTTGAAATGCCCTGCCCTCATACCACCACAATGCCAACTACCTCCTCAACATGACTTTCATTCAGTTCCTGTTTAGCTACACATGCTCACTTGACTTTGAATTTGGATCATCTATTTTCGTTGGTCTGTGGCAGCACACACAGTGAAGGATGTGGTCACTGTATTCGTGTCCCTTCCACTGGTGAGCCACAGCTGGATGGAAAAAAATGGCTGGGATATAAAGCACTACTGAATGACACATACCCTTCAGGACAGCTGCAGGTAAGATTTAACAATCTTCACCTAGTGTCCGGTCTACTGCTTTGATGAAATGTCAACAGGTCCTATCTCCTAGAATAATTTAGACATTGTGTAAGAACTTGATGGTGTATGTCTTGACTCAAGACTTGGGAAAGGAAAATAATTGAGACTCAAGTTTTGAGTTTAAGCTGTAGTTGAGTGTGTGTGCAGTGTTGCTACCCTCTGTACCCAACAATAACACTGATCTCACCTCTGGTGCAAACCAAGATCAGTCGCTTAGATTTCTTAGAAAATGGGCCCAGTTTGCAGAGGTGTGAAATTTCTAAAACTTCCAAAAAACGTTGCTGCAAAAGCAAAGTGTTGCTAAAGCCTTCGTTTCCTGTTCCTCTTTCAACATATCATCCACACAATCTGTCAACAACAGTCTTAACCAAGTCACAAAATGATCGTTGTGGTGTTGCTTCATGTACTCCAACACACTCAGTTATTGTTGCTCCCAGTACAGTGTTGTTGTCCCTGTGTTATGTGGGAGTCCTCCGGCCGGCACCATGGATCACAGGAACAGTGTCACAGGGTGACACCTGCTTCCTCTGCTGAGGTTGGAATTCTGGCCAGAGCCAGTACAGTAATGTCAAGTAGAAAATTGTCAGTAGAAGGACCTTACGGAAGAGCTCAGAGACTTTCAATGTGGCACCGTCAGAAGATGCCACCTTTCCAACAAGTAGGTTAGTCAAATTTCTGCCCAGCTAGAGCTGTCCCGGTCAACTGTAAGTGTTGTTATTGTGAAGTGGAAACGTCTAGGAGCAACAACGGCCCAGCCGCTAAGTGGTAAGCCACACAAGCTCATAGAATGGGACCGTTGAGTGCCGAAGCCCGTAGCATGTAAAAATCGTCTGTCCTCGGTTGAAACACTCACTACTGAGTTCCAAACTGCCTCTAGAAGCAACGTGTTCATCGGGAGCTTCATGAAATGGGTTTCCATGGCCGAGCAGCCGCAAACAAAAATCACCATGCGTAATGCCAAGCGTCGGCTGGAGTGGTGTAAAGCTCGCTGCCATTGGACTCTGGAGCAGTGGAAACGCGTTCTCTGACGTTATGAATCATGCTTCACCATCTGGCAGTCAGACAGACTAATCTGGCTTGGCAGATGGCAGGAGAGCGCTACATGCCCTAATGCACACTGCAAACTGTAACGTTTGGTGGAGGAGGAATAATGGTCTGGGGCTGTTATTCTTGGTTCAGGCTAGGCCCCTTAGTTCCAGTGAAGGGAAATCTTAATACTACAGCATATAATTACATTCTAGATGATTCTTTGCTTCCAACTTTGTGGCAACAGTTTGGGGAAGGCCCTTTCCTGTTTCAGCATGACATTTCCCCCATGCACAAAGTGAGGTCCATACAGAAATGGTTTGTCGAGATCGGTGTGGAAGAACTTGACTGGCCTGCACAGAGCCCTGACCTCAACCCCATCAAACACCTTTGGGATGAATTGAAATTCTGTCTGCGTACCAGGCCTAATCGCCCAATATCAGTGCCTGACCTCATCAATGCTCTTGTGGCTGAATTGAAGAAAGTTCCCGAAGCAATGTTCCAACATCTAGTGGAAAGCCTTTGCAGAAGAGTGGAGGCTGTTATAGCAGCATAGGGGGACCAACTCTATATTAATGCCCATGATTTTGGAATGAGATGTTCGATGAGCAGGTGTCCACATACTTTTGGTCATGTAGCATATCTGAAAAGCTACCATCAAGTTCACACAACAGAACTGTAAATATGGTACGTGTGCACAGGAAAGGTTTCAGTGAGTAGGGCAATGTAATTGTATTATTCCATGTCATCACATTCCTGCCTTAAAGATACACTTCCGGGGATCTTCAGCACAACAAATATGTAACATATTGCACAAATTGGATTTGTAACATATCACACAAATTGCTACATTTGTATAATACTGCATCATACAAATTGCACAATTCCTAACATCACACGAAACAGATGATGTCGTACACAATTGGATGACATAGTACACAAAAAACAGGGACTCGTTTTGGCTCGTGAGCATCACTTTCAAAACTACTGGCTGAAATGATATAAAGTTTCAGAGTGATCTTGAACTGCCATTACATCTAAATATCTCCTCATCTCATGTAGGGTATAAACTTTACCCTCGGAGTGCTTCCTTAGTCACGTTCCAAGTAATCATAATAGGGAGGCTCTTTTCCTGTTTGTTTTGCCACAGGTGGCCCTCAGTTTCCTATTGACATCTCAGTCCCTGTTGCATGGCAACAGTGGCAGGGCTGCCTTTGGACCCCAGCTGTACTTCACAATGACCTGTCAATATTCCTGTCTGCACATATGAAGAAAGAGACCCTCCAGGTTAAATATAGGGCCCCATGGGGACCCAGGTCTGTGTGAGAGGTCACAGCAGCTTTACTCTGGGCCTAAGGCTCTTATTTAATATATGCCCAATCTGATCATCAGTCTGTGGGTTAACAAAGAGCCAGGGGAGTTCACACTGCTGAAACATGGAAGTGTTCTTTTCTGATAGACTTCTCCATCACCATTTATTTATTACAGCTTTTAGCCATCCACAGATCAAACACTTGTGGTTGCAAGTAATTAAGAAAAAAACGGCAATGTTGTTCAAAATCCTGTGATGCTTTTGCAGGAGATGATCTAAGATGGAGCACACCTCGTGCACAGAGGACCGTATCCACCACGCCCTGGAGAGGTGCCTTTATGGTCTGGGCCACAGCTCTCCCAACACACAGCCCTGGAACGGTAAGCCTCATCACTTAGATTTACTGATCTAATGTTCTTTGAAAAGCACATCTCTTAAGAAGGAAGTTCAATCATCTCAAAATCCAAATGTAATATCCGGATATGATTAATCAGTGTGAAATTTCACCACTTTCACATCTGAATGTTAATGAATGTGGTACATCGGTTATGCAGTCAATCATGTGTGTTTTCATTCATAAAAAATACTCCCATTGTTGTGAAACAGTGTTAAAATGTTGGGTCAACTAGTTTCGCCATGAGTCAAAGGGGAAATGAAAGAGGTGACACATGGGGGAGGAGGGGGTGAGGACATAGCTCACATGTCAAATAGGAAATTGAGATAATTTCTAGGGAATTTCTAGGGCCTAGTGACTCAAAAGAACAAATGATATATCAAGCATCAGGCTGTAACACAGCACTCCAGAGTGACAATCAAGCAATAAGGCACAAGGGTGTGTGGTATATGGCCAAGGGCTGTTCTTACATACGACGCATCGCAGAGTGCCTGGATACTACAATATACCTGGTATATTGGCCATATACCACAAACCCCCGAGGTGCCTTATTGCTATTATAAACTGGTTACCAACGTAATTAGAACAGTAAAAATAAGTGTTTTGTCATACCCATGGTATACGATCTCATATACCACGGCTGTCAGCCATTCAGCATTCAGGGCTGGAACCACCCAGTTTGTAATGCGATATAAGTACTTTACATTTGTCCACACCCACTTAAATAAACTGGTATTAAATATGGACAGCACAGTGTCAATTTTATGTACACAGTATGATTGTTTGGATTTGACCACCATTCCTACTGAAAGGGGAAGTAAGAGTATATTTGTCCTACATTGTGTGTTTGTCTGTGTGTTTAGCTGGCCTGTGCATAAACCGCTGGAGTTTAGAGGAACTAGTGAAGCGAGATCCACAAAACTTCATCATCCTACTGCAGCAGATTCTGAGGAAAACTAGGGAGGTATGGCTCTCCATGTAATGAACTGTTCTACATCTGTGTAATTTACTGTAGCTGTAATGTAGCTGTAATGTAACTGTAATGTAGCTGTAATGTAACTGTAATGGAGCTGTAATGTAACTGTAATGTAGCTGTAATGTAACTGTAATGTAGCTGTAATGTAACTGTAATGTAACTGTATTGTAGCTGTAATGTAACTGTAATGTAGCTGTAATGTAACTGTAATGTAGCTGTAATGTAGCTGTAATGGAGCTGTAATATAGCTGTAATGTAATTCTATATTCTGTAGGTTCTAGAGCAGTCCCAGGATGAGCTGGTGGTCCCACTGGCTCTCCTGTTCTCTTCTACTCTTCTGCAGGTGAGCCCAGATACAGTAGACCGCCACACCACAGAAACTCATCATCACCAACCATGACCAGAAACGCACGTGTGGACAGTCTCAGACCAGTCCAATGTAGCGTAGTTCTCCGATGATCCAGTAAATATCTCTCATCTGTTTCAGACCCCTCACTTCTCCCCCGACTCTGGGGTGCTGCAGGATGCCTGTGAGGTGTTCCACTGTTTCCTGTCCTGGCCGGAGCCCTGCTGCAGCGCCAGCCGACACCTGCTCTCCCTCATCCAGCAGGAGCTCAGGGCACCAGGTATTGAACCCTTGACTCTATACAGCCTTCCTGTTGGTATGGGTCTCATCTCATCTGTCACTTGTCACTGTCCTGATTCAAGTTC
This sequence comes from Oncorhynchus kisutch, assembly GCF_002021735.2. Lineage (NCBI taxonomy): Eukaryota > Metazoa > Chordata > Actinopteri > Salmoniformes > Salmonidae > Oncorhynchus > Oncorhynchus kisutch. Next base: position 77,919,868 of record NC_034179.2, on the reverse strand, counting down.
CATTTTCTTCCACATGGTGGCACTATTGTCTAAACCAGGGCTCTCCAACCCTACCATCCTGTAGGTTTTCGCTCCAACCCTAATCTAGCACACCTGATTCTAACAATTAGCTGGTTGATAAACTGAATCAGGCTAGTTAAAACTGGGGTTGGATCGAAAACCTACAGGAGAATAGTTATCCAGGAACAGAGTTGGAGAGCCCTGGTTTAAACAATACAATACAAACAGTACCATCACTTATACTGTATTTCCACCAGGTATCTCATTTCAAAGACTATTGAGAGAAGAACAGGGCTTGACCACCACCACCACCAATCACTCCAAAACTATGTAAGTCAACACAGACCATCCGTGATTAAATCATTCAACATCGCCCCAACTTGAAACATTTAAACACAAACCACTGTTCTCCTCTTTGTTGTGTGTGTGTGATCATAACTTGTGTGTGTGACTGTATTAGGACGGTATTGTTAATGAGCCCAGGCGAGGATGTCCCTCCCGAGCTCCTGTCTGTCTCTGAGCAGCTGAGTGGTGTCTGTCACTCCCAGAGGGACACCTCCATCACCCTGATCAAACATGCCTTCCAGGCTGCCCTGGGGACCAAGTACCCCCTCCAGATACTGCATCATGCACTGCAGGTATGTGTGATTATATGTGATTACTAAATTACGTGTTCACAGTTCAGTTACTTCACCTACTGTCACATAGGCATTTCTATATGATTATCTATACTCCAGTGTCATAAATTACATTTTTACATTCACCATTTTCTAGCTCCTTAATTTAACGTCTTTTTGGTTGTTCATTTTGGATTTATACATATATGCATTATGCATGGTGCACCAACACTACTGCAGATAATCTGTATCATACATATACTGCTAGCAAACAGGTTATACAATATCTGTATTTGTCAAACAGTCAAAAGGGGCAGAGGATCTGGAGCAGCTTGTGACTGCAGTAACAGAGGCCCTGGAGACGGCAGCCTCTACACACGACCCAGACGCAGCCAGAGAGAGTCTATTGCAGAGCCTAAAGGGGCTGGTGGAGAGCATTGGCATACCCCCTCCAGACTGCCATACAAGCCCTGGTGAGAGAACTTTACGACATGCTTCATCATAATCTCACCATCTGAGGCGTTCCTGGAACAGATAAGCTGGTCTACTTTGGGCAAACAGGACGGACTGGAGATGATTAGAGATAGACAGATGAGGAAGTCAAATGAGTAATAATCTGAGAAACTCACAGTGTCACATACAATGCTTGATCATACTTGATCTGATTAGTCTTGGATCTTTCTCTTATTATTAGGAAATGTCCATACACTGACGCTGCCCTTAGCCAAATGTCACATGTACTCCTGGGATAAGGACAACTTCGGTAATGAGCTTCTTTCCCATTGCTTCTTTCTCCATATTCAAGACAGTATATTTCAACACCATACTGTAAAATCTGTATAGCCTTTGTGTCTGTGGACTGTTAATGATGTAATTCTGTGTATTCGTTCAGACATTTTAAATGACCTTCTTCAGAGTGAGCTGGACCAGCTCCCAGTCTTTAACCTTCCCACAGACAAGGGAGAGGACGATGATGAAGATGAGGAAACAGAGGAGGAAACAATAAAGAACCGATACACAGACCACCGGATCTCCACTGTGTCCATCTGCTCCAAAGACTCTATGTTCTCCAGCTACTCCCTGTCCTCCAGCTTGTCTGTGCCCTCCACCCTGTCTGAGTCTTCTGGGGTGGACAGTGACTTCAGCGAGGACTTGGAGACAGATGACGGTCAACCAGAGACCAGGAGGAGACCAAAGTCAAAAGTCCACCTCAGCCAGCGTTTCTCCATGCTCTTCAAGTCCCAACGCAGCTCCTCCCTCTGCCGACGCGCACAGAGCATGGGCTCCCGTGGTGATGTCATTAGAGACGGCCCATCTGGGGCGCTGTTCAAGCGCTCCAAGTCATTGCCTAGACAGGTCCGCCTGCCCCGCCTGCCCCGCAGTTCAGGGGTGCCTGCCCCCACCTCAGATGGACCGTTTCCCCAGAGTCACCACGTGTGTGTCCGGAAGAGGCCCATTCTGAGTTGTGAGGAGGGGGATGGGGTGGAGATGTCCACCCTAGTCAGGGTGGTAGTGTTTGGGGGGGACCGGGAGGCAGGGAGGCTGGCCAGGGCCTACACTGACCTACAGCAGAGGGAGAGCAGGTGTCCTCGCCTCACCAGGGCCTACAGGCTGCAGTTCTACTTTGTCCCTGTGAAGAGAGGGAACCTGGGAGGTCCAGGAGGAATGTCCATAGTGCCTGAGGGGCACCTAGGGAGTCTACTGAAATGCCCAACATCTACGGTGAGAATACCCAGCTTCTTGATTCTTCCAGAAGAGGACAAGAGCATTATCTACAGCTGACTTCATAGTTGTGTACAGAAGACTAAAACATTATGACGTGCCATTAGATATGACAATGAGAGCTTATAATCTCTTCCTAACCCTAACATTGTACAACTTATCTTATCTTTGCTGTCACATCCAGAAGTCAAATGCAGTTATACTTGAGGACAGCACCACTGACATCGCCCAGTTGATAGGCATGACTGACCCCTGGTACAAACAGAGCGTGCTCAGTCTCCTCAGCCTGTCCTCTGATGTCCTGTGCCAGGTACCACAATTACAACTTCACCTGGGTTCCTTTTCAAACAGACCATCATGTGTCCTTTAATTATCCTAACTGGGGATTGTATTTCTATATGAATGTAATTTCCCAGACAACTTCTAAAGTGGATTGTGACTCAGATAGCAGCTCCTCTGAGCGCGTTCTCCTCCTGGCAGACCTGGTGCTGTATTACTGTCGAAATGCAGCACAGCCTGTTCTGTTACAACTCTACCAGGCTGAGGTGAGCCCGGTCCTACTTTAACTAATACATACAGGACCAGTCAAAAGTTTGGACACATCTACTCATTCAACGGTTTGTCTTTATTTTTACTATTTTCTACATTGTTGAATAATATTGTAGACATCAAAACTATGAAATAACACATATGGAGTCATGTAGTAACCAAAAAAATAATGTAGTAACCAAAAAAGTGTTAAACAAATCTACAAATGTTTTATATTTGAGATTCTTCAAAATAGCCACCCTTTTCCTTAATGACAGCAATGCACACTCTTGGCATTCTCTCAACCAGCTTCATGAGGTAGTCACCTGGAATACTTTTCAATTAACAGGTGTGCCTATTTAAAACTTAATTTGTGGAATTACTTTCCTTTATGTGTTTGAGCCAATCAGTTGTGTCGTGACAAGGTGGGGTGGTATACAGAAGATAGGCCTATTTGTTAAAATACCAAGTCCATATTATGGCAAGAACTGAAGGTCAGTCATTGCAGAAAATTTCAAGAACTTTGAAAGTTTCTTCAAGAGCAGTCGCAAAAACCATCAAGTGCTATGATGAAACTGGCTCTCATAGGGACCGCCACAGGAAAGGAAGACCCAGAGTTACATCTGCTGCAGAGGATAGAAATTGCAGCTCAAATAAATGCTTCACAGAGTAAAGTAACAGACACATCTCAACATCAACTGTTCAGAGGACACTACGTGGATCAGGCCGTCCGAACGTGAAGCATGCATGGAGGAGGAGGTGTGATGGTGTGGGGGTGCTTTGCTGGTGACACTGTCAGTGATTTATTTTGAATTCTAAACACACTTAACCAGCATGGCTACCACAGCATTCTGCAGCGATAACCATCCCATATGGTTTGCACTTAGTGGGAATATAATTTGTTTTTCAACAGGACAATGACTCAACACACCTCCAGGCTGTGTAAGGGCTATTTGACCAAGAAGAAGAGTGATGGATTGCTGCATCAGATGACCTGCCCTCCACAATCACCTGACCTCAACCCAGTTGAGATGGTTTGGGATGAGTTGGACTGCAGAATATAGGAAAAGCAGCCAACAAGTGCTCAGCGTATGTGGGAACTCTTTCAAGACTGTTGGAAAAGCATTACAGGTGAAGCTGTTTGAGAGAATGCCAAGAGTGTGCAAAGCTGTCATCAAGGCAAAGGGTGGGAATCTAAAACAGAATATATATTTTTATTTATTTTATTTATATTTTGTGTCTCGACTTCCGCCAAAGTCGGTCCCTCTCCTTGTTTGGGCGGCGTTCGGCGGTCGACGTCACCAGCCTTCTAGCCATCGCCAATCCACTTTTCATTTTACATTTGTTTTGTCTTTGTTTTACACACCTGGTTCCAATTCCCCAATTACATGTTCATTATTTAACCCTCTGTTTTCCCCATAGGTTTTGTGCGTGATTGTTTTATGTATGTTCGGTCCGTTATTGTGAGCTTGGTATTACGACATGTTATTGGAATATTTGAGTAAAGTTACTTGTGTTACTCATCTCTGCTGTCCTGCGCCTGACTCCTCTGCACCAGCTACACCCAGACCATTACATTTTGGTTACTACATGATTCCATATGTGTTATTTCATAGTTTTGATGTCTTCACTATTATTCTACAATGTATGAAATAGCAAAAATAAAGAAAAACCCTTGAATGAGTAGGCGTGTCCAAACTTTTGACTGGTACTGTATTTCAACACTGTATTCAGATAGACTGTGAAACATTGTAGGATACAAGGAAATTCTATACAGGCATATCTGTCTACACCAGTAAATGGATAATTGAGTCCACATGACTGATGTTTTTCACACAAACACGTGCATGCCATTCAAAGTACTTTCAATTATGTGTGACATAGCTGACCCTGGCTGGGGGAGAGAAGAGAAGAGAGGTGTTTATCCATTCCTTGGAGCTTGGACACACAGCAGGGACACGAGCCGTCAAGGCCATGGGTGAGTTTGCCCACCTCGAACACGCACGCATAGGCACACTTATGCATGCACTTGCACAAAAACACACACACCACTCTCAAAGGTTATTTAACAAAACATGCCTGTGTTTTATTCTAGAATCTATATGTGTGTCTGTCCTTCTACTGTAATATCTAGTCATGACTGCCTCTGTGTTACAGGTGCAGCTAGCAAAAGGTTTGGGATTGATGGAGATCGTGAGGCCCTGCCATTAGCACTATATATTGTTTATAACAAGGTATTATTTAGCACTTTTTCAAAAACACAATTACAGAATTACTTGAGAGACATTATTTTCCAACCCTTCCATCATTCTATTTTAGGTTTTTGTAAGTGGGAGGAGTCAAAGGACAGAAACAGACATGGTTTGCACCTCAATAAACTTGAGGAAAGCCTGCAAGAGACCTCAGCAGCTAGGTATGTGGCTTACCGCAAGCTTTGAAGAAGATGAATTGAGAAAGATGAATACAAAAATAGATGTAATATTTTACACATATTTAGTCATTTTTTTCTCTTGACATAACTCCCATGAAATGTTATTTTAATCTTGGTAGTTCCTGTGCAGTTGTTAGAAAATATGACATGAACTACTCAAGATAATGTGTTTATATCTAGATTCTAAAATGGAGAGTCTTCACTTGACAATGACAGAGGTGTTGAAGATACAGAGCTCCAAATCCAAGAAAAACTACAATCAGGTGAAATAGAGACACATTGCTTGACACCTGGGCAGAAGAGACATAAGCAACCGCTTAGGGCCCCGCGGCCACCTGGGGGCCCCCAACCCACAAAAACAATATATAAATATATATATATACCAAATAGGGCTATCTTCTATATATCCAAACGTTTGACTGGTACTGTATATATATATATATATATATATATACGTTTGGACACACCTACTCATTCAAGGGTTTTTCTTTGTTTTTAACTATTTTCTACATTGTAGAACAATAATGAAGACATCAAAACTATGAAATAACACATGAAATCATGTAGTAACCAAAAAAGTGTTAAACAAATCAAAATATATTTCATAATTGAGATTCTTCAAAGGAGCCACCCTTTGCCTTGTTGACAGCTTTGCCCTATTTGGTAAAATACCAAGTCCATATTATGGCAAGAACAGCTCAAATAAGCAAAAAGAAACTACAGTCCATCATTACTTTAGGACATGAAGGTCAGTCAATGTGGAACATTTCAAGAATTTTAAACGTTTCTTTAAGTGCAGTCGCAAAAACCATCAAGTGCTATGATGAAACTGGCTCTCATGAGGACCGCCACAGGAACGGAAGACCCAGAGTTACCTCTGCTGCAGAGGATAAGTTCATTAGAGTTACCAGCCTCAGAAAATGCAGCCCAGATAAATGCTTCAAAGAGTTCAGGTAACAGAAACATCTCTCTGAAACTGTTCAGAGGAGACTGTGTGAATCAGGCCTTTGTGGTCAAATTACTGCAAAGACACTACTACTAAAGGACACCAATAATAAGAAGAGACTTGCTTTGGGCCAAGAAACACGAGCAAAGAACATTAGACTGATGGAAATCTGTCCTTTGGTCTGATGAATCCAAATTTGAGATTTTTGGTTCCAACCACCATGTCTTTGTGAGACGCAGAGTAGGTGAACGGATAATTTCTGCATGTTTGGTTCCCACCGTGAAGCATGGAGGAGGAGGGGGTGCTTTGCTGGTGACACCTTCAATGATTTATTTCAAATTCAAGACACACTTAATCAGCATTCTGCAGTGATACGCCATCCCATCTGGTTTGCGCTTAGTCCCACTATCATTTGTTTTTCAACAGGACAATGACCCAACACACCTTCAGGCTGTTTTAGTGTCACGCCCTGACCATAGAGGGCTGTTTATTCTCTATGGTGGTTGGGGCATGACAGTGACTAGGGTGGGTTATCTAGGGGAATTATAATTCTATGTTGGCCTGATATGGTTCCCAATCAGAGGCAGCTGATTATCGTTGTCTCTGATTGGGGATCATATTTAGGTAGCCATTTCCCCCATTATGTTTGTGGGATCTTGTGTTTGTGTAGCTGCCTGTGAGCAGCCCAGAACGTCATGTTTCGTTTGTGCTTGTTTGTTTTTGTTTGGTGAGTTTCGATTTATTAAAATATGTGGAACTCTACGCACGCTGCGCCTTGGTCCATTCATTAGGACGAACGTGACAGAAGATCCCACCACCAAAGTACCAAGCAGCATGGCCAGGAGGAGCAGGGATCCTGGGCCCGGGAGAAAAGGGAGTGGAGGACATCATGGACATTGGGAGGAGGTAATGGCAGGGGACAAGACCCTGCCATGGAAGCAGACGGAGGCAGCGAAGGAGGATCAACGACGACTCCGGGGTTCACAACCAAGACGCAAGCATGAGAGGCAACCCCGGTGTGGTTGGCGGAGCCAGGTTTCAGACCAGAGCCAACTCCCCCCGCACTCGCTTTAAGGAGCGTGTGATATGCACTGTGTCTCCAGTGCGCATCCACAGCCCGGTGCGCTCAGCGCCAGCTCTCTGCACTTGCCGAGCATCCAGCCAGGACAGGTTGTGCCGGCTCAGCACTCCTGGTCTCCAGTACGCCTCCTCGGACCAGGATATCCTGCGCCGGCTCTGCCTTCACAGCCCAGTGCGTCCTGTGCCAGCGCCCCGCACTTGCCAGGCTAAAGTGAGCATCCAGCCAGGACAGGTTGTGCCAGCTCTACGCTCTAGACCTAGACAGTGCGCCTCCACAATCCAGTACGTCCTGTGCCTCCTCCCCACTCTCGCCCTGAGGTGCGTGTCATCAGCCCGGTCCACCTGTACCGGTCCCACGCATCAGGCCTCCAGTGCGGCTCCACAGTCCAGAGCTTCCGGCGACAGTTCCCAGTCCAGAGCTTCCGGCGACAGTTCCCAGTCCAGAGCTTCCGGCGACAGTTCCCAGTCCAGAGCTTCCGGCGACAGTTCCCAGTTCAGAGCTTCCGGCGACAGTTCCCAGTTCAGAGCTTCCGGCGACAGGTCCCAGTCCAGAGCTTTCGGCGACAGTTCCCAGTTCAGAGCTTCTGGCGACAGGTCCCAGTCCAGAGCTTTCGGCGACAGGTCCCAGTCCAGAGCGTACAGCGACGTTTCACAGTCTGAAACCTCCTGAGACGGTCCGCGGTCTAGAACCTCCGGAGACGGTCCGCGGTCCGGAGAGTTTTCTCTTAGTACTGTTAATCAGTCAATAACAGTCACTCAATAGTCTAGCCAGCAACTTGTAATAATCATTGTCGAATTCCGACCCTTTACCCATTGGCCACATTGATATTGTTAGTCACTCTGACTCAGATATCATATTAACATGGCATAATTCATGGCAAGATGTGTAGAAATGCAGGAAATTCGCTTAAGAAAATTACAAAAATGTTTCCCCATCCTATGGGGAAATGTGTAGAATTACAGGAAATTAGATCTAAAACTGGCAATTTTTCTCTCCACCACATGGCACAATTTGTAGAATTGCATGAAATTACAGATATAGGATCTTAATTTGATGACTTGTTTGTTGCTGAGAATTGCCAAACAGCACAGTTCATGGAAATTGTCATGAACAGTCATGTGTAGTGGCTTACCTTGACTAACTCGTGTCCCTTGCATCCTTGACCTCTCCCCTCAGCAGATCTCCAGGTCAGAGGTGAAGGTGGACAAGGTCCAGGTGAGTGGTGGCAGTGGGATCACCTTCCCTGTGTGTCTGGACCAGGATGAGAAGAAGATCATCCAAAGCGTCATCAGGTACTGTATCAATTAAACCAACCACAGGCCTGATCATGTGCTGCCAATATACAGTATACTACAGAATGATTTTACATGACATGTTGCTGACCCAATAATTATTCTGTTGTGTGTAGGTGTGAGGTGTCGTTGTGCTGTAAACCAGGTAACGGTTCTGACTGGAGGTCTCACAGGAGCCGGCCTGGTCAGGTCCAGCCACTGCACCCCTCCTTCTGCTCCCTGCTCTGCCTGCCCATCACCTCCTTCTGTGGATCTCAACCGTCATAAACCACTGGACTAGGCTACAACGTTCCTCTCCTAAACCACTCAGACATGAACACCCACATGATGTTCTGATAATAATGTTTTCCATTTAGCATGAAGCTTTTATCCAAAGCAACATACAGTCATGTGTACATACATTTTATGTATGGTCCCCGGAATCAAACCCACTACCCTGGTGTTACAAGTGCCCTGCTCTACCAACTGAGCTACAGAGGAAGTTGTATTATTTTGCACATCTGGTATTCTGTGTACTGTAATAGTCAACTCAGTCAAAAACATTTTGGCTGCATGATCTTTTCTCCTGTTTTATTTTTTGACAACCTTGAGTGGATGCCTTGTGATGCATTGTACTTGTCTAGACTAGACAAAGGGGATTTTACTGTTGTGGTGCTGTGAGAAAATGTGTTTCACTCGATATTGTACAGTCCCCATGGGCTTCCATGTGCATTGCTAGCAGTGCACTGTACATTTTCTGTCATTCTTATCATGTCTGAATATTCATTCATTGAAATGTTCTCTATGCTATAATGTCAACATTTCATTTTTCAACTACGAATGACCCTGAGGACTCCTCAGTTCTCATTGACAAGTGTATAACATGAATAAATACATATATTTATTGAAATAAAGAAAACATATTTAACAGGATTCCACACTGTTGAATTTATTTCAGCTAAGCAATAATATAAAGGAAGTGAACATTGGGTCGCACGTCAGCCTGCCTACATATTACAAAGAAGGTGTGGCCAAATATACTGTTTTAGTTTCTGTAGCCTACTAGATTAGCCAGGAGGGCTGACGCCCGACTCACGTACCTAGAGAGGCTACATGATAGAATGTGGGTCATGAATTGTCTTTTTTACCAAACTTCCATCTACGAAAGCAACGGTTTACCGTGTAGCTGCAGCTCCTCATCAGTCAATTCGTCCACGTCCAGTGTCAGCGTACAGTGGCAACATGCAAGGCAAGTGAATCTCTGTAGGATGACTACTGTATAATTCATTATATTACAGGCTATACTGTAATAGTCAAGTGTATTTGCACCACCTGTAAAGCAGACTTTTGCGATAGTGTTGTAATAGTGATTGCTGCAATGTAGAGTTTGCTGTTTTTACATCTAGAACTCTAATACATATGTTATTTTTAATGATCTCAGTCATAGATCACTGCACATTGATATCAATTTCACTGTTGCTTATGACAATTTTTTTTGTTAATAGCCTAGGTCAGCAATAGTTTACATGTAGGCTTATGCTGAGCCAGTCAACTGGGTTCCCTAAGGAGTTTTTCACCCTAGGCTTGCACTTTTAAAGTTCACTTCAATGACAAATTACTAAAAAGGTATATACAATTAGACTAGGATTGATTTGATTGATTGATCTGTGTAGTTAATACATCTTTTCATTATTGGTCTTTCTGCCTTTCAGTTTGTCAGAGAGTACTTCTCAGTTTATAACTAGTCGTCATGCTCTCTACACCCACACATTTCTGTAGACAGGAAACAGGTTAATTCTGGCCTCAAAGTGTGATCTGAGGAGGCTTACTGTACTGTATGCTATGTGTTGATATGGAACAGCAGCATTAGGCCGTTTGAGTTTGTATGAATGTAATAGGGTTTTCATGTATATTTGTAAATTACATAAATTCATAAATTATATTTTGTCAAAATAATTTCTCACAAAGTTTCTCTGTATTTATCAACTTTGGTGTCTGGTAGGCTAGGTGTCTCTTATCAAGTGAATGATCAGAAAGTCTTCATGTTTTTATGAGTTGCGGAGATGTGCCTTCTGAAACCTTCTGTTTCTTGGTTGTCTTAGAGTGCATTTGGAAAATATTCAGACCCCTTGACTTTTTCCACATTTTGGTACATTACAGCCTTATTCTAAAATTGATTAAATACATTTCCCCCTCATCAATCTACACACATATCCCAGAATGACAAAGCAAAATAGGTTTTTAAAAACATTTGCAAAAAATAAGACTCTTTACTCAGTCATTTGTTGAAGCACCTTTGGCAGCGATGACAGCATCATGTCTTCTTGGGTGTGACGCTACAAGCTTTGCAACCCTGCATTTGGGGAGTTTCTCCCATTCTTCTCTGCAGATAATCTCAAGCTCTGTCAGGTTGGATGGGAGTGTTGCTACACAGCTATTTTCAGGTCTTTACAGAGATGCTCAATCGAGTTCAAGTCCGGGCTCTGGCTGGGCCACTCAAAGACATTCAGAGACTTGTCCCGAAGCCACTCCTGCATTGACTTGGCTGTGTGCTTAGGGTCATTCTCCTGCTGGAAGGTGAACCTTCACCCCAGTCTGAGGTCCTGAGCGCTCTGGAGCAGATTTTTGTCAAGGATCTCTCTGTACTTTGCTCCGTTAATCTATCCCTCCATCCTGACTAGTATCCCAGTCACTGCCACTGAAAAACATCCCCACAGCATGATGCTGCCACCACCATGCTTCACCGTTGGGATGGCGCTAGGTGACGCTTCGCATTCAGGCCAAAGAGTTCAATCTTGGTTTCACCAGACCAGAGAATCTTGTTTCCCATGGTCTGATAGTCTTTAGGTGCCTTTTGGTAAACTCCAAGTGGGCTGTCATGTGCCTTTTATTGAGGAGTGGCTTCCGTCTGGCGACTCTACCAAAAAGTCCTGATTGGTGGAGTGCTGCAGAGATGATTGTCTTTCTGGAAGGTTCTCCCATCTCAACAGAGGAACTCTGTAGCTCTTTTAGAATGACCATTGGGTTCTTGGTCACCTCCCTGACCAAGGCCCTTTTCCCCCTTATTGCTCAATTCGGCCAGGTGGCCAGCTCTAGGAAGAGTCTTGGTGGTTCCAAACTTCTTCCATTTAAGAATGATGGAGGCCACTGTGTTCTTAGGGACCGTCAATGCTGCAGAAATGTTTTGGTACCCTTCCCCAGATCTGTGCCTCGACACAATCCTGTCTCTGAGCTCTACGGACAAGTCCTTCGACCTCATTGCTTGGTTTTTGCTCTGACATGCACTGTCAACTGTGGGACCTTATATAGACAGGCATGTTGAATTCACCACAGGTTAATTCCAATCAAGTTGTAGAAACATCTCAAGGATGATCAATGGAAACAGGAAACAGGACCTGAGCTCAATTTTGAGTCTCAAAGCAAAGGGTCTGAATACTTATGTAAATAATGTTTTATATTTTTAATAAATAAGCTTTGTCATTATGGGCTATTGTGTGTAGATTGAGGGGGGGGGAATTATGTAATCAATTTCAGAATAAGGCTGTAACATAACAAATGTGGATAAAGTCAAGGGGTCAGAATACTTTCCGAAAGCACTCTAAATCCACTATGTACAGTACATGTGGTGTCAAGCCCTGCTACTTTATCTAGGTGGGAGCCCATGATGCTAAAATGGGATGTTTGACCTTCTCTTGGGATGAATAAGGAAACAACCCCATGGAACCCTCCAGTAGGTAAACGTTCACTTACTCAGTCTTGAACTCATACAGTATTTAAATGATTCATATATAGACTTTGCTCTTTACTGTTTGTCCCTTTTAATTACGTTGGTAGACTGACATCTAGTAGTAAGAATCCCCACACATAGGACCACTGTGTTTTTAAACAGAGCTGCTATCTTGTCTAAATATGACATTTGATGTTTATAACTCTATTATTGTAGCTGACAGTATGTCGTCAGCAGTGGAGGCCAGTATGTACAACAGTATTCAGGCCATCCTCAGACAGGCTGCCTCCTCATGCAACAAAGGTACATTATCAGTGCATACAACAATAAAAAGTCAACGATTATCACATTCATCATTATGTGGCATAACATTCTATTATACAATATTAATAGTATTACAAATGTAATAGACTTGAGGACATTATGTGGTCAATTCAGCAGCCTTGTATGACTTCCTGAAGGTATGCTGAGGTGGACTCTTCATAAGAAGGTGGAGACCCATCCATCTAACAGTGTCTCACTGGTCAGGGTTCTGGTCAAAGAGCTAGAGAAGGTTGGTCTGACACTACCAGAGTATTCTGTTCTTGCAGAATGACACATGGCATGCCCTTTGTCTTCAGAAGTATATTTGGCCATTTTAATTGTCAGTTTTATGATGAAAGCTTCCTTCATTTGTTGATTCAGGTGGAGAGGCTTGACTATAAGATGCATGTTATTCCATTGCTTCACACTCTCAACTATGTTATTATTCAGGTCAGATTAATTTACCTTACCTTCATCTGAAATAACCTTGATCAGAGAGTAGCTGTCCTGCATTGCTGACGTCTAGTTTACTGTGTTATTTCCACGTATCATATTTCTTGTGTTGATTTCCTGGTTATCTTTATCCTGCTTAGAAAAATTATATTGTTCCTTGTTTGTTTTAGTTTGGGATGCCCTATTCAAACTATGTGATTGTTTTGTGTTTGTGATTGTTTTTACTTTCCAATCAGCTCTGATGTATGTATCTGATTGTGAAGGCTGCTCTTTTTATTCCGTTGTATCGGCTGCAGTCTAGCCACATTCCATGCAACCTGTTTCAGAGAGTGTATGAGTGCTTCAAACGGCTCCTAACACTTCCAGAGCCCTACTGTACTATCGCACTGAGATACATGAGAAGCATAAAGATGGAGCAGATCACACCAGGTACGGTACTCATCACTAGCACTTTACACTTTACACAGTGGCATGTACTGTGGCACAAGCACATTTGAATCATGTGAATACAGTATACAGTTCTCCAAACATGTATTTACCTTACTCCCTTTGTTCTGCTAAAGCTCCCTCCCCGACAATAACTTCCTCCACAGGAGCTTTGTATCAGAGAAGGGTGATTGCTGAGCAGAGCCTAAGGAACAAACATTTCCCCCAGCAGGAAAGGTGAGTTTAAAACACCCACGAACACATATGCCATCAGAAGATATTTTACACTCCCCACTGAAGTCAGTTTGTAGTCACTAGCAACAGATGACTAATTTAGTCCTGGTCATTTCTCATAAGGTGAGGGTGGGGGTTTGTTTGCTATGTGTGAGCTGTGGTGTCGCTTTCCCTTTCACAAACTGATGCTTTTGAATGAGGACTTTCCCGTCAGCAACTCTGAGGTCGTTCTGTATCCACAATAGCTGTGCTTACTGGCTGCCCCTCTGACTGTGTCCCCTGTAGGGTATTTGTGTTTGCAGACCCGGCTGTGTTCTCAGGGCCCCTGTGGCAGGCGGTGAGGGCAGACCTGGTGCTGACCAGCCCCCAAAGTGACATACTGGCAAGACGGGTGTTACTGCACACTCTGCAGGCTGGACTGGTGAAGGCCTGTCATGGTCCCATACTGACTCAAGCTCTGGAGGTGAGGGAGGTCAATGGGCTGTGATGATATGAGACGTTTGGATTAATTGATTTCATATCTTGGTATTTGTGTGCATCAGATGGATAATGAAATCACGTGTGTGCCTGCGTGTGTGCGGGCGTGCATGTGTGTGTGTGACGCAGGATCTAGGAGAAGATGTGGAAAAGTACTTCCAGGAGGTGGTGTTAGCTGTAGAGCAGAGTATAGAGAACGGCGAGGCAGGCCGTGACCAGTACCTAACCAGGCTACAGCACATCTACAGTGACATCCTGACCTCTGCTAACCAAGGTGTGTGTAAAGGAGGATAGGGTTGGGCGGTATCCAGATTTTCCTATTGGCATACCGTCCTTACGGTATTACAGGTTTAGTACACAAGGGGGCACCAGAAAACCCATTGGGCATCTATTTCCATAATGCTAACTAAATTAGCACAAGTCATAGCAAATTTCCATGAAGGCTGCTAAGCTAAATATGCTAACAAGCGCAAACGAAAATAAACTAATTGCAAAGACAGGCAATCCAGCTCATGAAGTTATACATACAGTACCAGTCAAAAGTTTGGACACCTACTTATTCCAGGGTTTTGCTTTATTTGGACTATTTTCTACATTGTAGAATAATAGTGAAGACATCAGAACTATGAAATAACACATGGAATCATGTGTTAAAAAAGTGTTAAGCAAATCTAAATATATTTTAAATTTTAGATTCTTCAACGTAGCCACCCTTTGCCTTGATGACAGCTTTGCACACTTTTGGAATTCTCTCAACCAGCTTCATGAGGTCGTCACCTGGAATGCATTTCAATTAACAGGTGTGCCTTGTTAAAAGTTCATTTGTGGACTTTCTTTCCTTCTTAATCCATTTGAGCCAATAAGTTGTGTTATGGCAAGGTAGGGTTGGTATAGAGAAGATAGCCCTATTTGGTAAAATACCAAATATGGCAAGAACAGCTCAAATAAGCAAAGAGAAACGACAGTCCATCATTACTTTAAGACATGAAGGTCAGTCAATCCAGAAAATGTCAAGAACTGAAAGTTTCTTCAAGTGCAGTTGCAAAACCCATCAAGCGCTATGATTAAACTGGCTCTCATGAGGACCGCCACAGGAAAGGAAGACCCAGAGTTACCTCTCCTGCGGAGGATAAGCCCCAAAAAATTATTCACAGAGTTCAAGTAACAGACACATCTCAACATCAACTGTTCAGAGGAGACTGCGGGGATCAGGCCTTCATGGTCAAATGCCTGCAAAGAACCACTACTAAAGGACACCAATAATAAGAAGAGACTTGCTTGGGCCAAGAAACACAAGCAATGGACATTAGACCAGTGGAAATCTGTCCTTTGGTCTGATTAGTCTAAATTTGAGAGTTTTGGTTCCAACCGCCGTGTCTTAGTGAGACGCAGAGTAGGTGAACGGATGTGTTATGTCATAGTTTTGATGTCTTCACTTTTATTCTACAATGTAGATAATAGTAACAAATCAAGAAAAAACGTTGAATGAGTAGGTGTGTCCAAACTTTTGACTAGTACTGTATATAGGTAGGAGCTACCGAATGTCATTTTCGTGAGTTTGGACATTTTACAAGTGAATGAGAGACATTGTGCAAAGGAACAAAGGTTTGGACGGAAGAACAGTTCTGGCTCTGGAGCATGTGTACACACTGTATCTGTGTGGAGTCTGGAGTCGCTAGGGCAATGGGCCTGCCTGCTCTGCTTGGAGAAGAGGGACAGAGTAGTAGACAGCCAAGAACGTAGAGGAAATCAAGATATCATTGGCAGCTGTACAGGTCTGTCAAACACGGCAGAAAGCTAACACCATATGATGCCCTGTTATCTATCTATTTCAGCCACTTACTTAGATAACTAGCAAGTTAAACTTAGGGGCCGTGTTAACAAAGAATTCTGCGTTTTTCACAAAGAAAATACAAAACGCATAAGAAATACCTTGATGCGTTTTATAAACGCAGATCTAAAATGTTTCTTCATGTAATTTCTGCCCGGCATCAGACTAATTTTGTGCTTCAGTTGCACTTCTCCACTTGGATGAGAATTCACAAAAGGGCATTCTATCAGCAGACAGCCTAATGTGTAGCTACCTTTCTCTGGTCATTTTCATTTTTAGCCTACTTTTCTCCTGTAAGTTCTCCTGTAACTTTAAGCAAAACATTAGGAAATGTAGCTGGCTACATTCTTTCTATGATAAACATTAGAAATATGTTTTAAAAGACCTTGATTTTTCATATTAAGCTCATTTGGTTGTGTGGCTGCCAGCCAAATGGTGTTGCACATCCTTTGTCATTTGATAAAAAATCACCTATTTTCTTTCACTAATGTATTTTCTGTGAAGGAAAACTATAGTTGCACGCCCCTGATCACTCTTTTGAAGCAAAACACTGTTGCCTTTCAAAGTGAAATATAATACCCGTGTCAATACAGGGTAGCCTAGGCGGCAGGGTAGCCTAGTGGTTAGAGTGTTGGACTAGTAACCGGAAGGTTGCAAGTTCAAACCCCTGAGCTGACAAGGTACAAATCTGTTGTTCTTCCCCTGAACAGGCAGTTAACCCACTGTTCCTAGGCCGTCATTGAAAATAAGAATTTGTTCTTAACTGATCTTGCCTAGTTAAATAAAGGTAAAATTAAAATGGACTCACCTGCTCCCTCTTTCACCCGTTGTGCTATTTACAAACAACCACGTGACTGGCTTAACTGTTCTGGGGAACTACTTTAAGCTTCATAATGTAAAATAGTGTGACAAGTGAAATGAAGAACGCGATCTGCTTTATCTCCTAAGGTATTGCAGAAGTTTACTGCAGGTATTTACTTAAAGAGTAGCTACAAATACTAAAATGTATTGAAAAACTTCAAATAAATAATTTCAACAGTATTGACGGTATTGAAAAACCATCCCGTGGCCATTTCTAAATACCCCGGCATACAGTGTATATGGTATACCACCAAAGGCTAAAGGAGAATAATGAAAGAGATTTGCTGACTGTGACAAACAAGATATTCACTGTTTATTGTGTTATGTTCACTCTCTCTCTGTTCAGACCCAATTGCCGGTGGCTCTCTTTCTAACACTCCATTGCCCTCGCCAGAGATTCAGTTCCACCTGTGGACAAACGAAGAGGAGCTGTGTGAGTCAACATAAGAGAACCTTAGTTTCTAGGCCATTATAAAGACTTGAAAATTCTGTCAAATCAGACTAATAGTGTGGCAATCTTGAATCTTTCATATTTTTCAATAGGGAATGAGCTGGTAAACTTCACCCTAAACATTTCCACCTCTGAGCGGAACTCTATGTACCAGGAGGAGGAAGAGGAGGATGTTTCTAAGAGGGTTTCCCACCTGTCTGTTGATAGTGGAATAGAGAAGGACCTGTCTGACATGGGGGAGCGGGAACAGAGGAATCCATTCACTCGGTCACGGTCACCGTGTTTCAGAGGGAGAATGAAGCCAGAAGACAAAATGGCTCTGGTACAGGAAAACATCAAGGGGCCCACCAGTAGCACCCCTCTCCCTAAAGAGGAGGGGAACCATACCGCACGCATAGTGATGATGGGAGACGACAGGGTGCTGGGGAGACTGGCCAAGGTGTATCACTCCATCCGGTAGGAAGTACTTCTACTGTCCCTTAATGTCCCTTAATACCTAGTTTCATCCCCATACATGTGAAATTCAGTTTTTATCCAAAGTGACTTACAGTCATGCGTGCATACATTTTTATGTATAGGTAGTGCTGGAAGTTGAACCCACTATCCTGGCGTTGCAAACACCATGCTCTACCAACTGAGAGACAGAGGACTACTGTACACTGTAATTACACTGTAATTCTGTCATTTAGAAATGTGTGTGAACTATTTTACAATGTGCATTACTTTTGTGTGCAGAAAACGGGAGGCAAAACATCTCATCTTGACCAAAAGAGTGAACCTACAGATATACTACATCCCTGTCACTGATGAGCCTATTGTCAATTCACCTGTGAGCAATAATCCAGTTCAAAATCCAATTATCAAATCAAAGTTTATTTGTCACGTGCGCCGAATACAACAGGTATTACAGTGAAATGCTTACTTACAGGCTCTAACCAATAGTGCAAAAAAGGTATTAGGTGAACAATAGGTAAGTAAAGAAATAAAACAACAGTAAAAAGACAGGCTATATACAGTAGCGAGGCTATAAAAGTAGCGAGGCTATAAACGTAGCGAGGTTATAAAAGTAGCGAGGCTATAAACATAGCGAGGTTATAAGAGTAGCGAGGTTATAAAAGTAGCGAGGTTATAAAAGTAGCGAGGCTATAAAAGTAGCGAGGTTATAAAAGTAGCGAGGTTATAAAAGTAGTGAGGCTATAAAAGTAGCGAGGCTATAAAAGTAGCGAGGTTATAAAAGTAGCGAGGCTATAAACGTAGCGAGGCTATAAACGTAGCGAGGTTATAAAAGTAGCGAGGCTATAAACGTAGCGAGGTTATAAAAGTTGCGAGGCTATAAACGTAGCGAGGTTATAAAAGTAGCGAGGTTATAAAAGTAGCGAGGTTATAAAAGTAGCGAGGCTATAAAAGTAGCGAGGTTATAAAAGTAGCGAGGTTATAAAAGTAGCAAGGTTATAAAAGTAGCGAGGTTACCTACAGACACTGGTTAGTCAGGCTGATTGAGGTAGTATGTACATGTAGATATGGTTAAAGTGACTATGCATATATGATGAACAGAGAGTAGCAGTAGCGTAAAAGAGGGGTTGGCGGGTGGTGGGTGGTGGGACACAATGCAGATAGCCAATGTTGGTGGGGGCACACAGTGCAAATAGTCCGGGTAGCCATTTGATTACCTGTGCTGGAGTCTATGGCTTTGGGGTAAAAACTGTTGTGAAGCATTTTTGTCCTAGACTTGGCACTCCGGTACAGCTTGCCATGAGGTAGAAGAGAGAACAGTCTATGACTGGGGTGGCTGGGGTCTTTGACAATTTTTAGGCCTTCCTCTGACACTGCCTGGTGTAGAGGTCCTGGATTACAGGTAGGTTAGCCCCAGTGATGTACTGGGCCATACGCACTACCCTCTGTAGTGCCTTGCGATCGGAGGCCGAGTAATTGCCATACCAGGCAGTGATGCAACCAATAATGTAAAATAATACCAATAATGTAAAATAACATCCATCTCATGCTGCATATGTACAGTAACCGGTATGATTTGCTAGGTTATGGAACCAGTCTTTTCTCTTTTTCAGGAAAGCACATCACAAGTTGGAGACAGGTTGTCTCTAGCCTCGTTCTTAGGAAGGGTCGATCCCTGGTACGAAAGCAACATCATCAGTTTGGGAGCCATGATTCCAAAGCTGGCAGGAACGGTAATGAGTCCTAATACATGCATTGTTTTATAAAGGTCGCAGTTGCAAATGAGAACTTGTTCTCGACTAGCCTACCTGGTTAAATAAAGGTTAAATATTTTTTTTATTTTTAAGTAATCTAATTCTGATCAGAAAGATCCATCAAATGGGTTCAAGGCTACCTAAATGGAAAGGGTTTTTAAAGATAGAAATAGACATCCAGTCATGTCACAGTGAGACCTAATACTGTGTCTACTATGTGCCATTGCAGCAGTCCAGTCACAGCAGGTCATCAGAACCTAACCACTTCCTTGTGGATGTCCTCTCCTACTACCTTCGCTGTGGCCTACAGCCTGTCCACTTCACACTCTACTCTGTCAAGGTCAGCTCCCTTAGATACATCCACATGTCATAGTCACATGTGTGCATGCATGTGTGTTATCAGCAGGATGTAACACTAACATATGGCAGCCCATGAATAGTTCATACATAGTTCATAGCCCAGTTTAACATAATGATTACAGTTATCATCCGGGGTTAAATTGGGAATTTGGAGGTTGGAAAGCCCTATTTGGACAGGGGGGGACTAG
Organism: Oncorhynchus kisutch; assembly: GCF_002021735.2. NCBI lineage: Eukaryota > Metazoa > Chordata > Actinopteri > Salmoniformes > Salmonidae > Oncorhynchus > Oncorhynchus kisutch. The sequence continues at coordinate 77,899,754 of NC_034179.2, read as the reverse complement.
ATTTGGAGTTGGAGTTAGGGTTAGGGCAGGAGCTAGGGATAAGTTTGTGATTGGGGCCAGGGTTAGGGTTGAACCAGATTGTGGATGTAAAGCTAGGCTTAGGGTTGTCGTTGAGTCTAGGTTTAGGGTTGAACCGGGATGTGGACATGAAGCTAGCATTTTGATTAGAGTTGAGGCTATGTTTAGGGTTGAACTGGGATGTGGGCATGGGGCTAGGAATAGGGTTGTGGTTGAGGTTAAGGGTTAAACTGGGATGTAGACATGAATCTAGGGTTAGGGTTGTGGTTGAGGGTTAGGGTTTAACAAGGATGTGGACATGAAGCTAGATTTATGGTTGCTCTAAGCCTAGGGTACCGTAGCCTTAATCTTAACCTTGGTTTATCATACGTTTTATCCTTCTTTCTTCTTTGGACCCGTAGATTGCTGGAGCTTGGCTTTCCCTTTGACCCAAGGTGCAGGAGCCCTGCTTCGAGTAGCTCCGTCTCAATTTAACCACTTGTTATCATGAAGAGAAAAAAAAAAACAATTTTTCCCTAATTTGAGCTTGTTCTTGTTGCCCTGTTGTGTTTTTAGATCTCTGTCTCTGGCCAGACTGGCAGCCCTGTGGACGATGTGTTTGTGTCCCACCTGGATGCTGAGTTCCCTGAGTCTAAAACACTCAGAGAAAATCTGAGACAAGGTACTGTTATCACAACTGTGAATGCAGCATGAACCGTGTTGTCAGGACAGGGACAGAAACTAGATCGTCCTGTTACTGCCTCTGTTGGTGATTGCATAATGTCTCTATGCAGAGAGATCTAGTAGGCGACGAACAAGGAAGACACTTGGAACCTGTGGAGTGGTGGTTTCTGTGAATTACAGTAAGGTACTTTCTGAAGGCTTTCTTCCCTTTTTGTGTTATAGAGTATTTGATTAGTGGTTAGTGGATGTGTTCATGCTTGGTTAGTGTAGTACAGTATCATTGTAATAATTTAGGAACAAGTAGTACACTTTTAAATGACAAGTAACAACTAAGGAAATATCTAGATATCCTTTTAATCCATATGGCATAATGTCTTAACTACAGTAACAAATGTGTGTGTGTCTGACATGCTTTCTGCAGGTCTCCTTGAGCAAACAAGAGGTTGTTCAGGGAATGTCAGTCATGACATGTGGAGTGGGCATCAGTGCAATATCACCCAATGAAACAGAAGGTTTGCATTAAAACATATACATGTAGTAAGTACATAGCTGTTCTCAATGGCAACTTGGTTTCATTACCTCAAATCAACAATTTGTCCTCCCTACTTTCCCTAGGTCTTGATTTCCTCACTGTCAATTTTGACAGTACAAATCCAAGATGCTGCACGGTAAGGATATTTCTGAATGTGTGATAATAAATCATTGAGACCCCAGTAACACCATATTAAAAAGTACTAAAACTGTCAGTTAGGCAACACACTGCCAGATGTGGTTTCTTGATCGTATCCTCATGTCTCACCTTCAAAGTAGATTATTGATTAAGGCAATTATATATAATGGTAGAGTTTTGATTTGAGCCCATAAATGCAAAGAGGGTAGGCATACAGTACTGCTGTCACACCCTGACCATAGTTTGCTTTGTATGTTTCTATGTTTTGGTTGGTCAGGGTGTGATCTGGTTGGGCATTCTATGTTGGATGTCTTGTTTGTCTATTTCTATGTCTGGCCTGATATGGTTCTCAATCAGAGGCAGGTGTTAGTCATTGTCTCTGATTGGGAACCATATTTAGGTAGCCTGGGTTTCACTGTGTGTTTGTGGGTGATTGTTCCTGTCTCTGTGTTTGCACCAGATAGGGCTGTTTTGGTTTTCACATTTCATTATTTTGTAGTTTTTTCATGTATAGTTTTTTCCTTCATTAAAATATCATGAATCATCATCACGCTGCATTTTGGTCCAACTCTCCTTCACCACAAGAGAACCGTTACAACTGCAGTTTGGAGTCACATCTCGCAATGATTTTTGCTCCTAACCTATCAGGATATTTAATTTGACCATGCTGTGTTGACAGGAGATCAGAACCCAAAATATTAAAATCAGAATCCTGGAGGATAAGACCTTCACTGTCTGTCTGGACAAAGACTGTCGCAGGAAATACACACATGTGCAAAGGTCAGAGAGCACACTCATCAGCAATAGAATGCCACAATGCTCTACCATCTCTATTGATGAATACTATACAGTAGTTATTTGGTTGTCTTTTACAGAGTTATTTCCAAACTGAAATAACTAAGTAACTAACACTACTAACACTATTTTACAGCATTGAGATCTCTCCATGTTTGGATCCAGGGTATTGCCTCCAGACAAGTTCCAAGTCCAAGTTCAGTGTGGGAGAGGAGAGGGAGTCGGGGCTGAGCAAATACATGTGCAAGATCCTGCCTCTGCCAATCAATACCTTCACTGGCATCAACCACTGAAGGGATTTGATTATTTGGCCTGGGCTCCATCCCAGGCGTGAGCCAGGTGCCCTGCTCTGGCCAACGGCGAAGTAAGCTAAAAACAAAAGTGACATTGGTTATGCACATGGAGTAATGAGTAAGATTCTGTGTTTTCACATGCAAAAGGGATTTATTTAGATAAAAAAGTTTTATCTGCCTTCCCAATGAAATCTAGTTTTAAAATACTAACATATGTTTTATGAAATAGAAGAGAGATGTACAAGAGATGTATGTATTTTTATTTTATTATGATCCCCATTAGCTGTTGCAAAAGCAGCAGCTGCTATTCCTGGGTTCCCCACAAAACATGAAACATGACATAATACAGAACATTAATAGATAAGAACAGCTCAAGCACAGAACCACATCAAATGATTTATTTTTTAACGCACACTTAGCCTACATATCAATACATACATGCAAACTATCTAGGCCAAATAGGGGAGAGGTGTTGTGCCATGAGGGGTTGCTTTATCTGTTTTCTTAAACCAGGTTTGCTGTTCATTTGAGCAATATAAGATAAGGGCTCTATAAAATACTTTACGCTTTCTTAAATTTGTTTTGGATTTGGGGACTGTGAAAAGACCCCTGGTGGCATGTCTGGTGGGGTACGTGTGTGTAAGTTGACTATGCATACAATTTGGGACTTTCAACACGTTAATGTTTCTTATAAACAGAAGAAGTAATGCAGTCTGTCTCTTTTTATATCAGCCCTGTGAGTCACGCCTGCTCCCGCTCTTCCTCCCTGGTGCTCGAGGGCGCCAGGCTTCCCAGCATTGAGCACTCCTGCCATCATCATTACACACACCTGCCTTCTCCCCCCGTCACACGCATCAGCGATTATTGGACTCACTTGGACTCAATCACCTCTGTCATTACCTTCTCTATATCTATCTGGTTCCCCGCTCTGTTCCCTGTTTCTGCATTAATTTTAGTTTGTCTTTGTTTACCTGTTCCTGTTCTGTTACCTGTCTGTTCCTGTTTAAATGTTTGACTCCCCGTACCTGCTTCTCATCTCCAGCATCGGTCATTACACTGACTACAATGAAGAGGAAGACGTGTCTCTCTGTTCTGGCATATGTTTTGACCATGACAGTTTACAACCAAAGTAACTCCAAGTAATTTAGTCTCCTCCTTAGTTTTAGAGATGTTCAGAACCAGTTTATTACTGGCCACTCAAGACTGCAACTCTTTGTTTAGGGTTTCAGTGACTTCATTAGCTGTGGTTGCTGATGTGTATATGGTTGAATCAACTTTGTTTAATGCCAGTGGCAGGTTAATGGTAAAAATAGTAAAGAGCGGAGGGCCTAGAGAGCTGCCCTGCGGTACAACACACTTTACATATTTGACATTAGAGAAGCTTCCATTAAAGAAACTCCTTTTAGTTATATTAGATAGATAGCTCTGAATCTACAATATGGCAGAGGTTGAAAAGCCATAACACATATTTTTTCAACAACAGGTTATGGTCAATTATATCAAAGGATGCACTGAAATCTAACAGTACAGCTCCCACAATCTTCTTATTATCAATTTCTTTCAACCAATCATCCGTCATTTGTGTCAGTGCAGTACATGTTGAGTGCCCTTCTCTATAAGCATGCTGAAAGTCTATTGTTAATTTGTTTACAGAGAAATAGCATTGTATTTGGTCAAACACATATTTTCCCCAACAGTTTGCTAAGAGCTGGCAGCAAGTTTATAGGTCTGCTGTTAGAACCAGTAAAGGCCGCTTTACCACTCTTTGGTAGCTGAATTACCTTGGCTTCCCTCCAAGCTTGAGGTCAAAGACTTTCCTCTAGGCTCAGATTAAAGATATGAAAGATTGGAGACGCTACAGAGTCTGCTACCATCCTCAGTAGCTTTCAATCTAAGTTGTCATTGCCAGGAGGTTTGTCATTATTGATCGATAACAATAATTTTTCCACCTCTCCCACACTAACTTTACAAAATTCAAACTTCCAATGCTTTTCTTTCATTATTTTTTATGCATGAATATGATGGCTCACTGTTCATTGTTGACATTTCCTACCTAAGTTTGCCCACTTTGCCAATTAAGTAATCATTAAAATAATTGCCAACATCGAATGGTATTGTGCTGAATAAGCCATCTGATTTGATGAAAGATGGAGTTGAATTTGTCTTTCTGCCCATAATTTCATTTAAAGTACTCCAGTGTTTTATATAATTTATCTTGGCTTCATAATACAGTTTCTTCTCCTTTTTGTTGCATTTAGTCACATAATTTCTCAGTTTGCATTAAGTCAGCCAGTCAGATGTGCAGCCAGACTTATTAGCCACTCCTTTTGCCCCATCTCTTTCAACCATACTGTTTTTCAATTCCTCATCAATCCATGGAGCCTTGACAGTTCTAAAAGTCAGTTTCTTAACAGGTACATGTTAATCAATAATTGGAAGAAGCAATTTTATAAATTCATTAAGTGCAGCGTCATTAATCACGTAAGACCCAAAAATATTTTTTTTACATCATCCACACAATATTTTGCTGTGACTTTTATATCATCTCTTGTACACTATTTTAGGCCCAGCTTTTGGAACATTGGCTTTCCTGGATATAGCCACTATATTGTGATCACTACATCCAATGGGTACGGATATAGCTATAGAACAAAGTACTACAGTATTAGTAAAAATGTGATCAATAAATGTGGATGATCTTGTGTCTGTAAACACCCTGGTTATTTGTTTCTGAGTGATGCAACATGTGCCTAGTAGACAACATGACGGACTCCCTTCCGGCACCGACAGAGATGGCCGCCTCGCTTCGCGTTCCTAGGAAACTGCACCTGATGTCACAGGAAGGCCATAAAAATCATCAAGGACAACAACCACCCGAGCCTGTTCACCCCGCTATCATCCAGAAGGCGAGGTCAGTACAGGTGCATCAAAGCAGGGACTGAGAGACTGAAAAACAGCTTCTATCTCAAGGCCATCAGACTGTTAAACAGCCACCACTAACATTGAGTGGCTGCTGCCATACATGTAAAAAATGTATCACTAGCCACTTTAAACAATGCCACTTAATATGATGTTTACATACCCTACATTACTCATCTCATATGTATATACTGTACTTGATACCATCTACTGCATCTTGCCTATGCCGTTCTGTACCATCACTCATTCATATGTCTTTATGTACATATTCTTCATCCCTTTACACTTGTGTGTACAAGGTGGCTGTTGTGAAATTGTTAGGTTAGATTACTTGTTGGTTATTACTGCATTGTCGGAACTAGAAGCACAAGCATTTCACTACACTCGCATTAACATCTGCTAACCATGTGTATGTGACAAATACAATTTGATTTGATTAACTGTTCAATTTGAGAATTGCTCTCATTCCCTCACCACATTTGCCCATTCACGTCATGGGCCATAGACAGGTGCACTGTGGTTCAGCTTAATCGATGCCAATGCCTAGTAGTGTGGGTGGGGTTCAACAGGCACAGTACATTTTTTAGAGCTGTCACTCCTGTCTACAAAAGTGCAGAGATATTCATGAAACACAACAAACTTTTGTCATTTTCTGTAACACAGCATATCACTGTATAAAGACATGTTTATCAGTTGTATATTTCCATGCAAATTCCTGATGGACAGTCCAGTGAATTGATGTTTTCAATGTATTTCATTTGGATTGCTTTCTACAGTGCTGGTTTGCAATAAATGTTCCGTTTACACTATGCTATTAAAGGAAGGCACTGTGTTAGTAAACACAGAGGAAATGACTTCTTATATCTTACCCGATTTAAATGTTTAGAATAAATAACATAGTTTTGGCTGTGTGGATATTTTGTATGAATAAACGGAGTTCATTTAATCATGTAGCGCTGGACAAACTGTTTTTTAAATTTTACCTGCCTCGCGTAGTTGTCATCCTCGCGCCCTGAGGGCGCTGCAGACAAACAGCTTAATGTGTGCAAGGTGTACAACTTATTTTTCAACTACAGAGAGGTGATATCAGGTGGTATGCGCTCGTGACAACTGCCAAGAACGATATAAGAGACGTAAAAAGTCAGAGACAAAATAACCGAGCACAAAGAATAACCATACGCTTATTAAAGTACTTTCAAAAAGCATATGTTGTGTTAAACAGTTTACCGTAAAAGATGACGTGGACATGTACGGAGTGGACATGCTTCGGTTGAAACAGGTGCATTGACTAGCCTCAAACACACCAGCTGCGCTGAAAAATTGATTCATCGTTTTGACGGTAAGCCATTGTATCCTACTGATGTTAGTGGTTGTTTTTGGCTCTATTGAATTAGCTTACAGTTTTTTTTATTGAAGGTTTGATTAGGGACATATGGCCCATTATATCTTTATTTTCAGTGATTTTTAGTAATTCTTCTAATAGGCATTCGTTAAATAAAGTTAAATAAAAACAAGATTACATTCTCAATGTTAAATATGATTTCTATGTACCTATACTTGATTTTAATCTATATTGCATTATTAAATAGTAAATGTACATGTTAGCTACTGTTTGAAAAATGTTTATGGGTTTCTATACATATTATTTGTGTTTATTCACAGTGCGTGCTCTGTATGAAGATAGTCTGTGAGACAGCGAGTTCATTTGGCTGGCAGCCATGAAGAGGAACAAGCAGATCGACATTAAGGGTGCTCTAGTCCTCTCCAGCACCTTCCACTTCCTGTATTCTTGTGCCAGAGCCTGCATCCTCCCCTTCCTCACCCTGTACCTCAGATACCTGGGCCTCACTCCCTCCATGACGGGCCTTCTCATGAGCACCAAACATCTCATCTCCCTGGTCTGGAGCCCTCTGGCCAGCTTTCTGTCCAAACACTACAACAAGAGGAGGGCAGTGATTACAGGGTCTCTGGTCTGTTCAGCAGGGGCAGCCCTCATCCTCCTGCTCATCCCATCCACAGGCGTCGAGACGCTGACCAGTCACTGCAACATTTCTCACCTCAGTGTGAGCCCCACTGAAGAGCTGATTGACTATGTGCGTGTTGTTGGCAGTGTAATGCCTACCACCCACACTACCATTGTGTCCCAGTCAGCAGCACATGAATCTTCACCTACAGAGACAACCAGTGACACTGTGTCTTCCGCTGTTTCAATGAGCAAAGCCACAACCTACACACTCCAGCTGCAACATTCCAACAATGTGACTACTCAATGGACACAAGTGAATGTATCTGTGGCCAACCACAGTATAGGAGGGGAGAGAAATAGCTTAGAGTCCCACCACGGCGCCTCCAACACTTCCCCCACAGTGAGGAGGGTTAGCAGGTCAGCAGAAAAGGAGAAGCAGCAGCAGACGGAGAAGGATGAGGCTCGCTTAGAGTTCCTGGGCAACCTCAAAGTTATGGACGTCCAGCACCAGCTCTTTTTCATGCTCCTCATCGTGGTGTCGATATGGGAGCTGATGGCCGCCCCTCTGGAATGGACAGTGGACGATGGGCTGTATGAGTATTTGGATTTTGTGGATGCCTCTGATCGCTATGGTAGCACAGGAGTGTGGGGGCTGCTTGGGGCAGTATGTGGGGTGAGTGGTGCAGGACTGCTGGTGAGCCACCTGGACTGCCTCATTGGCTCACACGCACCCAGGAGCGCTGTCCACTTCTACTCCTATGCAGCTGTGACAACCCTGGCCGTGCCTGTGGTGGCCTTCCTGCCCCTCTACCTAAACAAGAAGCGTAGTCGCTCCACTGGGCTCTTCAAAGCTTTACAGTTGGTGCGAGGGGACCTCCGTGCCCTGCTGTGTGCTGCCACTGCCTTCCTAATGGGGCTGGCGGGGTCTGCAGTGGATGACTTCCTGCTGTGGCAGATGCAGGACCATGGGAGCAGCGAGCTGCACATGGGCCTCTCTTTAGCCGTAGCGTTGCTCTCCCGGGCCGCCTTCCCTCTGCTGAGTGGCTGGGTGTCGAAGCTCCTGAGCCCAGGCAGGGTGCTGCTGGTGGGGACGGCCTGCCTGGCCCTGCAGTGCCTCTACTACTCCTTCCTGTGGGGCCCCTGGGCTGCAATACCTGTCCAGGTGCTGAGCTGCTTCAGCAGTGGCGCCCTCTGGTGGGCAGTGCAGGTGCAGTGCGAGGACGTGGCCACGCCGGGCACGGAGAGGAGCGTGAGGAGGGTCTACCAGGCCCTCTCTCTGGACCTGGGGGCAGGGCTGGGCAGCATGGCCGGGGGGTTTGTTGTCCACAGGTTTGGGGTATCTGTGCTTTTCAGAGGTGTGGCGGTGATTCTGCTCCTGTGGTGCCTGTTTCTGCCCCTGCTCCAGTGGAAAGCCCCACGCCAACGCAGGATCAACTACTCCCGCCTCCTCGCTGCTGACACCAGTGAAGTGAGCGAATCAGAGTCGGAGCAGGAGACCGACTGGCTGGAGAAAGCCATGGAGGATGACGAGCAATAATGACATGGGCAGGAGTATGAATGATTAGACCTAAGGAACAATATGCAACACAATGGAAGGATGACAGTATCAATTCTGCTCCTGGAGGATTCCACCACCACTCACAGACATGCCACTCTTAATTTAGTCTGCCTTCTTGCTGCTCCACAAACTGCTAAGTGAATCCGTCCCTGGCTGGTTTAATTGAAAACCAAGTATTGCTTTTTAATTCTCCATTACTGCAGCTTTATTCATTTAGTGCTAATGCTCTAGCATTCACCACCTGCCCAGAAGGCGTTTAGCATTCTTCAGTTAAACTAAACACAATAGTGAGGACTGCAAGCCTCACTATTGCACTGGTGGTGGATCCATTGTGAATGCAGAGTGATGATAAACTGTCATTTGCATAAGTTATCAAGAAACTCTGGATAGCAAATAACGGAGAAGAATTAAGTGTGAGCAGGTGACTGAGCAGGTGACTGTGCGAGTGCTTATGAGTGTTAGTACAGTCCACGTTAGGCAGCTTTACTGTCTGTAACATAAGGCCACTTGAGTGCAGGTGTGGTCTTTGGGCGAGACAAAACCCTGGACTAACAGACTCATCCTGTATATGTGGTTTAGCCTGCTCACATGACAGATGACTCTTGAGTCCACTGTGAAAATGTTATGTATTGTTCAACTGTAGTAGAAATCGCCCCTTGGGTCAATTTCCTAACTAAACATTAAGTGCCTCTTGTGTGGGGGAAGTATTAGAAGCTATCTGTGGTTGGTTGCTGCACTTGTAGGTTAGATGGTGTTTGCTAAACCTGTATTTCAAAGGATGTTTGCCAAACTTGCCACAGTTTGGCCCATTTTGACCTGACTGTTATTTCAGCATATCCGCCAGAGACACTAATATAGTTTAGCACCTCTCCCTGAAACCTTTGTCTAATTAACAGTACATTACATACAGTGGTTGATATACATGTCCAATGACTAGTAGTAAATCAATAAAAATATTAGTATTATTGTGCCTTGAAGACATTCTCAAATATTGATGACTGACATTACAATACCTTTTGTTTATCTGATGTTTATAGTATATTTATTGATATATTGTAAGTCAATGCAGTGGACAGTATATGTCAATACCTCACAACAGCGTAGTATCAAACGTCAAATGTCTTGTAGTGTTTTTAAAGAACACAAGCAGGAAACCCAATGCCTGTTGTGTCAATATCAATACACCTCTTAATGTAACAAGGCAAAGGTCAGCAGTATGTGGAACTCCTCTTGAATCTTTGTATTTGGCCTTGTCTGTCATGACTCATGCCTGTAGAGAACAGTCAGTTGAGTGATAAGGCGCTATCAGCCTGAGCAGGCGCCATAAGTAAAATATTTGTTTTCCAACCGGACCAGTCGGTCTCAGACGGGGGTCCTTCTGTTTACGTCCACCTCAAACTGTTGACTTATTCACACACTATCCTGACCTGAGATTCTTTTTTTTTTTATTAAATAAAATGGGGGGGGGGGGGGGGGGGTGAATTGTCACCTCATGAAATTGACTGAACTCTTTTATATTTGTATCTGTCTGTGTACTGTAGGCCTATAGGATACTGCTCTTTACTGAGGACTTTAGTCTGAAGTCCCTGTGTGTACACAGCTGCTGGATCAGTTTATATGGTAAGTGACTCTGCCCTGGGTTTGGAGTGCTTCCACCTACTGGCCAGAGGCAGCACCTGCTACCAGCCCAGTCTCGCCAAACCAGACAGAGCTGGCTGACAGCCCTGGCTGACAGCCCCATTCAGTGAACACAGATGACGCTTCCTATACAGCAGCACCATCTGCTCCCTCAGCAGTCAGTCCTCAAGGGCCCTGCAAGATGAAATCATGTCAGCTCCTGCATTAACTCAATCAGGCATGATGGAAAATGAATGGTGGAACTTGATATCACATGTGAATGTTATTCATTCTTAAAAAATGTTGAGGTGGTAGAATATTAATTCCCCTCCAAACATTACCTTTGCAATTCACAAGGTGGCGCTTCACGTTATACTTCAGTCATTTGACTCGAGCTGTGTCCGTGGTGCTGAAATCACACTGTATTCTGCAAATACACAGCCGACGTTCAACGTGTATTCTCCACGTGGTGATGGTGTTTCGTTGTGGCCACGTAAATAAATAGGCTGCGCCGTGTAATTTCATTTTCAAATAGCCTAAAGTAGGCTAAGGGTATTTATCTGCTACTGATTTATCATTGTCAAGCCTGAATTCGTTCAAACCGAAGAAATGGAAAAGGAGCGAAAATCCTCCAAACAATATGGGTCTTTGGAACGAACAAAATTGGATCGAAAAGCCGATAAGAAGGGTGAGCCTTTGCAAAATGCTTAATTATATACAGTACATGGCATAGAAAGTTGTATATATGCGGGCTGCCTTTTTATCTATTCTACTGTGAGTTTGTTTTGCATGAGGAAAAATTGAGTTTGATAGAACGTGGTGCTGAAATCCTAACGTTGTAGTCTATTTTCTTTACAAAAATCCAATATGTTTTGTGATTTGGAGATTTATATGATACTCAAACTGAGCTCCACCTATACATTGAATACTTGCAGTAATTCCGATTACATCAAAGTGTTGTCATATTCTTCATGGCTATAAGGCTCGATGTTACTCTGGTCCATGTGCTGATCATAAAATGAACAACACTTGACTGGGTTAAGGACACTCATTGGTGAGTGGAATGGAGTAGTGATCTGATATTCTTGTGTAATGTCTGTTTTCTTCTTCTGTACTAGTAGAATCATTACATGAACAAGGATAATGTTACTGTATTTAGGAGTAAAAGCAAGGACGGGAGACTCGTGATGAAAGATAGATAGTTAGATCTGAGAGTGAGAATTATTTTCTGAAAAGAGAACTTGGTGCAACAAGGCATAGAACAGAGCGAACGTTCACAGGATCTTTACGTAATCCGGTAGTGGGTGTGCACTGCAGAAGGCAGGGGAGTACACTTTAAAATGACATCTGAAGGCAGGGGGCGGCAAGGCGACCTATAGAGCGACCTTCCTTGGAATTAGTAGGCAAAATGATGAAAGTCGACGGTGTTTGAGCTGAGGTTGAATAAGTCGTTTTTTTTTTTAAACTTCCTCTTAGTTGTTTTGGTATGCAGAGGGGCTCAGTATAGTGGACTGGTATCTTAAAAGAAAAAAACTAGCAGGAGCTGCTAAAACGCTAATGATGATGTGTGTGTTTTTGATGGCATTAGTCTTGTTATCCCTAGTGATTTGGCCTCTGTTTTTACCTAATGTTGTATTTTCTGACAAGGTGAAGTAATTAAGAGCTAATTGCAGCACTATTGGAGGAGTCATAACTGGTTTGTGAGGAGGCTGCAGGATTAACAGCAGTGGTGCATTACTGGGCTTTCTGTGGGCTGCAGGATTACACAGTGGTGAGGAGTCTACCTGGGCGGCTGGTGGTCAGAGTGAGTTGTTGACTCGTCAGGGCAGTTCACTATGGGAGGTGTCTTGAGTTGCCTCATTAAACTGTTAACTAAGAACACAGTAGCATTGGATCAGAAAAGCATCTCACCTCTAACAATAGACTAAAGAAGGACATTCAGCCTTTAATCCAAAACTGAGATCCGAGTCATTTGTCATCAAGCTGCCTCTAATCCCCCTCGCCATCATATTCAATTCTTTCACTCATCCCCAGCCAGTGTAGCGCAAGTCTGTAGAGCTTTACACTGAGCAATGGATGGTTTATTCCAATTATCCAACCCATTGTCTGTTGTAGGATGGAACATTTCTAGACCAAATGAAGAGGAATCTACATGATTATCAGTTATTGTAAACTAGTCCTAATTCCAAATGATTTATTGTTGTAATTGCCCAATATCCGTTCATGCACCAGTTGGTTATGCGTTGTTTACGTATGTATAGTGTTTGACAGTTCTAAGCCACTGCAGGTTGAGATGACTATAATGGAGATGATTATATTCCGTGTGTCATATCGTCTTGGTAAACTAGGATCTCCTCACGGTAGCAATCACAGCGCTTCACAGACTATGACCAATGAAACAGACCAGCCCCCTCCTGGCACCACTGCCAAATTAGGAAATGTTAATGAGTGCACGAGTCTACTCAACTGATGACCTTAACCAGTTCATTATAGATTCTAGAAATGTACTAGTTCATGGGTGCTCAGCATCTCTTTCCTACTTTAATTGTCACTGATTCTGTCTTCTTTCTCATTGTCTGAGATTATTTCTCATTGTGCATGAAACTCAGGCATATATCAATATCCTGAAGTCAACTGTTTAGCGAGAGCTGCCGTCATGCCATGCCAGTCTTCGCAACCACTGAGTCTCTGCCGAGCCTGGCAGTGTGCCACTCAGAAAGGCACGTTCCCTCCATGCTGTCCCACTGGGGGAGGAAACCCAGGAAGCGTGCTGCACACATGCTATAATTAAGGCAAGCTGAAGACGCACACCCACCACTTATGTTGCTGCCATACTGTTTACTATTGTTATTGTTTATTATTATTTATCCAGGTACCAATTAATTTTCCTAATCCCTGCCTACATTTACATATCTACCTCAATACTCCAGTATCCCTGTACATTTGGTGCTGACCCTGTATATAGCTCATTTATTTTTTCTCATGTTTTATTTTTTTCTTAGTTATACTATTTTGATGTTGAATACTTTACTGTTGGGTAGGGCTTGCAAGTTAAGCATTTCACTGTACTTGTGAATGTGACAAATGAAACTTAACTTGAAAAGACAGGAGTTCTGTTCTGGCCTCTGTTCTGGCCTCCCATGCTGGGATAGGTGGCGTGAGCAGAATAAGCAGTCATTTGTTCCCATTTTCGTGCTGATGCACAATACTATGTCAATGTAGCAGTAGAATAACTTGCTAATACACTACATAGCCAAAAGTATGTGGACACCTGCTGGTCAAACATCTCATTCCAAAACCATGGGCATTAATATGGAGTTGGTCCCCCCTTTGCTGCTATAACAGCCTCAACTCTGAGGCTGGCTTTCCACTAGATGTTGGAACACTGCTGCAGGGACTTGCTTCCATTCAGCCACATGAGCATAGTTCTAACCTTAAATATGAGTGGGAGAAGTGTCAAGAATAAGAAAGCAATATATTCCATAGTACACTAGAACAACAAAACATGAACAACAACAGTATAACCATAGCTGAGGGCAAATTAAGCAAAATGTCCACTGGATGACAGCAAATGGACCCATCACGACCCTACAGGAAGGGTGAGAAATCCATATCTTCATTTAAACCCAGGGTATTTAGTGGCCTGTAGTTTGTAAATCCATATCTTCATTTAAACCCAGGGTATTTAGTGGCCTGTAGTTTGTAAATCCATATCTTCATTTAAACCAGGGTACTTAGTGGCCTGTAGTTTGTAAATCCATATCTTCATTTAAACCAGGGTATTTAGTGGCCTGTAGTTTGTAAATCCATATCTTCATTTAAACCAGGGTATTTAGTGGCCTGTAGTTTGTAAATCCATATCTTCATTTAAACCAGGGTATTTAGTGGCCTGTAGTTTGTAAATCCATATCTTCATTTAAACCAGGGTACTTAGTGGCCTGTAGTTTGTAAATCCATATCTTCATTTAAACCAGGGTACTTAGTGGCCTGTAGTTTGTAAATCCATATCTTCATTTAAACCAGGGTACTTAGTGGCCTGTAGTTTGTAAATCCATATCTTCATTTAAACCAGGGTATTTAGTGGCCTGTAGTTTGTAAATCCCAAAACTTTCCCTTTGGTTTAACTGTTTAAGATGGTCCCCTTTTCTAATAGAGTCTGGAATATGATCAATACCTATAGCTTGTAGGGAGGCAGGGTTGCCATGGTGTAGGGACTTGTGGTGCCTTGCCATGGGGTAGTCTTCATTGCCTACCGGTATGGCGTACTTGTGTTCCGCTAAGCGGTCTTGAAGGCGTCTCTTTGTCCGTCCAATGTAGAACACCTTGCACTGTGGACATTCCAATCTATAGATGACATAAGGGGTTTTACAGTTAATGAAATGCTTGATGTAATACTCCATTTAGGAAGCCGTGTCAACAAAATACATCTTCTGTGCAATATTACTGCAATGGTTGCAATGGTTGCATTTAAAAGAGTTATTGGGTTTGTGGTCAAGACACGTTTTTTGAGAGTCACACGGAAAATAACTGTGGACTAATTTGTAATTTAGGGTCGGACATCTCTTAAAGCTTATGACTGGTGGCTCAGGTAAGACTTGGCGTAGTAGCGTATCACTTTGGATGATTCCCCAATTATTTTTAATGGTTATTTTAATGTTCTCTGCTTCAGTGCTGTATTTTGGAACAGAATACACTCTCTGATGTATCACGAAGGCTCTCCCCTTCACAACAAGTTCTCTCTGTCAAGTAATCCAGCCCTTATACCGGCATCTTTCAGGACCTGAACGCTGTAGCCCTGATTCAAGAAGCGATTCTCCAATTCAGCAGATTTGACACTGTAGTCTGTTTCCTGATCGCAAATTCTGCGGACTCTATGGAATTGGCCTTATGGAATATTCTCTTTTAGCCTTCTGAGGTGAAAGCTGTCTGCCCTCAGAATTGTATGCCCATCTGTAGGCTTCCTAAAGATTGATGTGTGCAAACAACCTTTGTCATTTTTACTAATGTCGAGGTCCAAAACATGAATGTTATCCTTGCTGTACTCCACAGTTTCTGATACTTCTAGCTTGGAGTTGTATTTTTATACAGTATTTCACCTTTTAATGTGTATAGTATTGCTTACTAGGTGTTGTCCAATACATTTTGTAACCACTCCCTCTTCCAATTAGGGCTAATTGGAAAAGCTGTTCAAAAGAGGACATTCTATTCCTTTTTTGTACTCCCTGACAAAGGCCATGCTGCCCAAACGCTTCGGTTGAAAAAAAAAACGGTGTTTCTATTGAACATGCCATACTAATAAAGGCATTTTAATTAATTATATGAAGAGTGCCTTCGTCCTCTTTTCTTTTTGATGACCAATTTACCCCTTTTACCAAAGAGCACCTTCTATCTACCAAAATGTACTATTGTGTACCTCAGTAGCGCTTCCCTTCCTCCTCTTTCTACTATTGAAAAACAGCCGCAGACAATTATTCCTCCTCCACCAAAATTTACAGTTGGCACTATGCATTGGGGCAGGTAGCGTTCTCCTGGCATCTGCCAAACCCAGATTTGTCCGTCAGACTGCCAGATGGTGAAGCGTGATTCATCACTTCAGAGAACTCATTTCCGCTGCTCCAGATTCCAATGGCGGCGAGCTTTACACCACTCCAGCCGATGCTTGGCATTGCACATGGTGATCTTAGGCTTGTGTGCGGATGCTCACGAACTGACTTGTTGGAAAAGTGGCATCCTATGACGGTGCCACGTGGTAAGTCACTGAGCTCTTCGGTACAGTTCATTCTACTGCCAATGTTTGTCTATGGAGATTGTATGGCTGTGTGCTCGATTTTATACACCTGTCAGCAGTGGGTGTGGCTGAAATATCTGAATCCACTAATTTGAAGGGGTGTCCACATACTTTTGTGTATATATAGTGTATCTTTGTTTTCTTGTTTCCCTTCCAGCAGAGGAAGACATTGTCTCAATGGCGGACTCCACCATCACAATAGATCACATTGAAGGGGAGCTTTTCAGAATCGAGCGGATACGTGATGTTCTAGTACGGAGGGAATCAGAACTAAGATACATGTGAGCATTTTTTAAAATAACTATCCAATCACACCAACACTCAGTTTCTGACATCTTTTGGTGATTTATCAAAGCCCTCTAGTATGAGGTAGAAGAACAGGATACACATGTTGGGCCTTTTCAGTCTCACATAACATCCATGCCCTGGCTCCTTGTGGAATGGGTTGTGGTTGAACTGTAGCAGGTTTTCACAGGGCTCATTAGAGTTGATCCCCTCGGACTTGGTGACGCTCCACATATGACAGCATCTAGCGATTGTTAATGAAGCGAATACTGTGTAGAGGACAGCAGCGCTTGGCCTGCTGTCCTATTAGTCTACCAGCTCAGCCCGCACACTTGTCTCAACACTGCACATGGACTTTGTTCTAAAAACAAACGGTTTTATACTCCTCTCTGTCCGATCCCCTTGGTTGTAATGTTTCTTCTTCATTATTGTGACATGTGCAGTGGAAAGAGGGGAGAGACTCAGAGAACAGATAATGATGCTGGGTATGGGGAGGTCCAGTTTCTGGGGAGATGTGCACCGATGCGTACAGTAGGCTACATTCTCACTATTGCTCCTCAAGACCTTTCTGGGTTGGAGCTTACATATAAGAATCCCTTTAATCAAAGTAAAACATCCTATTGGATTTCTGTGAGAATCAGTATGATTACTGAACACTAACCCTGCTCTACACTAACAATAATCACTATTGGCCTGGTAAACAACCGCACTTCCGCTCACCATTAAGTAGATGAGCACAGCGGCACAGAGAGCTTTTCTCACTTCTTACTGTATCTGTGATTCCTTGTCTTTCATCTCCAGGGACAGGAGCATATTGACGCCAGTCGCTGCAGAGCTCAAGGTCTTTTCAATGCTGACCACAGCTGTAACCGAGAGAAACTGAACAGTGATAGCATAATAACAAGCAATGTACCTTTTGTTCATGTGGAAAAGTAATTACTGTTAGGTTTCTGATGTGTAAAGTAGCTTGTTTCCTTATCTACGTAGGTGGAAGTGAAATTAAAAACAAACATGACATGGTTTACATATGGAATTAAATGAGAACTCTCATTTGCATGCAGTGCATTAGGTGTATGCAGTTCAGTGTGTATTCTTTAATGCTGTAGGCACCACAAGGTGCTTTATTGTGAACGTGTAATGTCGGGATGCAGCTTCAGACACAATGACAGGGCAACACAAAGGGAATCCATATTAAAGCACGTACACAAGTTCCATGCAAATAAGCTGTGATGCAGGTACTGTATTGGTCACTCCTATGAAGTGGCTTGAAAATAATAACACATTTCCTGTGTTTAAAGGGCTTGGGGCATGTTTATCTAGGAGTTAATTTTCCTCTTATTGTCTGATGGAAAAGCCCAGTTATCCAGAGCCTCAGTGTCTGACCAGTATTGTTTACTTAAACCTCCCTACCTGAGTCAATTAGTGAAATGAGATATGATGCAGCTGCAGCTCTGATAGATGGGGAGTGACTCATTCTCAGAGGCCCTGTGGTATCAGAGTTAATTCAGCTAATAAACCCTCAGCCAACAATAATTTCAGTCCACCTGAGAAGAAGAGAAAGCTAATTTAGTTTGCCATTTCCACTCAAGTGGTTTCTGTCTGTAGGATAGGCTAATATAGTTATTGTTATCATATCTATGTTTACCAAGCTGAAATGGGAAAGAGCTTATATTCTATAGCGTTACATTCTACTATGTATTTGGCCATGTAAATGTACTGTGTTCGAAATGCTTGTGGAGTCACCAAATGTTATTTTTTAAATAAAAGTCATTATCTTTACACTCATGTAGAGTAGCCCTGCCTGCCTGCCTGTCACAGTTTTTTGTTTTGTTTTACTCAGCAGCAATTATTTTTTAATTGCTATAATTCGCTGTCGTTATATTGACCACGTTCTAATAGAGGAGTTATTGCAGAAGCTGAGAGCTTGAGAAAAGTTATGCCTCAGTAGACCGGACACCTGCAGGGTTGTCTGGCACATTGTGGTCCCAGGGGAAGGGTGATCACATCAGAAGGTCCTCTATGTCACAACCCTTATTACTGCCCAGCAGGATCTGTCTGACTGTAGTGACTGTCTGTATAACCCTAGCGTGGGGCTATACATGCCAGCCACAGTGTCTTCAGAGAGACCACTCGAACACTGGAGCCAGCATCATTGTATCTTTAAGACTACAATCTCTCTGTCCTCTGTATGGAAGCATTCTGTATGGGATTCAGTTGTTCTGTCAATAAGAGCAATTAGGATTGATTCCTGAGTGTCAGACTTAAGTGTGGTACAGGGAGAAGAACAGCCCCTGTACTGACAGTCGATACGTGACAGGATCCGATTCTCACCTCGTCCTGGGTTCTCTTCCCCTGGGTCATACTAAACGGCTATGAAGAGATATTGCCTTTGAAGTATATCAATGTGGTTCATGATTGAGAATTAAATAGATTCCTCTTTTTTTCCCCCTCAGGATGGACGACATTCAGCTTTGCAAGGAAATCACACGTCTGAAAAAAGAACTTCAGAAGCTGGTGTCTGTTTCAGGTAGGCTACCATACACTCTTAGGGAAACAAAAGGTTCCAAAAGAGTTCTTCGGCTGTCTTCATAGGAGATCCCTTTTTGGTTCCAAGGAGATCCCTTTTTGGTTCCAAGGAGATCCCTTTTTGGTTCCAAGGAGATCCCTTTTTGGTTCCAAGGAGATCCCTTTTTGGTTCCAGGTAGATCCCTTTTTGAGTTCCATGTAGAACCCTCTGTGGAAAGGGTTCTACATGGAACCCAAAGGGTTCTATGTGGAACCAAAGGGTTCTCCTATGAGGACAGCCAAAGAACCCTTTTGGTCTCTAGATGGCATCTTTTTGTGTGAGGTGTTCAATTCACATTATAGAGAGCACACACTCGCTGTGCCAGAAAATGAGGGAATATCTGCATCAAAAGGGCTTATGGTCCAGCTAGTGCTCTATGGAAGCCAATAATAAAAGATTTGCAGGACAAACAAGCAGAAGATTTGGAGCACAACATCCTCATTATCTCAGCTTATCATTTCAATGTTTCAGTCCCAGCCTCTCTCTGGTTTATCTCACATTTGGTAGGTTAGATCCAGTGGTAATGCTATCCACTTTCTCAGTATTATAACAGGAACACCATGCACAGTCATCTGGTGGTTATTGATCCATCAGCCTAAGATTAATTTGCCTGGTTCTTAATCTTGAATTGGAGCTGTATGAATGCTTAATGATTCCTAACATCTATGATTACTATATGAACTGTCTGTGACTGCTGTATGACCACTCCATGACTATACTGTCTGTATGACTCCAGACACAGACAAATCCAACGAGGACCGGCAGAGGGAGGAGGAGTTGCTGCAGCAGATCCACAAGCTGGTGGAGACCAGGGACTTCCTGGTGGATGACGTGGAGTTTGAGAGGCTCAGGTGAGTATGGCCATGTTCTTAAAGGCAAGGAGGGTTGGGCCATGTTCTTAAAGGCAAGGGCTACTGTAACTATTCATGTTGCCGAAGTAGCATCTAGTGACCATTAATATTCGTGACTCAGTTGTTGTCACCTCTGAGTCATACTGTATCTGAGCCAGTTGGGGAACATTCTTCCATGTCAATGTGAATTAAACCCATGCGATCGATCTGTTGAGGTGAATTTAAAAGGGTATTTTTCACTTCTGTAGTTTATTGGGTATTGTATTCTCTCTAGAGGCTGGGCTGAGTGTTGTGTTGCTCAGTGTATATTTAGTGTAAATGACAGTGAGTCACACAGAGGAAGCAAGCCCCTTCCACATTGCATTTGTTTACAGTGCTAAATTAGCTATCTTGCATGTCAGGCATCCCTGCTTCTCTGACTACAAGTCTGAGTGACACTTGACAGCTCTCGGAAAGGTGGGGGATACGTGGGAAGCAGATACTTAATAATTTACAGTAAAGTGATGTTGACAGTAGAAAATCATGAAGAGAGAATGATATATTGTTAAAGTGAGTTCACACCATCCACACATATGAACAAATGTCGGAGCTGTTCGTGTATGCCTCTTTGTTACTATCCAGTTGGTTATTTATTTATTTTGTGTGTGCATGCTTGTGTATGACTGTGTTTTATGGCAACAGTGGCTGTGAAAGATATAGGAAGATTTTACCTTTTTGTTAACTGTGCTCATACCACTAAATCTCCTTCAACAGGGAGAGAGAGGAGGACA
Source organism: Oncorhynchus kisutch (assembly GCF_002021735.2). Taxonomy (NCBI): domain Eukaryota; kingdom Metazoa; phylum Chordata; class Actinopteri; order Salmoniformes; family Salmonidae; genus Oncorhynchus; species Oncorhynchus kisutch. The sequence continues at coordinate 77,878,995 of NC_034179.2, read as the reverse complement.
AAGAAATGGCTGATTTCTTGCAGTCTAAATTTCCCAAGACCTTGAAGAAAAAAGGTATGTGCAAATGTGTTACCATAGTGCTGTTAGTCAAGGCTCTAATATGAAGATTCCTTTTGTGCAGTTAGTCCAAGACGCATTGAATGAACCAAGTTCAAATATGATAACAACATTAACAATGCTGATGAGGATGATAATGATGTCTCTTTTTTTACCAGACATCACAGAGGACCGAAGGACGACCTCCAAAGCCCAGCAAACTTCGTCCACTCCCTTCGTCACCAAAACCGGTCTCACCCTTCTGAAGGAGTGCTGCGGCTTCACATGCTCTGTCATGTAGACTCCCTGCCCTGTGGAGAGACTGAGACACGTTGTTGATTTCGGGATGGGGTCATTTGTATTGAGTGGGCAGACAGAGCTCTCATACTTCGACTATAACCCTAAACATATGTACATTGACGGTTGGGACTGTGTTCCCATCAATTAATCTATTGCTGGGTCATTGCACCAATTTTGTGCATTTTGAGAAGTGTAACTTGGTAAAAAAATATATATATATATATATATATATTTGATTTTGCATTCTGTCATAAAGAGCACATGTACAACTTCATATTGAAACGAGAGTTCAGTTCACGTAACAGGGTTGACCTTAAAATGAGGGACAGATTTAAATTAATCACTAATAAATAACAATCTTCAGAAATTACTTTGTCAAAGCAACAAAATAAGGGCTTTACAATGATGGTGAATTTTGGGGGTTGTGTTTTTTTTGTCTTTTTAATTTAACCCTTTATTTAACTAGGCAAGTCAGTTAAGAACAAAATCTTATTTACAATGATGGCCTATACTAGTTTATTAACTGCCTTGATCAGGAGCAGAATGACAGCTTTTTACCTTGTCAACTCTGGGATTCGATCTAGCAACCTTTCGGTTACTGGCCCAACGCTCTAACCACAAGGCTACCTGCCGCCCCATGAAAGTCTTCAAATAGGTCACAGATTGTGCACGGAGGGACTTGCAAAGTGTTGATTTTTTTGCACTTTTCTAAGTCTTTATTTATATAAAAAATCATAATTTTAGAATTTTGATAAAACAGGCTTTTAAAATTCAACATTGAACAATTTCTACTTATAATATCAAAGGGATGCAAAAGTCACTCTTTTCATGGAACGACCTTGCTGATCATTTCCTGATAAAGGCCAAATTGACTCAGCCAAGTCCATAAATCAACACGTATCTTCTTCATCACCATGGTGATGTCTGTAACCAATTAACGTTAATTTTTATTTAAAAAAAATGTAACCGCTTTTTTTTCTCCCTAATTTCCCTTGTTTTAGTAGCTACTATCTTGTCTCATCGCTACAACTCCCGTACGGGCTCCGGAGAGACGAAGGTTTAAAGTCATGCGTCCTCCGATACACAACCCAACCGCACTGCTTCTTAACACAGCGCGCATCCAACCCGGAAGCCAGCCGCACCAATGTGTCGGAGGAAACACCTTGCAACCTTGGTTAGCGCGCACTGCACCCGGCCCGCCACAGGAGTCGAAAGTGCGCGATGAAACAAGGATATCCCCACCGGCCAAACCCTCCCTAACCCAGACGACACTAGGCCAATTGTGCGTCGCCCCACGGACCTCCAGGTCACCGCCGGTTAAGACAGAGCCTGGGCGCGAACCCAGAGTTCAGTACAGCATCCTTAACCACTGCGCCACCCTGAGGTACTATCCTTTGGACCGAGTGAAAATGACAACAGAACGTTTCCATTCTGATACATTCTTTTTATCTGTAGTCATTTCCAGGAGCTGACCCACATTTTCTATCTGGCCACCCTTGGATGGTTGGTGTATATTTGCAGATCTACAAATGATGAAAAAGCTGTCTAAAACCTGTAGTGTGATTTGAAACGGTGAGTAACAACGTTTAAAAGCTCTGCAGCGGGAGAGTCATTGAGTACCAGTTTAATAGCAATTATCTTATTCAAATGGTCCCTGTCCAATTAAAGTAATTAGACAGTTATGTGTTGCTATGACTACAATTATCATTTAATGCATTAGAGCTTGACACTTCATTCCCATGGGCATTGTCTACACAGCTATGACTAGCAAACCCCACTCTGTCTCTTGGTGACATTTTACATGGTCACGGCTAACTATGACACTGCTTAACCTTGCTAAAGGCCACTGCTTGCTTGGCTTCCATGCCAGGTGAAAAAAGGAGCCAAAATAGATCCTCCTCTCTGTCATTTGGCTCCTTGGTATCTCCCCTCTGGACTAGCTGCTTTACTGTGGTACCTACCCTGTCATTAGCTGTGTCTGATTCCTGGGGAAGTCACCAGAATAACATTCAGCTCTCTGCTTTCACAATTGTAATATTGTTTCAGTTTCAAATGCTATGTTTAGCTTTTTTTGTTCCCCATTACCTTCTATTACGCTGATTGGTCTGACGGGAATTGCTGTTGCCAATTTGCAATACTTGTAATTCTTTGTGACAGAGGTAAATTTGTGATAGTGAAACCATGTACTGTGAACGTGGCTTTGACAAATATCTCAAGAGTATCAAGGACAACTTTCCAAGCATAATGGAACTCTGAATTTCTCCCCTTTGAATGAGATAATATGCCTTGAAATACACTGTCTGCTGCTTATTCTATTACAAAATACTCTTTAACCTGACATCTATCAATGTGCGCAGTCTGCTCAATGTATCAGCTCATTCACAATGCTCTGTATGTTTATGTTGAATTCTCTACAATGGTTTAATCCAAACTGACTGCACATTATCTGGGTGGAAAACGGAACATGTATTTTCACATTTATGATCCTAATGGCCATGGGAGTTGATTGTGATTAGGCTACTTGTTATTATGTTTTGTGGCTTAGAATGTCAGAACTTTTGGTTGTACATATCGTATCGGTTTAGCGTGCTTGTCTAGTTAAAGAGTTGCAATGTAGGTTTATTCTCCATTCTTAAACCATTTTTATTAAATAACTGTTTAAATCTGGACAGTATTACCACCAAACCAGGTAAAAGCTTGTGCACAGATATTGTAAGCTGGTTATAAGGAGCTAAATTGATTCATTTCAAGATCATGTACATCTTTACCTTAATTGAATCTTATGCTTTCTATACTCTCATCTCTATGAATCACTGCGCCAACAAATGCTTTGTGTTATCAAGTGAGTGTGATAATCAGGCCGTTTTCTTCCTTCTCTTCCACGCTCACATCTCAGAGACATGGGTGGGTGTCGAGAGCATGGGAAACAAAGACACAGGAGCCAGTGGAGGCTGCTGAGGGGAGAACGGCTCATAATAATGGCCGGAACGGAGCAAATGGAAACCATGTGTTTGATGTATTTGATACGATTCCACTGATCCAGCTCCAGTTAGTACCACGAGCCCGTTCTCCCCCGTTAAGGTGCCACCAACCTCCTGTGACAGGAGCGTTATTAAACTGTCACCACAAAGCAAATGTAATGCGTGGGGTTTTGGCTTTAACATCTAACCTATTACAAAGAGCATTCTGCCACATGCGTGTGCAACTGTCATGACAACAGCCCATGATGGGAGCGATGGTGTTGCTCTACACTAGTGAGAACCAACTGTTTGTATTTTCGCCCCAGAGCACGTTCCTCCTCACCTCAGCCCCCCTGCGCTGCGCACACAGATGACTCATCCAAGGGACTCAGGGAAAGATGGATTGTGATCCACTGGCTTTTTCTTTCTCTGAAATCCTTCACTCCATAGCAAGTCCACCACTGGAGGACCATCTGCAAAGGAAAGTTGATCCTAACAAATAATAATACACACTGCTTCAGAATGGAAAACTGTCAATAGACAATACAGTAGCTGTTCAAGAGTTTGGTTTACTGGACCTAATGATATGGGTGCTTTAGATGTAATTATTGTTTTGCGAGATATTGTTGTGGATTGAAGATACTTGAAGACTCAATCATTTCTGTGGCATTTACCTGAAAGCTGAGAGAGAGGCACAGCCGGTTGCAAATTACCAGACTCTGCGTCAGTGAAGACACCTCACTGCATTTCATTTGCAGGCCAAAAAAGTATACAATCAAGCAGCTGCACAGAGAGAATTCAGACACATTACTTCCAACCCACCCTAATTGGAAGCTGCTGATTCTCAGCTAGCTCGTTCTCATATGCGGCGTGGGCCGAGACATTAAACAATCCCTGCACAGAAGATAACACGCCTCACCAATTAGGGACCATTTCTGGCAAACACATTTTTCTTTTTCTTTCTTCCTCCTGCCCTCCTCTCCCCACCTGGACTTCCCCTCTGGTTGTGAGTTGTTATGACCGAAAAGCTCAAAGCAGGTTCAGACAAATCAATTCCTTGTAAATACAACCCCATAGTCAGGGCTGTATGCTCCCCTGCTGTACGTATTTTGTTCTCTTGACAAATGATTTTGACATTTACACCAGTGAAACTAAAGAAGAGATCTTAGTGTGCATGTCAGATATGGAGAGAGGTGGCACATTGGGAGGGATCAGGAGGCTGCCCACTGGAAGCTGTTGGTGGAGTGGAGGAATATCTCAGGCCTCTCACAGAGGGCCAGAAGAATAACCCAGCATGCCTTAATAACATGCGTCCTGCTCCAACTGCATGCAGCCACTCTTCACAGTTTTGTTCCCTAGCAACATGTCACCTTGCCTTTCAATGTAATGTTGTTGTTATTGACGAATGTAGAAATGAAGGCTGTGAATCTTTCAATTTTTTTATAATTGAAAGCATGGTGTCAGAGAGAGCATGCTGAGGTGAGGTGGTTTCAGTTAACAATAGAGGTGTTAGAATGTAAGTCAACATCATATCAAATTCATATGCTTTACAACATTAATCCAGTAATAACTTAAGTACTGTGCATTTAGTGACATTAAAGAAATTGAGTATAGGTTCATAATGGCATCTCAATTATATATGAAGGGCATTTGAATCATGTGGTTTCACAAATTTGCCTAGGAAGCATAGGTGAACACAAGTTGCAAGAGATGGCCTTTCCAACCATGCATGTTGCTGCCTTTCTTTCGACTGCATCTCCATTGACCTGTGCCCTGTGACTGTGGCTGGTTTAATTTAATTCATTAGTGGAGGATTAGAAAACTGTTGAAGTGTGACAATGAGAGATTGAATCAGTACTGGTTGATAGAGCTGTAAAATAAATATTCTATGGAATTGTGTTATCTGACTCAGGGTTGAGGAAGAGTTGATGAGAGTTGAGACCCTTTCCTCCATCACATTCCATGCATTTCTGCAACCTTTTCTTGATCAATTTGAACAGTATTTATATTCTGAAAAGAATCTCACACCTGGATGATCTAGTGTACAACAGCTAAATAATGATCTTCAATGTATCAAGTTACTGTCGATTATGTCTCAGTTCCCAGTTCCCAGGTCAATATGTGATGTGCAAGATCTTGTAAACAATTGGCTCAATAACCGGAGATAGGAGAAATTGACATTGACTTGCTTCCAAATTGCATGGAATCTGTTTATATTTTCTATTCATCTTTATCACATTGATGATCAGACAGTGATGATGCAACATCATTTTATGTGACATTTCTGTCTATTGACTCAGAGTTGGGCTCAATCTTGGTGACCACTGGCATTTTGCAGTCCCTGTATTGAACCCATGAGCTTCCTCTGAGAGAAGAAATCACGCTGTGCCAGCGACTGTCTTTCAGCTGTGGATTGGACAGGACCATGTAGGCTGGCTATTGGTTCACTGCAGTGGTCACCAAGACTTTGCATTGGAACACACTGGTACCCTTCCTTACCAGAAAGACCATTTCTCACACCCATTGTTCAACATAAGATAGCATGGGCCACCATGATTCAAGGGCTTATCACTCCCTAAACATTTTTATACCAACATGTCCTAATAAGAAATCCCCATTGCATTATGATTATGGTATACATAGGCCATAATGGTTAATTCTCTCTGTAATCATCCAGATAGTTTTTGTTAGCGTTAATTTCATGGGTACAGATCAGTGGAGGCTGCTGAGGGGAGGACGACTCATAATAATGGCTGGACAGCAAATGGAATGGAATCAAACACATGGAAACCACCTATTTAATATATTTGATACCATTCCACTCATTCTGCTCGAGTCCTTACCACGAGCCTGTCCGCCCCAATTAAGGTGACACCAACCTCCTTTGGTACAGTTGAAAAACACTTGGAATCAGATGGACAATTGAATGCCATTGAAATACACATACTGTATGTGGAGCAAAATGTCACAGTGAATGGCCAGTGCCTTTTCAGTCTCCTTGCTGTGGAACCCAGTGATGTCAGAAAGCCCCTGGGTGTGACAGGCCAGCAGCAGAGAAGAGCACAGTGATGGTTACCCTGATTCTCTCTTTACTCCCAGACTCATGAGACCATTAATGAACAAAACAACTATTCCAGGTGCAACACAGCAACTCACATCTGATGACCACAGACAGTGACCATCTCTCAAACACTATCTGCTGCATGTTCAATATTCACACTCACACATGCAGTGACCTGCTCTGAAACACTCTCGCAACCTCAATGCACCTGCAACCAAATCAGTCACACACAGGAAGATATGATATTTGTATTAGTGATATAATGGAATCATATCTGTGAGGTACAGAACAGTAAAGGCAGAGATGGTGAGAGTAACACCTCTAAAGTGTTTTCATTTTCGTCTCACATGAGTCATTCTGAGTCACTCAACTTTGCGGCATAACAAGTCAATTATTGGGCTTTTCTCCTGCATATCTCAGCCTCTTTGAGGAAGAATACAACATTTAAGGAATGTAATTTACAGGTTATTTACTTTAAATGCACAAACTATTCAATATTTTAGGAATTTTGCAATAAATACATGCTATTACAACGTCATAGCATCCACAGTACATGTCATTTGTTTTTTTTTTGCACATATTCTCATTACTATCTAAAAATACTGTAATAAATAATATAGACGTGTCTATAACTCCTTATAGTGCACAGTAAATAAAGTGAAATAGCCTATGTGAAATAGAAACCATACCATAACATAACTAGTGACAGACTGACTAGTAAATCTAACATCTCTGCCATAACCCTAACATGTACATGATCTATAATGAAACAGTGCGACCTGGTGGCAGAGAACTGAATTAGTTGAAATTGCTGTAAAGCACAGAGCCAACAATATTGTTACTTTAAAGTTTACATGACTCAAGAAAACAATGACACAATTAGTGGATTCGGATATTTCAGCCACACCGTTGGAATGAATTGGAACACCGACTGTGAGCCAGGCCTAATTGCCCAACATCAGTGACTGACCTTACTAATGCTCTTGTGCCTGAATGGAAGCAAGTCCCAGCAGCAATGATCCAACATCTAGTGGAAAGCCTTCCCAGAAGAGTGGAGGCTGTTATAGCAGCAAAGGGGGGACCAACTCCATATTAATGCCTGTGATTTTGGAATGAAATGTTCGACGAGCAGGTGTCCACATACTTTTGGTCATGTAGTGTAGCTTCATAGTCCACGTATTTTGATGGCTGGAGTAGAATGTGAAGATGGTTTCTCGTTTAGCCTTTAGCTAAATAGTGTTTATTTTGTTCCTCTCTGTGCAACTGTTCTGGTGGCTCTATTGTAGGATACCCTATTAATCTGCATATATTAATATGGTCTCATTTTATGCAATTCCCAATTAGTACACAATAATGTTCAGTGAATGTAACGTTCACTTTAACAGATGACGTAACCTAATTTAATTCAATGTGTGCTGCTTCAGTTCTTTGCGGTAACTCCTCTGCTGTGGAAACGACGGAAGCGCAGTTCTGGATTTTGGTTTGACTGGCAGAAAGAAAGAAGGATGGAGTTTCTGACAGGAAACCCGTTTACTACACCGGTGGGCCAGCGAATAGGTAATTGTTACATTTTAACTAATAAAGTAGGTTTATAGTGGTTTGGCGCGTGAGTTTGTAGATAGTTTACATGGTTGCATCGGGCATGACAAGCTACAAGACATTGGTAGGCTATTGTTGGAAAACAGACACTATCACTCCATAAAACGACACTAGATAATCCGTAGGCTATGGAAAAGGAAATTGGCGTTATTGGTTATGTATTTAATAAGAAACGAAACTGTGATAATTGCTTGCTTATAGTTAGTTAATTGATCAAGATTGACAGTGCAAAAAGATATTTAGATTACGCTATGACTTGACTGACACTTGCACCGCACAATAATACCCTAGAGGCGGGTTACAGTGTTTTAATCCTCAATTTAATTGGCCAGTTTGGGTATTGTTGTTGGTCTATAGACCAATCGTTTGGCAAGCTCTGGGTGGGGTGGTGAAAAGTTGTTCCCTTCCTTCGTGACCTAATTTTAAGAAAGGGGAATTTATTAAAGTTCCAATCCCTAAAATCTCACTAGAAGGATCAGGTTGATGGTTTCAGCCATGGTATTCTCATTTTCCTTATGTTGTTTACCTAAGAAGCATCAGGTGACTATTTTTCAGGAATACTCAGGTATTTCAATTTATTAGTTTGTTCTTGTATGACCAGAAGACCTATTTTGTTTACAAATTTACGAAGAAGATTGAAAGATGTATTTATTTTTTATGTATACAGTAACTAAGATAGTGTTTTAAAGGGAATACAGGTCTGCTCTGACTTTACACGGTTATTGCTCTATTTAGTTATTAATACTTATTTCCAAAAAGGTCTTAGGAACGTTTATATGTAAAACATTTTTATTACATAATTTTATTATCAGTTTTCATATGCATTTAAAATAGTAGGTACCCTTTTATTTAAATTATTATTTGTTATTTTATTTCTCAGAATAGTTCCTGATTACACTAAAGAGGGATTTTAGTCTCTCTTACTACAAGAACCCTTGGTTTGGTCTTGAACATAATTTTCAGTTGAGTTGAATTTCAAAGCCAGATAACGTCTAGCTCAAAGGTTATGGAATAAGCTATTTTCACTTTAAATTGACTTAAATGGTGCAGATCTCGGTTCCTTGTCGTTTATGTTCACTGCTCCTACGTCTTTGACTCATCCTACTACAGTTTATACTTTTATATCATCTTTGTTGTTTCGTCTTTGTCTATAGTTTCTCTTAATGCTAGGGGGTTGCGAAACAATGTGAAGCTCAAGGTCTTATTTTTATTTGCTAAACAATTTTGAACAGATTTTTGCTTTTTTCGAGAGTCTCACTCATGCCAACTTCTGGAGGTTACAGTGGGGCAACGATATTTGGCTTTCCCATGGATCTGAACACTCCGCTGGTGTCAGTACAATGAAAAATACCTTTGGCGGTAATATTCTACACTTGGAATGTGACCCCTTTGGTCACTTTATTTGTCTTGTGAGCAGTTACAATGACATTATGCTCATTACTGTAAACTTCTACGGGTACAACACCAAACATGAGAATGATGAGTTGCTTGAATCTATAGAGAAACATATACTTCATTGGTTATCTAAATTTCCCAATTTGTTATTATTGATAGGAGGGTACTTTAACATTACAATAGATAATTCAACTGATAGATGGCCCCCAGGTAGGCCAACCAATCAGAATTTGGGTTTAATACTTTTTATGGAAAAGTTTGATCTTACTGATATATGGAGAGAGAGGTTTCCGGCCGACAGATCATTCACTTGGAGTAACAAAACAGGCTCCAGACAATCCAGAATAGATTTTTGGCTTATATCCAAATGTATTGATAGTGAGTGTGTTACCTCAAATATTTGTACTACTCCCCTCACAGACCATAGGGCTATTTACATTGATATCAAAATATTTACCCCTGATACGAACCTTGGTAGAGCATTCTACTGGAAGCTAAATAGCTCATTATTAAATTAAGATATAGTTCAATTTGAGGTTAAAGATCTGCTCTCACACTTTTGGGAAAGGGCTTGTGAAGAAAAATCGTATTGCAACAACTGGGTGCTCTTTTGAGGTGTCCAAATACCTTAGAAAATATGGTAGTAATCTTGCTAAGACCAGAAGAGCTGAGGAGGAAAAGGTGATCATTAAGATAACTTCCCTTTCTCAGAGGTCCCCAGCTGACCTCTCGGAGGAGGAGAAGATGGAACTAATTAAGTTACAAAATAAACTGGATAATATATATATAAATTAAAAGCAGAAGGAGCCTTTATTAGATCTAGGAAAAATGGATTAAGGAGGGAGAACAGAATTCATCCTATTTCTTTAGACTTGAGAAATTCCACTCTTAAAAATAACGCTATCCATAAGTTAAACATTGATGGTATTATTACAGATGACCAAAAATGAATCGCTAAATACTGGAGCAATTTTTACAGAAAATCGTATAGCTCTACATATTGTCAGGAATCCACAGATATGTTTTTTAATGTTCATTCTATCAGTGATATAGAATCTAAACAGTGTGATGAACCCATCAAAGTTGAAGAGATTAGAGTCTATCAAACATCTAAAGAACAATAAATCACCAGGTGTTGATGGAATTACAATGTCAGACTAGTATTAGACATACTTGACTACTGAGACCTAATAACTGAGGATAGCTTCATATTATTTTATTTTTTTATAAAACATTTGACACAGTAGAGCATCAGTTTCTCTTCCACTCCCTTGAGAGATTTGGCTTTGGGGATTTTTTCTGTAAGGCTATTAAGACTCTCTATGCAAATGGTAACAGCTCTATCAAATTGAAATATGGCACCTCACCTAGATTTGAGTTAAAGAGAGGAATTAGGCAAGGTTGTCCTATCTCTCCGTACCTCTTTTTATTAATCACCCAACTTCTTGCAAATTCTTTAAATAATAGTCCTGTACAAGGTATTTCCATAGCTGGTAAAGAAATTATTATAAGCCTGGTGCTGATGATACTACACTTTTTCTGAAAGACGCTAACCAAATTCCCATATCGATCAATGTGATACAATCCTTTTCCAAAGCGTCTGGTCTATATCTTAACATTAAGAAATGTGAACTCATAGCTGTCAAAGATTGTGTGACACTTTCATATAATGGTATTCCAGTAAAATAATAACTTACATATTTAGGCATAACCATTACAAAGGATCAGAAGTCTAGAGGCTTACTAAATTTTAACCCTCTTATTAAAAAAAACCCAGAAGAAGCTAAATCAATGGCTACAGAGGGACTTATCTTTAAAAGGTAGAGTCCTAATAACCAAGGCTGAAGGTATCTCTAGACTAACATATGGTGCTCTATCTTTATATCTTGACAGTAAAATAAGCAAGGAGATAGACCTGATGCTTTTCAACTTTCTTTGGAGAAACCGTACCCATTACATTAGGAAAACTGTTGTAATGAACACTTATAAGAATGGAGGACAGAATTTTCTGGACTTTACTACTTTAAATAATACTTTTAAGATCAATTGGATAAAACAATTCCTAAGAAGACCCACTTCTATCTGGAATTTTATTCCTCATCATGTCTTCTCTACTTTTGGTGGTCTTAACTTCATGTTATTTTGCAATTATAATATTGACAAAGTTCCAGTGAAACGTTCTGCTTTTCATCGGCAGGTTTTCTTGTCATGGTCTTGTCATTTATAAACACAATTTTTCTCGCAGAGTTTTTTTTTACTAAGTTATAAAGAATTCTTATCACTTTACAAGGTCCCTGTAACACCTAAAGATTTTGCAATTTTTTTAGATGCCATTCCCTCAGGTGTTGCTATGTTATTCAAGAACGTGTCAAGACCTGACCCTCAGAGCCTAGCTTCTATTGACCCTGTTGACTCATCAGTAGGAAAGATTTGTTTCTCTTTTGGTCCATTCAACAACAGAGCGATACGAACCTTGTTTCAGCAGGATGTTGTATCTATACCTTATGTCATGCCTTATTGGAATGGATTTATTGGTAATATCTGTTGGGAAAAAAATTTGATGTTGCCACACACATTATTGTGTGTTGTTAACAAAATTAAGGAAGGTTCCTTTAAAATTATTCATAAATATTATCCTGCCAACCACTATATGAAGAAGTTTAAGGAAAACATCAACTCAAATTGCTCCTTTTGTAATGACCACCCAGAAACAGTGTTGCATCTTTTGTGGCATTGTATGCATGTAAGAAAACTGTGGCAAGACATCAAGTAGGTTTATAATTGAACACATTTATGGCCAAATTTCATATACACAAATGTACATTTACAAACAGAAAACCACATTTTCGTACCCTACAAAAATAAATTGCACTGTATTTTAAGATGGTTAAATGCTCTACTAACAAAAAAAGCTGTTAGAATTGTAAGTATATGCATGTCCCTTAAGGTCCTTGTGTAATTGTAATGTGATATTGTACCCCCTAGCTCGATTGTCTATTGTTTGTAATCTATGTATGCTTGTGTTCCCTCATGTGCTTTATGTATTGATCTTTTGTTAATTAAAATAAATACAATTTAAAAAAATATTTTAAAAAATAAACTTTCCAATGCAGCCATTTTTAACTCTATATCAAACCATTTAAGTACCTTACTGTGAATGTTTTAAATTCAAATGGTAAAAAAAAAAAAGAGTACAAAAATTACAATGTACTTCTTAGCAAAGAGCATTTTCTCAAGCAATAATTTTGCTAGGACTGTGAGTGGGAGATGAGAACTAGCTGAGGTTTGGTACTCTTTCTTATTAATATATTAACACATTTACAAGGTAGGCCAAAATCCACCTAAACAGGTAACAATTTCAGGTAGACTTTTCCAACATCTCTTAGACTAAAAGAACATTATCGTTTTCACAATTTCACAGTATTATTTCCACCTAATAGTGTGAAAATATTTATCAAACACAGGAAAATCACATTTTTTGACTGCACTGTGCCTTTAAGAAATAATGGAATAACATATATACTGTAGACGTAACGTTGCTGATTAATAATTAATCTGCTTGTCAACTTGTTTTTATGTAGTTTACAAGTGGCCTATTTTATCTTATAAGCTTAAACTCCCCCTGTGACATAATTATAGATGGAAAAACAATCTGCCTATTTTAATGTATATGAACACAATGGGACAATACAAGTAGGAGAGGTTGTTCTACTTTCTAAACTGAGCTAAATCCTGTTTCTATCCCCTCCCTTTCAGAGGAATGAGGACAGAACATTTTAATCTGTTTAAATAAACGTCTGCCAAGGAACATAATGCTGGTCACATGAACCAGTCAGTTGGAGAAAGAATGAGTTTGACAAACAAATAGGGATTTAACTGGCATGGATGAGTAGAGGCATCATCAAAGTAAGCTAATAAACAACTATTGAGAGTTGTGTTATGAGGCAGAGACCGTTTCACAGTGACTATGTCTTCCAGATCATTTTATGCAAAATAAAGTGCAATGTCTCTATTGTTTTTGTTCTCAGAATATGCAACCAGCTCCAGTCTCCAGTCGGAGGACTGGGCTCTCAACATGGACATCTGTGACATCATCAACGAGACAGAGGAGGGGTGTGTATCCTCTGTTGACATAATGGACTGTTTTTTTTCCTTTGACAGCTTACTGTATTCTGCTTTTGTTGTTTGAAGTTGATTGTTTACCTACAATGATTACAGGCCTAGAGATTCATACAAAGCAATAAAGAAGAGGATTGTTGGAAACAAGAACTTCAGAGAGGTCATGCTGGCATTGACTGTGAGTGTCACATTTACCTCTCTCAATCACCATACTTTTTCCTCTTCTTCATGAACTTGTAACCTAACTTTCTTTCTCCATCTCTCTTATGTCATGTTGGTTTTCAGGTGCTGGAAGCGTGTGTGAAGAACTGTGGCCACAGGTTCCATGTGCTAGTCTCAACCAGGGAGTTTGTTGAGGGGGTTCTTGTCAGGTCCATCTTACCCAAGAACAATCCCCCTCTGGTCCTGCATGACAGGGTGCTCAGCCTTATACAGGTGAGAGATGGCATTGGTACTCATACCTTCAGTAAGTCACAGAACTGTGTTGGAATTGACCGCTAGCTATTGTCGGGTGTGTGCGGTTTATGATGTGTGTTTGTCTATTGTTCAGGCATGGGCAGACGCATTCCGCAGCTCGCCAGCTCTGACGGGCGTGGTCTCTGTGTACGAGGACCTGAGACGGAAAGGACTGGAGTTTCCCATGACTGAACTGGACGGATACTACCCCATTCACACTCCAAATAGGGTATACCTTCAAACAATGACTGGTGAAAATGCATGCATTTCCTCACTGACAAATACAGATCACAACTTTCTGCTAAACCTCTCTAAAGCTGTTTTAACTCCTTACTCCTTAACACTATTCTCTAACTCAACTGGTCCCTGTGCTCTGTCCACCAGACTGTGCCTGATAACGGGCCTGTCACTGTATCTGCTGCACCCTCATCCCCCAGGCCTGTCCCCATATCACCACAGCTTCCTGCATCCCAACAGAGCGAGCAGAGACCCCTCACCTTCACACCTTATCAGGTGATTGGAATGCTCCCGTCATACAGGGCCCTCTAAAATGGCATGGCTTTTATTTTAGTAACACAATCTTTTGCATGCAGGCTGAATTCACTCCAGGGCATTACTTTAAAATCCAATTACCTTGTGCACTGTGGATGTTTCAGTTACTTGTTTCACATTCAGAATGTATAATAAAAGTTGATGCTTTACAGTATTATGCCAACCCCACCCCACACAATTTAGCATATGAGTGCTGATGCCATTGACTCCTATTCCAGGTTAAAAAGTTGAAGACCGACCTGGGAGTGGTTCGAGGTAACCTGACAGTGATGTCAGATATGATGTCTCAACTGGATCCAGCAACAGCTAAGCATTCAGACACAGAGCTGCTTCAGGTTAGTTGGTTCGCTCGCTCACTGGGCTCTCTCTATGGCTGTCCAACCATGGCTGTGACACATGTCATCTGTTTGTATCCATCTCTCTTTTGTCCATTGCTGTCTTTTCGCTGACTCTCTGTATCTCCTGCTCTCTCGCTCTGTCAGTAGGAGTTGTATGCAGCATGTAAAGACATGCAGGATAAGATAATGGAGCTGGTCCCAAGACTCAGTGAGGAGAAACTGACAGAGGAGCTGCTGGTTGCCAACGATGAAATCAATGCCACATTCACTCGCTACCAGAGGTATTGTCCTAAATGATCAACATCAGATACAGTCAATAATTCCTGCTGTGATAGCAGTATGATTTTCATTATTTCCTTTCCAGGTTTCAGAGACAAAGAGCTACACTGCAGGTAAGTGTTTTTTCTTAAGGATCTGTGGTCCTTTACCCTTATCACAAATGCATGTTTGGATGAGATATGTACTGTTCAACTTCACAATTTTCTCAATCACCTAGAGCCCGACCTACGTCAACCTTATTGACCTCAGTGCAGCAATCAAGCCTGTTGTTACAGCTCCCACCCACAGCCAGCTCAGCCGATCAACAGTGGACACGGTGTCTAGTCAGATGACAGGACTCCGTAAGTAACTACAGTGTTCCTCGATCTGATAGAGGTTCTCAATGTGTCCCTATAGTACAATTCATTCTCTTAACCCTGTTTTCCACATAGGTATGAGGGAATTCGATGAATTTGTACAGAACAGGAGCATCTCACAGACACAACCGAGACCGAGGTAATAGACAGCTCCAACAAAAGTCCAGGTTTAGCTTTCATGGTAGAATGGATTGTTCAGACTCATAGCAAAAGTGAGAGGGAGCTTACTAAAGCAGGTGTCAAGACTTTCTCATGGCTTAGTACTGTATAACAAATGGACTAGTGCTGTGTTTGTCTTGTCAATCCCTGGCTTGTTTAGGTTATAACAGTCCTGCTCCAGCTAAGCTGGTGCACTAGTCTAGACTGGAAGTGAACCTGGCTGGCTCAAGATATTTGTGCCATTCATTCTGTCAATAAAGATCATGAATGGAGTCTGGCATGAACTGCAAGCTTACATGGCTAGTGAGAAAACTGTGCAAACATTTGCAATACAAATGTTGAAGGAACATTTCTCCTCTGTATTTGGTTTTCCAATAAAGTTGTTTGTACTTTGGCCAATGGTTACTTGTGGAGATGGCTATTATTCTACTACTGTATGTACACTGTAAACTGCATCATTTTCTAAGCAGTGAAATGTGTGTTTTAGTGAGCGGAATGAAGGTGTTGCCGACAGTCTGGCTCAAGCACAAAACACCAGATTACAGAACACTGGAACGGTCAGTAACCCCAGAATTATTTAACCCAGGACAGATTTGAAAGGATGTTTGTTTAGGGCATTGCTTGTGTCCATGGAGTCCTTATGCCCTGTGGAGTGTCACTAATATGTACAATAACCCTTTGTCTTAGTTCATGTGTAGGTCTACCCTGCCTTTATATGTTTAAGCAATGTTCTCTGTGTCCTGCCACAATTTCACATGCAAAATTGGCACTTTTGTTAGGGCTATAAGATTGTCTGTCTGTGTCTCTGTTTTGTCTCCTTGTTCATAACCCAATGGTTTTGTGTTATGGCATGCATGTCTACCAGTATCTTTGTTCATAAATAAATGTCTATCTGTGTAAAGGGTGACAGCCCAGACTCCACCCCCCTGAGCTCCACGACACAGTTTGATTGGATGATGGAAAAGGGAATGGTGGGTCTGATTGGCTGGCACAGTGCCATTCCTTTTGCATTCTACCCCTGAGACTTATGCTGGGATGTTTTGCATTCAAGCATGTTTAGTGTGTATTTAATAAATGATTGTTTCCTTTCCTTTTTTGTACTGAGATGGAGCTGCCTGATCTGATTCTTTTTTTTCTTACTTTGATTTTTGCATTCATGTGTTCATGTGTTATAAGTGTTCATTTCTGAAACTGATAGATGGTGTGTATTGGCACATCTTAAAGGGATACTTCTGGATTTTGGCAATGAATTTTGGCAGTGAGGCCCTTTATCTACTTCCCCAGAGTCAGATGAACTCGTTAACACCATTTGTGTCCAAAATGGCCTCATTGCAAAAATCCCCAAGTATCCCTTTTAAATCATGACTCTAAATTATTACTATGTTTGCTAATTTACTCCCACTCTGTTCTGTTTTCCCTGCCATAACTTTGGTGGTGGATGGATCCCTTGTTTCCCCGTCTAAAATAAACTGGTTTCAATCAGAATACTAGGGGTCAGCATGCTTGAATGGTGGTTAATTGTAGATTGCCCAAGAAAAAACTAAAGGTAATGGTACTCTAGAGTCTGGCGGTCACAAGAAAACAGTGGCTTACAGTACATCCTGACAGTAACCTCTTGCCTAAATACCCCCAGATCCCTGTGAGTCAGACGTCTGTGATGGATGACATTGAGAAGTGGCTGGATGTGGACGAGGTGGGTCACTGTTAGCATTCACTCAATGTCATGGTATACAAGCAGAATCCAACTTGGTTCCATGTTATACCAGTGCCAGTCCTTGCACCCCCTCTCTAATTTGGTTTTATGGACTATACATAGTATACAGTAATTGAAAATGCCTGCATGGTGCTTTACCCCAGCAAATGTAACATTCCTGAATTTTTGAACATATTCAATTTTGTTTGGACATGTGACTGTTGACGTGACCATAACAGTCATGGCTTTCTTGTGTGTCACAGGAGGACGACATGGCTGATTCAGAGGGTGTGACAAGTGAGGGTGAGCTTCTATTTCTTAATTCCTCATCCACTCCCTGGGTATCTCTATGTAGATCCAACAACAGTTTAGTTTGCTTCCTTTTACTATTACAAAGTCCTGAGTAATCCTTTTTGAGACCAAAAAAGCACTCCTAAGGCTCCTTCTCCCTCCTTTTAGAGTTTGACAGGTTTCTGGCAGGAAGAGCGAGAGCAGCGGAGCGACTCCCGTCCCTGAAAGCTTCTTCTCGTGACGACAACAACTACTCTGAGTCATAGGCCAAGCTGCAACCTGTCACACAACCAATGCCATTTTCCCAAATAGTGTGAGGACTGAACTGGATGAATGTATGATTGGCACATACAGTGAGTAAATGACTGGTGGGAACAACAACTCCTGACAATAGGGTTGTGCTACTGACACTCAGGTGAACTACTATATGTTCAACTCTCCTGGGTTAAGGTCTTTATCTAGTATGTTTAATGTATATTTTTATGTTAAGGCTAAATTAACTTGGACCAAGTGTTTTTAACTTACACTAAAAGAGTGCTTTATGATAAGAACTTAAGTCGTCCCGTGCCACTGTATATAGATATCCAGCAGAGGAGGCTGGTGGGAGGAGCTATAGGAGGATTGGCTTATTATAATGGCTGGAATGGAATTCAGTGGAATGGAGTCAAACATGTGGTTTCCTTATGTTTGGTACTGTTCCATTATTCCATTCTAGACATTATGAGCCCATCCTCCTATAGCTCCTACCACCAGCCTCCTCTGGTATGGCTGCGGATACAAACATTTGCACAATGATTGAGTTTAATTCCTGTTACATTTCTTAGAAGAGAATGGAATATGCCCAATATTTTCAGATGAACATTGAATGGTGTGCATTCCAGAAAATGCAGGCATGATAAACACAATGTTAGTAGATTGCAATAAGCTATAGTTAGGGGAAATGAATTATGTGATGCTCATGATGAATCCCATTTGTAATACAGGACACTTTTTTAGGAAGAGCAATACAAACGTAATTGTTTCTGTAGTACTTGAAGTTTATCAAATGTTACACAATGTCATGATGAATTACTGTAACATTAAACACAGGTGAAGTCTTAAAGATAGTTTGTTTTGATTCACTCTGAGAGATGGGTGCTCAGCGTGTGGGCTGATTTCATGGTTCTGCAAATATGACTGATTTCTGTGATTGAATAACACAAAGGTTTTGCAATTTCCAATGTCATATAAAAAAAGCATGTTGAATCTGTCAAGTACTTACAGGAGTGTTAATGCTTTTGTCATATCTACTTTAAAAGTTGTCTGAAGAAAATGGGATGCCATAACTTTTACACGGAACAGCGAAGGGCTGAGAGGAGCTCCAAACAGCTGTGGCAAGGGGAAGTTGAACTATGTGTTTTTTCCTGATACAAGGAATTGATATCCCAAGTTCAACATTTACTGAACTAAAACATAATTGACCATTTCAATAATTTTACTGAGTTACAATTCATGAAATAAATGTAATTAGGCCCTAATCTATGGATATCACATGACTGGGCAGGGGCGCAACCATGGTTGGGCCTGGGAGGGCAAAGGTCCGCTTGGGAGCTAGGCCCAATGATTATCTGGCAAGAGTTCTGGTGGACCTTCTTGCATGCTGGTTGCATGTTCCCTCAAATGGAGAACTCTGTGGCATTGTGTTGTTTGACAAAACTACACATGTTTGTGTCCTTTTGTCCCCAGAAAATGAGAAATGCTTACTAATCCGGATGTGAACCAATTTGTGCACAAAATTTGAGACGTGTTACGTGTTTATATTTTTGTTCAGTATAAATCAAGATTGCTGTCTTGGTCTTTTTCAGAATAAGCTGTTTACCTCCATTTGTGTATCCGGTGTACAAGTGGAAGGACTTTTATGTATTTAACCTTTATTTAACCTTTATTTAACTAGGCAAGTCAGTTAACAAATTCTTATTTACAATGACAGCCTACCCCGGCCAAACCTGGACGACACTGGGCAAGTTGTGCGCTGCCCTATGGAACTCCCAATCACGGACTTAGAGACTGCTTTGTTTATTTGGTTGCTAATCTTTTTTATCATTGGTTTCGGGTTTCTATGGGTTTAATTGGAAATGTAAATGTTTTATTTGAAGAAGGCTACTTTCTGTTACTTGCAAATTAAATGTGCGAACCCCACTTACCGGACAATTGGCCATGGAGAGACCTGAAAATAGCTGTGCAGCGATGCTCCCCTTCCAACCTGACAGCTTGAGAGTATCTGCAGAGAAGAATGGGAGAAACTCCCCAAATACAGGTGTGCCAAGCTTAGATTGTAGCGTCATACCCAAGAAGAATCAATGCTGTTATTGCTGCCAAATATGCTTCAACAGAGTACTGAGTAAAGGGTCTGAATACTTATGTAAATGTGATATTATTAGATATTATATATTTTTGTTGTTGTTGGGGGGGCTGTAATGTAACAAAATGTGGAAAAAGTCAAGGGGCCTGAATACTTTCCAAATGCACTGTATAAGGTGGATATGGGTTTTCTGTTTTCTCTCAGCTGGGTACACAGTGGGTCCTAAACCTCTGATTGACCTGCTGAGGCAGCGCTCTCGTCTGTACCTCTTCTCCAACTCCCTACCCCCTCCTGTCGTGGGCTGCGCTACCCGGGCTGTGAGATTGCTCAGTGTCGGGGACAATACCATGAGGTGGGAATCGGGTAGGGGACCAGGGCCTCTGTTTTGGTGAATGTGGTAGAAACCATCTAAGCTTATGGAACGGTTTAACATAGGAGCACGGACAAAAACAGATAAGCCTTTTTGTATTGGTCTTTGTGAAAAACACGTAGGAGCAAAATCATGAATAGTGAATATGACATGTTTGAAAAGAGCAATTGAATCAATCAAATTAAATCAAATCTATTTATAAAGCCCTTCTTACATCAGCTGATGTCACAAAGTGCTGTACAGAAACCCAGCCTAAAACCCCAAACAGCAAGCAATGCAGGTGTAGAAGCACGGTGGCTAGGAAAAACTCCCTAGAAGTGCCAAAAAAAAGGAAGAAAACTAGAGAGGAACCAGGCTATGAGGGGTGGCCAGTCCTCTTCTGGCTGGGCCGGGTTGAGATTACAACAGAACATGTTCAAATGTTCATAGATGACCAGCAGGGTCAAATAATAATAATCACAGTGGTTGTCGAGGGTGCAGGTCAGCACCTCAGGAGTAAGTGTCAGTTGGCTTTTCATAGCTGATCATTCAGAGCATCTCTACCGCTCCTGCTATCTCTAGAGAGTTGAAAACAGCAGGTCTGGGACAGGTAGTACGTCCGGTGAACAGGTCAGGGTCCCAAAGCTGCAGGCAGAACAGTTGAAACTGGAGCAGCAGCACAGCAAGGTGGACTCGGGACAGCAAGGAGTCATCATGCCAGGTAGTCCTGAGGCATGGTCCTAGGGCTTAGGTCCTCTGAGAGAGAATTAGAGAGAGCATACTTAAATTCACATAGGACACCGGATAAGACAGGAGAAATACTCCAGATATAACAGACTGACCCATGCCCCCCGACATACACATTTCTGCTGCATAAATACTGGAGGTTGAGATTGGAGGGGTCGGGAGACATTGGCCCCATCTGACAATACCCCCGGACAGGGCCAAACAGGCAGGATATAACCCCACCCACTTTGCCAAAGCACAGCCCCCACAACACTAGAGTGATATCTTCAACCACCAACTTACTATCCTGAGACAAGGCCAAGTATAGCCCACAAAGATCTCCGCCAAGGCACAACCCAAGGGGGGGGGGGGTCGCCAACCCGGACAGGCAGATCACGTCAGTGACTCAACACACTCAAATGACGCACCCCTCCTAGGGACGGCATGGAAGACCACCAGTAATAGGGTTAGAGGCAGAGAATCCCAGTGGAGAGAGGGGAACCGGCCAGGCAGAGACAGCAAGGGCGGTTTGTTGCTCCAGTGCCTTTCCGTTCACCTTCACACTCCTGGGTCAGACTACACTCAATCATACTACCTACTGAAGAGATGAGTCTTCAATAAAGATATAAAGGTTGAGACCGAGTGTGACCGTTCCATAAAAATGGAGCGCTATAGGAAAAAGCCCTGCCTCCAGCTATTTGCTTAGAAATTCCAGGGACAGTAAGGAGGCCTGCGTCTTGTGACCATAGCGTACGTGTATGTATGTATGGCAGGACCAAATCGGAAAGATAGGTAGGAGTAAGCCCGTGTAATGCTTTATAGGTTAACAGTAAAACCTTGAAATCAGCCCTTGCCTTAACAGGAAGCCAGTCTAGAGAGGCTAGCACTGGAGTAATATGATTTAAAAAATTGGTTCTAGTCAAGATTTTAGTAGCCGTGCTTAGCACTATCTGAAGTTTATTTCGTGCTTTATCTGGGTAGCAGGAAAGTAGAGCATTGCAGTAGTCTAACCTAGAAGTGACAAAAGCATGGATTAATTTTTCTGCATAATTTTTGGACAGAAACAATGACCTTGAGATTGACGAATCCCTTGTGCTGAAAAAGTGACAAGATTTGTGTTTATTCTGCATGAAACACTTTTGCTTGTTTCATCTCTTATCTGTACTGTGTCCTACATAGGAGGTTGGTGGCACCTTAATTGGGGATGGGCTTGTGGTAATGACTGGAGCGGTATTAGTGAGCAGTAGGTTAGACTACTGCTCCGTTCCAGACATTATTATGAGCTGTCCTCTGCTTAGCAGCCTCCACTGGTGTCCTTCCACACATGTTTACAGTTTCAAGAGCACTACATGTTTCCCAGAGAACCCAGTTGGCAACCATGACAGTTGAAGGCATTGATACTTTATAAGGAACGATGGCTATTTCTGTAATGTCTTTATTCACTCCCCCTCTCGTAGGTTCAGAAACAAAATGACCGAGGCTGGGTTCACCATTTCAGGCTCTGACCGCCCTATCTGTCCTGTGATGCTGGGTGATGCCAGACTAGCCTCTCTGATGGCTGATGACATGCTGAAACTAGGTGAGGCAACTGTTCAGGCTGAATATGAACAGAGCACAAGCACATTTCAAGCATTATCAAGAATTACAACACAGTCTGTATATTGGTTTGAAATACTCTAAGGATTTTTTTTGTCCA
Organism: Oncorhynchus kisutch; assembly: GCF_002021735.2. Lineage (NCBI taxonomy): Eukaryota > Metazoa > Chordata > Actinopteri > Salmoniformes > Salmonidae > Oncorhynchus > Oncorhynchus kisutch. The sequence continues at coordinate 77,856,289 of NC_034179.2, read as the reverse complement.
CTCATTTTATAGAACTGAACTATTTTTGAAAACCTTGATCAAAACGATTTCTGTGGGATTACAAATGAGTGGACACATCAACCTGTAGAGGGAGACAGAGATACTCATTCATATTTTGTATTCAACAATTTTGTCTCACGAAATGGGAGCTGACAACAATCAGAGACCTAATAGGTTATTAGCTGCAAACTACACTGCTTGAATACAAGGGCTGGAAAAAAATATGAATTTGAATCAGGCCTCCAATCTGCCCTTTCTTGAAGAACTGTAGTATTCAGTGTTTATGTCTATGTACTATAACAGAGTTGTTGTTTCAGTTTGTTGTAGAGCCACCACAATGTAATGTCCCTGGCTTGGTCGTATGTTTTTATTTTTTATCCCCGTTCTTTTCCCGCCACAAACTCTTGCAAGTCCCACCCTTCTACAATCAGGATACGCCTCCTGCAATATATTCAGCCAATCATTATCACTATTCGATCATATCTCCCAATGGCAAAGCGTCACTGCTCGACCTCGCCGGTAAGTGACGATATTTTTGCCGCGAAAGAGTTTGCGTGGAATTCATTGTCCACAGAAGATCATTGGCGTCAATCGCCAAAAACTGTTTTGCTTTTAGGATTATTGCACTTTGCGCACGCATACTTAATTTTCAGCACTTTGTAGATATAATCGGTGCATTATGTCTGGTTTCGACGACCCGGGAGTTTATTACAGTGACAGCTTCGGCGGTGGAGATGGACTAGGGGATGAAGGTGGAGTGAAACGGAGCCAGATCAAGAAACGATTCCGTGAATTTCTTCGGCAGTTCAGAGTTGGGACCGATCGCACCGGTTTCACCTATAAATACAGGTAAGATCGAGATTGTATTAAGTGCCACGAAGTCATTGTCGATGGCTACCGCCGGTTGGTGTGATGTTCCACAGATACCCAACGTTAAGTTAGCTAGCCAGTTAGTTAGCTAACAGTTAGCCAGTTACTGTAACGTTAGCTAACTAACTACCACTGATCACCACAATGGTCTTGAAGGAATAAAGTTTGACTCTTCAAGGTCCTGTGATTGAGTTTGTAGTTCGTTTTTATTTGCCTTGTGATTATATTCGCATTCTGTCTTAAGATATGTATCTTATTGTTGACATGTGTTCTGCTGTGTAGAGATGACCTTAAGAGACACTACACCCTGGGGGAGTACTGGGTGGAGGTGGAGATGGAAGACCTGGCCAGCTTTGACGAGGACCTGTCAGACTGCCTGCACAAGCTGCCCTCTGAGAACCTGCCGCTGGTGAGAAGATTGGATAGACTAATAACAGACAAATAATTTGAGGAGTTTTAATTGCAGAAATTGCAGGCTGAATAATTAATGGATTAGATCGATTCCTATATTTTCTGTTGCTGACTGTATCATACTGATCTTATATTCTATTTTGCAAATAATTATATCTGAAAATGATCCCTTTAAACTGAGCCCTGACATTATGATTGACAGCTGGAGGAGGCTGCCCAGGAGGTGGCTGACGAGGTGACCCGTCCCAGGCCCCTGGGAGAGGAGACAGTGCAGGAAATCCAGGTCATGCTGAAGAGTGACGCCCATCCTGCCTCCATCCGCAACCTCAAGGTAAGAGACTATATGAGGATACAATGCTGGGCCTTTCAGCTTTCAGTTGGTTCATGTAGAAGGTGGCATGAAAGATTCACTCAATTTCCCATCCATGTAAAATGCCATGACTCTGAACTCTCCATCTCTTTCTCTCTGGTAGTCGGAGCAGGTGTCCAGGCTGGTGAAGGTCCCTGGGATCGTCATCTCTGCCACGGCTGTGAGGGCCAAGGCCACCAGAGTGTGTTTGCAGTGTCGTGGCTGTCGCTCTGTCATCAGTAACATCTCCCTGCCCCCAGGCCTGCAGGGCTACGCTCTTCCCCGAAAGTGCAACACGTGAGTGCAACCCTCTGAGTTGGGTGTTTGTGTGTACACTCCAGTGCATGAATAAATGCATTAAGTCATTGTGTGTGTGAAATCATCTGCTTTATCATTGTGTGTGTGATTTCATTCTTAAACATCTCTCTCAGTGAGCAGGCAGGCAGGGTGAGGTGTCCTATAGATCCCTACTTCATAATTCCAGACCGTTGTGTCTGTGTGGACTTCCAGACCCTCCGTTTGCAGGAGTCTCCAGATGCTGTGCCACACGGAGAGATGCCCCGCCACCTGCAGCTCTACTGTGACAGGTAACACACACACACAGCATTGTCTGTGTGCCTCAATATTCTCAATTAAATACAATTAACACATGCCGATATATACACACAGTGCAAAGTGAGACCGACGAGTACATACCACATTACAGCTCATGTTCTGCCTCTCCTCAGGTATCTGTGTGACCGTGTGGTCCCTGGGAACAGAGTGACCATCATGGGGATCTACTCAATCAAGAAGGTGGCCCAAGCTAAGGGCAAGGGCAGAGATAAAAGTGCAGGTGTGGGCATCCGCTCCTCCTACCTCCGTGTGGTGGGCATTCAGCAGGACACAGAGGGAGCAGGTAGGCACGATAAGGCTACTAGAGGTTAGATTACTTATCCAACATTATGTCCTATGTGGGATAGTGTTATAGATATAATGCTATCTTTTTTTCTCAGGTCGCGGGGCCACAGGGTCAGTCTCCCCACAGGAAGAAGAGGAGCTGAGAGCGTTGGCCTCCTCCCCCGACGTCTACGGCTCCCTCGCCCGTTCCCTCGCTCCTTCCATCTACGGCAGTGATGACCTGAAAAAGGCCATCGCCTGCCTGCTGTTCGGCGGCTCCAGGAAGAGGTAAGTCATAAACATTGGAAATGGCATGTAGAATTTTAATAGATTTTTGATGTGCATACATTTCTCTCCAGTGTGTATGTGTAATGACCTTTCCTCTCTCAGGCTGCCTGACGGGCTGACCCGTAGAGGAGACATCAACTTGCTAATGCTGGGAGACCCCGGTACTGCTAAGTCTCAGCTGCTCAAGTTTGTGGAGAGGTGCTCTCCCATTGGGGTAAGGATGGGCTTGATGAATGATTATATTAATTCATATATGTGTAATCATGACACTCCCTCAACATAGATTTAGACCAGAATTACAAGGATGGATTCCAGAAGTTCCATTTGCTGACAATTTAATTAATCAGCATGCTAGTGACCCCTATCGAAAGCGCTAACCCGTATCTTCCCTCTCTCTCCCTCTGTCAGGTGTATACCTCAGGTAAAGGCAGCAGTGCTGCTGGTCTGACGGCCTCTGTCCTGAGGGACCCCGTCACCCGTGGCTTCATCATGGAGGGTGGAGCCATGGTGCTGGCTGACGGTGGGGTGGTGTGCATCGATGAGTTTGACAAGGTAAGGAAACATGGACAGAAGTACATCAATTGCTGAATACTTGACTGGTTTGTTTGCAGACTCTTAACTGTGTCTCTCCTTCCTCTCAGATGAGAGAGGATGACCGAGTAGCCATCCATGAAGCCATGGAGCAACAGACCATCTCCATTGCCAAGGCTGGCATCACCACCACCCTGAACTCCCGCTGCTCGGTGCTGGCCGCTGCTAACTCTGTGTTTGGCCGTTGGGACGACACCAAGGGAGAGGACAACATCGACTTCATGCCTACCATCTTGTCCCGTTTTGACATGATCTTTATCATCAAGGACATCCACGACCATCAGAGAGACATGGTGAGGGAACACACTTTAGTGTGTGTGTGTGTGGAGGGGAAGGTTAATGCACAGGGATACTGAACACTGCCCAGGCTAGCACAGTGATTGTGAGCACGGCCCAGGCTAGCACAGTGATTGTGAGCACGGCCCAGGCTAGCACAGTGATTGTGAGCACGGCCCAGGCTAGCACAGTGATTGTGAGCACGGCCCAGGCTAGCACAGGGATTGTGAGCACGGCCCAGGCTAGCACAGTGTTAACACTATTGACCTTCTTTTCTCTCTCAGACTCTGGCCCGCCACGTGATGAACGTCCATCTCAGTGCTCATACTCAGACGGAGGGTGTGGAGGGAGAGATCACACTGGCCACACTGAAGAAGTACATTGCCTATGCCAGAACGTGAGCCTTGAAAAATCCTTTATTTCTGCAAGATTTCTTCTGTGTATGTTAGATTCTGTTTAGATTGAGTTCATGAACTCTACTCGCAGAGAAACAATACTACACGCTAGTATGTACACATGAAGGGGTTTGGTTTGTAACGGTCAAATGTGCCCTGACAGGAAATGCGGCCCACGTCTCTCTGCGGCAGCAGCTGAAAAGCTGAAGAACAGATACGTGGTGATGAGGAGTGGAGCGAGGGAACATGAGAGGGAGAGCGACAGGAGAGCCTCCATCCCCATCACTGTCCGGTACCTATATGATACTTCACCTGCCAACATCTTTACCAGTCAGGATACTGTCCATCTTCAGTGTCATAATGCTTTGTTCTCCGTGGTCCACTGCAGGCAGCTGGAGGCTGTGGTGCGCATCTCTGAGTCTCTGGCCAAGATGAAGCTGCAGGCCGTGGCTGGAGAGGAGGAGGTGGACGAGGCCTTGCGGCTCTTCCAGGTGTCCACACTGGACGCTGCGCTGTCCGGCAGCCTCTCGGGTGTGGAGGGTTTCACCACTCAGGAGGACCAGGAGATGATTTCCCGTGTTGAGAAGCAGCTGAAGAGACGCTTTGCCATTGGCTCCCAGGTGTCCGAGCACAGCATCGTCCAGGACTTCACCAAGCAGGTCAGTTACAGTAGTCTACTTTGAACGTATACTGTGTTGAACAGAGACGGAACCACTTGGTCAAATACATTGAAGTTCTTTGGGCATTGGAATGTTTGGCATTTGTCTATATGATTCAGTGCTGTCCTCAGTTGGCCTACGTGTTGCCCTGTAGCCTGTTTACCTGTCCACTGATCAGAATCTCTCTCTACCCTCTCCCATATACAGAAGTATCCAGAGCAGGCCATCTACAAGGTCCTTCACCTGATGATGAGGAGGGGAGAGCTGCAGCACCGCATGCAGAGGAAGGTCCTCTACAGAGTCAAGTAGTCTCTCAAAAAGATGTATACACACAAAGATTAAGTCACGATGGGCTTTGTAAATAGTAGAAGGGACAGGCGTCTCCTCAATTCACTCTTCCTCACAAGCCAGTGGACGTCTTCATGAAGTCACATCGATACGGCTTCATGTTAGACCACAGAGCCACAACAGAGCCACTGATGTCTACCTTTTCCTGTGTTGCTTTGCCAAGTTAAGCCAACAAGTTATTTACTGTTCTATTGCTCTCATAAGTATTTTGGGGTCTATTCTTTTTAGACTCAACAAATTATGTTATGGAGGCAATTTGGATGAACTGTGTTGTTGTTGAATTGTTTGGGGTAAGAGAAGTGATGTGAGAATGCCCTAAAGATTGTTAACGTAGAATCATTGTGTAAGGTATTTTGTTTTGAAAATAAATAGCAAACTTCTTTATTTAGACATTTCTTATGTTGAAATGGTGTGCATAATCTTTAATGATACATACTATATACAAAGATATTGCAATTAATACATGTCAATTTTCATTTTAAGATTGCCTTAGGTGTTTTTAAAAAAAGTAGTTGTGACAAAGTGCTGTAAGTGCACACACCCGTAGGTGGTTATGACTAGTGAAGTGATTCTGTTAACTACATAAAAATACATATTTAAGCACCTATTTCAAGGCTTTAGAATACATAGATACCCATTCCGACTGTTGCTAAAGCAACACAAATACCCAGTGACAACTGCATGATGGACAAAGAGGGGATGATAGCTGGCGTCTCGGCCTTTTCTTGGTCCCCTGCTAAAGCAAAGTAATACCTTTCTATAACACAAAAGGAAGGCAAAAGATCACACATTTCCAATCAGCATATGAGCTTGTACTTACCATAAGCTTCCTCTGTGACCCTTTCACATTTTCTATAGATCATCAAAGACCTGTACGAGAAATAACACAGGATGTCTTCATTGAACAAGACGTACACAATCATCAGCAATATGTGATGGCGATGGCGCCCAGTAACACGTTTACACTGCATCGTTCACTAGACCTTCCCAGTTTCACTTCCTCTTCACAGTCATGTTTAGCTAGTTTTAATGTCACGTGCACAAGCACAGTGAAATGCCTTTCTTGTAAGCTCTAAACCCAACAATGCAGTAATAAATAAGAATGTAATACTAAAAATAAAGTAGAACAAAAACATGAGAAAAATAAGAACACGAGAAAGCATACTATATACAGGGACAGTCGGTTCCAGAACCATATCTAAAATGTGCATGGATACTGGAGTGATATCGGTAGATATGCATAGGGATATATGATAAAACAGTAGCAGCAGTGTGTATGATGATAGTATGTGAGTGTGTCTGTGTAGAGTCAGTATAAATGTATGTGCATGTTATTTGTGTGTGAGTAAATTATGGAGTGAGTGTTTGTGTCTTGGAGTGTCAGTGTTTGTGTCTGTTGGCGTGTCAGTGTTTGTGTCTGTTGGAGTGTCAGTGTTTGTGTCTGTTGGAGTGTCAGTGTTTGTGTCTGTTGGAGTGTGCATACAGACAGTGCAAAAATAAATTACAAGGGTCAACGCTGTGTAGCTATTTAGTTAGCTATTTAGCAGTCTTATGGCTTGGGGATAGAACCTGTTCAGGAGCCTGTTGATGGCAGACTTGATGCACCGGTACCACTTGCAGTGCAGAAGCAGAGAGAACTGTATATGGCTTGGGAGGCTGGAGTCTTCAACGATTTTCCAGGCCCTCCTTTGAAACCGCCTGATATAGAGGTCCTGAATGGCAGGGAACTCGGCCTCAGTGACGTACTGGGCTGTCCGCACCAACTTATGTAGCGCCATGTGATCAAGGGCAGTGCAGTTGCCATACCAAGCAGTGATGCAGCCAGTCAAGATGCTCTCAATGGTACAGCTGTAGAACTTTTCATAGTGACTTTTCATTACTGTATTAGTTCCCATAACCTATATTCTTACCCAGTTTGCTTCCACCCTCTTCTCTTTCACTCACCTGGATGTTGAGGTCGAAGGCCATTATAGCCTCCTCCAGCACCCCCTCCCTCTCCTCCTTGGTCAGCTCGATGCTGTTCATTCTGCTCCTGTACAGCTGCTTGAAGCGGTTAGGGCTTGACACTCCGGGGAAGGAGAAAAACGACAGTCCCTCTCCGCTGCTTAACCCAATTGACTTCTGGGTAATCTTCCCCAAAACTTGTCCTGCTGACAGGTCACCTAGGTAACGGGTATAGGCGTGGGCCACCAGCAATTTAGGATTGCCTTCACCAATCTGAAGAGGGAAACAAATAAATTGTTATTACTAAGCAAGTACACAATTAAGATAGTGTGCCTACCCTGCATGTTGGTATATCTATAGCCTGTACCTTGCGAAGTCTCTGTGTATATCTGTGTGTTGCAGCAGGAATGATGACTCTCTTTTGCCACCCCTGTCCAAAGAAGTGTTCCAGATCTCTCTCTAGTGTCTCCAGTCGGGCCAGTTCCTGGGGGAAGTATATTGGTGCGACACCTGGGTGGGAAGCATTTCTGTCCATCTCCTCTTCCAGTGCTTTGTAGATCTCATAGAGGGAACACAGAAGAAGCTGCTATGGAAAAGAGGGGTTACAGATGAATACTTAGTACACAGTGAGTGCTCATTTTCCATGACTATGTAGAAGGTTAAACAAAAGGCATTCTAGGCCGTTCATAATATGAAAACCACTGTAAATTATTTTGGCAAGTGGTTTTTAATATACTCTCAGATGGGCTTTTCTCACCTTGTACTGCGGAAGAGTTATCTGTCCCTTCTGATAGCTCAGCATCAGTTGGGTGTTTTCTGCCCTGACATGGATCTCTTTAGTCGTTGCTTTTATCTGTTCTGACAAATCCCTGAGGAGAGATGGAGAACATTAGGAGGTCATCCGGATTTACCTGAGTACAGTCAATGTGAGCGCAGAGTTTGCAGTTAGTAAATGTGTTCTGTATGTTCAATACCTTTACTTTACCATATATTAGCCCTGACCTGGTCTGAAATACAATAATCTAGTAAACATATCGACCATTCATTACAAAATGACTGTACCTGCCAGTCTTTATATTTGACTCCCTATCCTTCCTATGGGAAGTGAGTGTTGACTGTTGACCTTATCCTGAAGCTTAACATGACAGGGCAGATTTACCAGTGAGGGGAGAGCATGAGTGAGCAGATGGAATGGTAGAAATCATTAAACACAGAGTCACATGAACTACAGGAAGTGAATGTGTTCCTTCTGCTATTGAGGGAGAGTATGTTGACTACAGGTGAGAACAAAGTTATAAACACTAGAAAATAGAAAAACATCAGCCACCTTTTGCATTCCCTAAGAAGATGCAGACACTAGAGGTGCTAAATCAAGTTAACACTCCATCCCCTGCCAACTGAACACTCAGTGTTTATAGGGTATTCTGGCCCATGTTGATTACAATGCTTTCCACATTTGTGTCAAGTTGGCTGGATGTCCTTTGGGTGGACGACCCTTCTTGATACACACAGGAAACTGTTGAGTGTGAAAAACCCAGCAGCGTTGCAGTTCTTGACACACTCAAACCAGTGCGCCTGGCACCTACTACCATAACCTGTTCAAAGGCACTTAAAACGTTTGTCTTGCCCATTCACCCTCTGAATGACACACATAAACAATTCATGTCTCAATTGTCTGAAGGCTTGAAAATCCTTCTTTAACCTGTCTCCTCCCCTTCAACTACATGGATTGAAGTGGATTTAACAGGTGATATCAATAAGCGATCATAGCTTTCACCTGGAATGTCATGTTTCTAATGTTTTGTGCTCTCAGTGTATGTACCTTTTAGTTTTCTGAAGATTAATCAAATCAAATCCAAGTTTATTTGTCACGTGCACCGAATACAACAAGTGTAATAGACCTTACAGTGAAGTGCTTACTAACAGGCTCTAACCAACAGTGCAATTTCAAAAAAATACAAATTAAGGTATTAGGTGAACAATGGGTAAGTAAAGAAATAAAAACAACAGTAAAAAGACAGTGAAAAATAACAGTAGCGAGGCTATATACAGTAGCGAGGCTATATACAGGCACCAGTTAGTCGGGCTGATTGAGGTAGTATGTACATGCGGATATGGTTAAAGTTACTATGTAAATATGATGAACAGAGAGTAGCAGTAGCGTAAAAGAGGGGTTGGCGGGACACAATGCAGATAGCCCGGTTAGCCAATGTGCTGGGGCACTGGTTGGTCGGGCTAATTGAGGTAGTATGTACATGAATGTATAGTTAAAGTGACTATGCTTATATATGATGAACAGAGAGTAGCAGCAATGTAAAAGAGTAGTTGGGGTGGGCACACAATGCAAATAGTCTGGGTAGCCATGTGATTACCTGTTCAAAAGTCTTATGGCTTGGGGGTAAAAACTGTTGAGAAGCCTGTTTGTCCTAGACTTCGGGTGGCTTGGGGTCTTTGACAATTTTTAGGGCCTTCCTCTGACACCGCCTGGTGTAAAGGTCCTGGATGGCAGGCAGCTTAGCCCCAGTGATGTACAGGGCCGTACGCACTACCCTCTGTAATGCCTTGCGGTTGGAGGCCGAGCAGTTGCCATACCAGGCAGTGATGCAACCAGTGTTGCAGCTGTAGAACCTTTTGAGGATCTGAGGACCCATGCCAAATCTTTTTAGTTTCCTGAAGGGGAATAGGCTTTGTTGTGCCCTCTTCACGACTGAATAACTAGAGTGATTCAATATGCTGATTTATCTGCAGGCAGGACTCAATGGTTAAATTAATCCAATTTAATCCAATTCTCTTTCCCATTGTGTTCATTGAACTTTGTGTTGGTACAACGTTTCAGCCACAAATGACTAACTGCAGGTCAAAATTCATTTCAGGGGATTACATTGTAAACTCTTGTGTTCAGCATTCAATTTGTATGATTTACCATACATTTGTCTATTATTTATCTATTGATCTATTACCATTCTATAGATAACCTGATTCAACAGGTCTCAACCAAATAGAGAAGGGGGATACCATGACTCAACAGAAATGTATGTTGCAGTTGCAGAAGGCAAACATAAGAGCAATTTCTAGGCATGAAAATTTTATGAATAGTTAATTGTGTTTATGATATAATAATAATATGCATGCTATGTTTCACTTAATTAACATTTGATGATGATTAGTATGTATTTCACTAACAAAATATCAAACTACTACAATTATCGCAAAATCTCAAAAATTGCAACATTACAAACTTTATAACATTGTAATAAAGAAGGTCAAATGTGTTACTTTTGCTACTTGATACTTTTGTATCAAAAGTATGGAACATTTCTTGTCCATCACATCAAGTTTTATCACGCCCTCTATTTTACACACAAGCTCTTATTGGCCAGAATAGAGCAGCGTTTATTGGTCAGAATACTGTGGTATGCTGGAGTGTCGTATCAAGGGATGTTGCTCCGTTATGAAATCCCGACTATAGGTTGTTGGAGAGTTTTATTTACAGACCAAATGCAAAATTATATGGGATTAGATGAGAGGGAACCACTGCAGTGAAAGGTAAAACATCCTTCTTTAATAGATATGCTGTGTATTTTGTGCTCGTGGAGCGCTTCTCAACCAGTACAGCTGCATCCCCTCATGTCGAGTTGATGTCGGGCCAGAGTTTCAAGGCAAGCACGGGGATACACCCCATGAAGGCCCGCTATTGTCGTACTTTCTCTGTTCTACCACTCACTTGAACAATGCTATCTGATATTTCCTTTCAATTGACCTTCTTATGTTGGTAAAGCCATGGAAAATAGTTGCATGACTTTGGCAATAATATGGTTGCTGGTCAGTGGATATTTTCAGATTGCAGCTTTCAAAACTTAAATTTGCCGTTGATTATTGTCACCAGGGTATTGCAATGACCTTCACTAAACTCACTCTCCCACTAATAAATTCCTTCATTGCCTTTTACTCGTTCATAGGTCATGGATTCCCCTATCCTTCTTCTCCTAGCCCTCCTGGTCGCCCTGGTCCAATGTTTTCCTGATGACTACCACAGTCACAACAGCACCCGTCACCATGACTACTGTGTGCTTGGTGCTGGGCCTGCTGGCCTTCAGATGGGTCACTTTCTCTCCAAGAGTCAGAGAGATTACATCATATTGGAGAGGAACTCTGGGCCAGGGAGCTTCTTCAATATGTGAGTGCCTCTGTAGTAATGGGTGTCGACTATATCGGGTATTGCACTTGCTGAATCAATTTTCCAACTCAGCAAAGTATTTTGTAACAGTGCAACAATGATGCAACTTTCTCTATTGCCCTGCTCATAAAAATATGTCCTGATCTACACCATGTACATGAACATGTGTTGTATCTCATGGATGTTTTTTTTGTCCCTTTAAAGATACCCTCGACACAGGAAACTCATCAGCATCAACAAGATCTACACAGGAAGGCGGAACCGTGAGTTCAACCTTCGTCACGATTGGAACTCCCTCCTGAGTGACAGGCCCGACCTGCTGCTTCAGCGAGTCAGCCGGGAGCTCTACCCAGACGCAGACTCATTCCCCCGCTACCTCTCCATGTATGTGAAGGAGCTGGGGCTGAAGGTCCAGTATGGGGTGGACATCGGGAAGATCAGGGCCTCAGAGACTGAATCACCTAGAGGCAGGGGATACATACTGACTGACCAGCGTGGACTGGACTATACATGCAGGTACTGTGTTATATCTATACACATATCTAATGTAAAAGGATGGAAATATGGAAATATTCTCCACTATGCATACCATTAAAGAGATGATTCGCTCTCTTTCTCTCTGACCCACAGAGTCCTCCTGGTGTCCACAGGACTGTGGGATCCTCAGAAGGTCCAGTTTGAGGGCTCAGACCTGGTGGAGGGCTATGAGTCCATCCCTGTGGACCCAGAGGAGTATAAGGACCAGGCCGTGCTGATCCTGGGTAAGGGGAACTCAGCATTTGAAACAGCTCAGAGCATCCTGGGTCGGGCCAGCCGGATCCATCTCTACAGCCCGAGCCCGGTCCGCCTAGCCTGGCAGACACACTACGTCGGAGACCTCAGGTACTGAGAGGCATCATCAGGTTTTGACTCCCATATTGTCCTCTCCTACCAATTGTTCTTTCTTTTGTTTCACTGATTTAGCACTCCTGCATTAGTGTTTTAGATCAAAGTATGTTGCTATTCCCTTTAGCATAATCTGTTCATATCAAAGTGACCTATTTTCTCTCTTCCACAGAGCTGTGAACAATGAGCTGCTAGACACGTACCAGCTAAAGTCCCTTGATGGGTTGGTGGAGGGAGGCCTTGAGGACATTGCTATCGTCAGAAATGGAGAGGATGAAAAGAAGCGCTCAGGCAGAAAGAAGAAGTGCAGATCCAGTGGGAAGGAAAAGCGTGGCAAGCTGTTCCTTACTCTATCTGAGCTTCTGGACAGTTCGGATGGGAAGAACAGTTCAAAGGTCACAGCGACAAACCTGCCTGTGTACCACAATGACAACTTCTCTCTCCGCCAGCCATATGATCGTGTGATCCGCTGCCTGGGGTTCCGGTTCAACTTCAGCATCTTTGATGGGTATGTAAATGAATACTTTACAGTGGCATGTCTTTACATAATGCAAAAAGAGTTCTGTTAAAGTTATTGTTTTCTATGGAAGTGGTGGATCTTCTGTTTTATCATTTTCATTGGAAAAGCCATGCTATTTCAGTCAGATAATGTCAGTCTGTCCTAATGATACCGTTAATCTCTCCAGCTCTGCCCGCCCACCAAGCAGTGAGGGTGCCAGGGGGCGGTTGCCAGGGGTGACAGCCTGGTACGAGGGGCGGGGAACCCCAGACCTTTTTGTTCTGGGGACGGCTGCCCACTCAAGAGACTATCGCTCTTCTGCAGGGGGGTTCGTCCATGGCTTCCGATACACTGGTAACCATTCAAACTGCTGGTATTACAACGTAGACAGAGTCCATTTGACTTAGTTAGTAACTGCCTGTAAAGGGGGGAAAACTTTGAAATTACACATTTGTCAATAAAGTAATGTTTTTATAGACAAAATGTGTGTTTTTTGACTATTTGTTGTTGTAACTTTGTTATTTGTTCCACCCTAGTGCGTGCTGTACATAGAGTCCTTGAGCTGCGGTACCATAGCAACTCCTGGCCATCAATCAAACTGTCAATCAGTCAGCTGCAGTCCTGGCTGTTGAGGAGGGTCAATGAGGCCTCCGGACCATACCAAATGTTTGGGGTACTTGGAGACATCATTTTACTAAGAGGGTAAGTAGTGCTGAACCACTGTGCACATTTTTCGTCATGATTATTGTCCCTCATGGAAATGTACCTTTCTCTACCAATGAATCTCTCATTGATTGATTGCCTATAGATATCCCGATTTATGTTCACTAAGGCTGTGTTTACACAGGCAGACAAATTCTGATATTTTTATATCTGTATTTTGACCAATCTGAGCAGCCCTGAAAACGATCTGATGCGAAAAGATCTAATGTGATTGGTAAAAATACCAATTAGTGTAATAAAAAAGGTCAGAATTGGGATGCCTGTGTAAACGCATCCTAAATTCATCCATTTGTGAACCATTTAAATTTTTTATAATCTTCTCCTTTCCTGTCAGCTCTCACTGTGAGTACCTGGAGGAGTTTCCCCTCCAGGCCCTGCCCCAGTTCTCTTCTCTGTCTGGCCACCAGCTCTCCAAGCATGGGCTGCTGGTTCTGGTTTTACAGTACGGGCTGAACCGCACAGACTCACTGGGCCCTGGCAGGGCAGAGTCAGAGTGGACCCGTGCCTGGAGGTCCAACTTCCTCCACCCTGTTCTATATTACTATGACAAACTTCCCACTGGTGAGTCTGAGAATGTTAGAATCTTTATGAAGAGTACAAAACAGTTTGACCTTATGGTTGTGTTGAAGACTAAGTTAAGTCATGACATTCAAATGAAGAGTATATCTGTGTATAGTACAAGGCATCTTTGTGGTATGACGTCAGCACTCAAACCTACGCAGGTATGTAAAAACAAATACATGTTATTCTTTCATTTGTCTGCCATCCTAAACAGAGAGGGACATGAGACACCGTCCTGTTGGCTGGCCACTGCCACGGCCCAAGGCAGTGCATCACATGATCGAGGACTTCTTGACTGAGTGGGATGGGCCCATCTCCCACAGCCAGCCACTGCGGCGCTTCCTGGAACACTGTCTCCACACTGACCTCAGGGCCTTCTATGCAGGTAGAGCATGTCCTTACCTGATCCCTCATTACAACAACTTATTATACTAGGGTAGATATGCCCTTAGGATATGTCTTTTATATTTCCATATACAGTCCCTCCTACTCATCTATTTATATCACACAGGATTTGTTTGTTCACTTGTGACATACTGTCATACAGGATCTGTGTTATTACTGTTTTATTATGGTTCTGCCCACTCAATTACTTGATTACTGTTTTACCATGTGTAAAACTGAACTTGTTTCTTTTCCCCACAGAGTCATGTTTCCGCTTTTCCCTTACCAATCGAAAGCCACCCCTGTTTTGTCGTCAGGGATACCTGAGGAAGCATGGGGTTGTTAGGAATCGTCAGCTGTGGCAGCATGCCCATGAAGCTGGGCTAATGCCTGGAGGACAGGACTCTGCATCCCCAGACACAGACCCAGCGTTCCCTGATTACCTTACACGAGCTGGAGCCTCAGTGTCCTCTGCAATAAACCTCGACTTCTGATTGTTTACCCAAGGATCCCAAAACTAAACCTATGACAGTTTTGATGTCCCAAGACATTCTCTACCTCTCATTATAATGTCCATGAATATATACAGTATATACAGAGTCTACAAAACATTAAGAACACCTTCCTAATATTAAGTTGCACCCCCCTCCCCTCCCTCTTTTGCCCCCAGGGCAGCCTCAATTTTTCGGGGCATGGACTCTGCAAGGTGTCGAAAGTGTTCCACAGGGATGCTGGCCCATGTTAACTCCAATGCTTCCCGCAGTTGTGTCAAGCTGGCTAGATATATTTTGGGTGGTGGACCATTCTTGAAACACACAGGAAACTGTTGAGTGTGAAAAACCCAGCAGTGTTGCAGTTATTGACACAAACTGGTGTGTCTGGCACCTACTACCATACCCTGTTCAAAGGCACTTAAATCTTTTGTCTTGCCCATTCACCCTCTGAATGGCACACATACACAATCCTTGTCTCAATGCTTAAAAATCCTCCGCCCCTTCATCTACACTGATTAAAGTGGGTTTAACAAGTGACATCAATAAGTGTCATGGAAAGAGCAGGTGTTCTTAAAGTTGTGTACACTCAGTTTGTATATACAGTACCAGTCAAAAGTTTGGACACACCTACTCATTTTTCTTTATTTTTACTCTTTTCTAAATTGTAGAATAATAGTGAAGACATCAAAACTATGAAATAACACATGGAATCATGTAATAACCAACAAAGTTTTAAACAAATCTAAATATATTCTAAATTTGAGATTCTTCTAAGTAGCCACCCTTTGCCTTGATGACAGCTTTGCAAACTCTTGGCATTCTCTCAACCAGCTTCATGAGGTAGTCACCGGTATGCATTTCAATTAACAGGTGTGCCTTGTTAAAAGTTAATTTGAGGAATTTCTTTGCTTAATGCGTTTGAGCCAATCAGTTATGTTGTGACAGGGTAGGGTTGGTATAGAAAATATCCCGATTTGGTCAAAGACCAAGTCCATATTATGGCAAGAACAAGTCAAATAAGCAAATGACAGTCCATCATTACTTTAAGACATGACGGTCAGTCAATGTGGAACATTTCAAGAACTTTGAAAGTTTCTTCAAGTGCAGTTGCAAAACCCAAGAGCTATAATGAAACTGGCTCTCAAGAGGACTGCCACAGGAAAGGAAGACCCAGAGTTACCTCTGCTGCAGAGGATAAGTTAATTAGAGTTACCATCCTCAGAAATCGCAATTAACTGCACCTCAGATTGCAGCCGAAATAAATGCTTCACAGAGTTCAAATAACAGACACATCTCAACATCAACTGTTCAGAGGAGACTGCGTGAATCAGGCCATTGTCGAATTGATGCAAAGAAACTACTACTTAAGGACACCAATAGGAATAAGAGACTTGCTTGGACCAAGAAACATGAGCAATGGACATTAGACCAGTGGAAATCTGTCCTTTGGTCTGATGAGTCCAAATTTGAGATTTTTGGTTCCAACTGCCGTGTCTTAGTGAGACGCAGAGTAGGTGAACGGATGATCCCCGCATGTGTGGTTCCCACCATGGAGGAGGAGGTATGGGGGTGCTTTGCTGGTGACACTGTCTGTGATTTATTTTGAATTCAAGAATTCAATTCACTTACCAGCATGGCTACCACAGCATTCTGCAGCGATACGCCATCCCATCTGGTTTGCGCTTAGTGGGACCATCATTTGTTTTTCAACAGGACAATGACCAAAAACACACCTACAGGCTGTGTAAGGGCTATTTGACCAAGAAGGAGAGTGATGGAGTAATGCATCAGATGACTTGGCCTCCACAATCACCCGACCTCAATACAATTGAGATGGTTTGGGATGAGTAAGACCGCAGAGTGAAGGAAAAGCAGCCAGCAAGTGCTCAGCATATGTGGGAACTCCTTGAAGACTGTTGGAAAAGCATTCCAGGTGGCTACCTCGGGAAGCTGGTTGAGAGAATGCCAAGAGTGTGCAAGCTGTCATCAAGGCAAAGGGTGGCTACTTTGAAGAATCTAAAATCTATTTTTATATTTGAAACACTTTTTTGGTTACTACATGACTCCATATGTGTTATTTCATAGTTTTGATGTCTACAATATTATTCTACAATATAGAAAATAGTAAAATAAAGAAAAACCCTTCAATGAGTAGGTGTGTCCAAACTTTGTCTGTATATTCCAAATATTTTGGTTGAACAACCATCCTGATTCCTCTGAGAGTTGACTGCTTATTCCATTTTATTCCTTAAATCATATTTATATATTACACTAAATTGTGGAATGTTTTATATTATGAAACGTTAGATTTGGATGTGTGTACAAACAGTATGGGTGATGTTGGGTTTTCATTACATGGTGATCTGTGAATTATGCATTATTTATTTTTTATACTATTTGTGTAGGCCTACTACTGTTATTTATCTGCTTACTTATTTTCTGTTGCAACAGATGTAAGACATTAAAGAGAGATAACATAAAGCTCAGATGTTTCCATGTTTGGTTAAGGTTATGGTCCCAAGGAGTTCACGTAGAACTAACCCGAAATTGAATACTGCATCACACATCCCGCGTGTCCCGCTTGCTCATTGGCTTCTTTTGCACGGGGGTGGGTGCTTTGTTTCGAGAGAACGAACAACGTAGGCTCTGATTGGTAATAGTCCTTGTCAACGTTCCTCTTACAATAGGAGCGCCTTTTACTGCTTGTTCTCGTGAGAATTTAAATAATGAAACAGGAGACATTTTGGCTCTTGTAACAGGGACGCATCTTGAATTGAAAGCATGAACATATGAGCCACAATGGTAAATATGCGTAGAATAGATTCTGTATTGATGTTCTAGAGCCAGCGATGTCAACGGAGTAAATAAACGCCGTATTCAAAGTCGCAAGTCAGTTCATCAACATAAATGACTATTTTCGCAGCTCCTAGTATTGGCTTGCGAACGAGGATAATTTTGAAGAGAGAAACCCCAAAATAAATATTCCACATGAGTCGGTGAACATGGACGGGTGGAGTCCAATTGTTGCAACAGCTTCTGACGAGGAACGTTCAAGCTCCGAGGGTGAATGCACGGTGGGAACTGGACCAAAAGAAGCGGATGAGAAAGAGGGTGAACTAAAGATAAATGATGAGAGGATGGATGGAGGTGCTGCTGAGGGATTTGGGATAACTGGCTTTGGAGAGGGCACCGTGAGATTGAGTCGTACGGGACAGACCGCTGAACAAGAACTTCGGTACCTCCACTTGCTATGGGAACCCAGTCGAGTTGGGTCAGGGGCGGGTGTGGCGAGCAGCAAACCCGGGAAGGTGACAGGGTGTAGAGCGAGGCGACAAGGGAGAGCCCGGCGAAATGTGGGGCCCATTGGAAAAGATATTTATGGTACAGAAACTCCACACACTCAACATTGGAGAAAAATATTGTGTTGATGGAGAGAGCCGTGAATTCCACACCCAGTCATGAGGTGTAAAGCTGTATGAATAGTGTAAAGCTGTATGAATGCTGTGGAGGGACGGGATGTCATGCAAGGCATCTGCCTATGGCTCCTGAACTTTGACAAAAGTATCATCAGTATGCATTATACTAGCCTAATACATCAGATGGTGATAGGCATGTCAACACTCAAAGCACAGAGTTTAGCATTCTACCGGATGTTTACCTAACCTTTGGCTTGTTTGTTCATTCTCTCTAGCGGTGAAGAGGTTTCGAGACGCTGCCAATGGCAACGACATTGATACGGGTAGGCATTGAAGAGAACTATTGGAACATCAACTATTGTGAGACTTAACAAGACCAAGTAATATATGGTATCCCTTTCAGGCGTTTAACGTTTCTGTCTCTTTTTTTATCCAGTGCGCAGGCTTCTTCTAGAAGACATAGACCCTTGTGCAGCAGATGACAAAGGAAGAACAGCCCTCCACTTCTCCTCCTGTAATGGCAACGAGAGCATCGGTAAGTCAAATTGAGAAGTGCAAGGGGCTCCTGATTCATTACTCAACAGTAATGACATTGTTATGAACTGATAATAATCACAGCAGCATTACTGTGAACAAATGATTAACTTGTCCCCTTCCTTTCAGTGCAACTTCTTCTGAGCTACGGCGCTGACCCTAATCAGCGGGATGGCCTTGGGAACACCCCTCTCCATCTGGGTAAGAACAACACATGGTACTGAAAGTATAGCATTCAGTTCATGGGTGTACAACATTGCTACTTTAGGTCCCAATGGCAGAAAAGTAAAAGATGAACAATTTATTTTGATTGAACTTTTCCATACCTGACAAATGTATATTTTCCACATTCTTTCCACTACTGCACCTGTCTATGTCTATGCAGCGGCCTGTACCAACCACGTGCCTGTAATCACCACATTGCTGAGAGGAGGTGAGAAGCCATACTGTATGGACACACATGGACATATATACTGTACACCTGCTAATGATAACTTGTTAATGTTGTGTTTCTGTTCAGGAGCACGTGTGGATGCCCTAGACCGAGCAGGAAGGACCCCCCTGCACCTGGCACGCTCCAAACTCAACATCCTGCAGGAAGGAGACTCGAGGAGTATAGAAACTCTTAGAGGGGAGGTCACACAGGTAGTAAGGGGTTATTACAACAGCACTATGTAAACATTAGTATACCAACATTTATTTGTGCAGTCTGAAATGCTCTCTCCATGGCTCTGTAGATCATTCAGATGCTGAGGGAGTACCTGAATGTGATGGGACAGAGTGAGGCCAGAGAGAGACTGGATCATATCTCAACACAGCTGCAGCACACACGCACCAAAGAACAGGTAAGACACATTTGTGTTTAACTCACTCTCACACACACACACATGCTTTTTGGTATCATTCTGATTACTTGTTACAGGACTGAATGAGCCTTCATAGGTGACAATTATGGCTTCTCTTCTATTTCAGGTTGATGAGGTAACTGACTTGCTGGCCAGCTTCACATCACTCAGTCTACAGAAGCAGAATTTGGGGGATAGGTAGAGGGGGCTCTCTTTGCGGATACATTCTTCTGTTTACGGCGGGGTAATGTTAATACTACTGTGATAAAGTAAATAATACAAATCTTTATGAACTCATTACCCTTGATTGTTGTGTTGGTCTTCCTCTCAACATCTTTGTGTACGGGCCTTTTTTTCTGTTGCCTTGCATGTGTTGTACATGAATGTTTACTGTAAAAATGAATCTTGGTCATTGTTGTAAATGGTTGTAACAATCTGAGTTAATGGATTAATAAAATATTTGGAAATATTTGTTGCCTCTGCTTTATAAGAAAAAGATGGTGTAACATCAATATGCATTGTCAGTTAATGCCGTTATCATTATCCATTCATAGAATTAGTAAATGAAAAGTAATTGTTACATATTGGCTACATTATCTTGAAATTAATAGACGCAATGTATATTTCCAACCAATTGACATTGTGCACTACAATAACGTACACGATTTCATTGTTGTGATTCGCTACATCCCCGTCAAGTCCCTCCCCCTGTCGACACGCATCGTTGTTGACTGATATCAAAGATGGCGACTGGAACCGCGTAAATTGGTGAATCCGGAGAGGTAGTAAAATTACATATAATTGTACATTTCTTCTCTCTTTGCGACAGTAAAATTCACATATTCTCACCTCAGCATGCTAAAACAGAATTTATGAACCAAATGCATGAACATTTATTTATTTGTCCGTTTAGACTGACATAGGCCTAGCTCCACCAGAAGCCACGGACTGCTATTGCAGTACCTTCCGGATAACCCAGCACATAATCAGCAATACGAGTTAGAAGAGGTTGCAAATGTTGGGAGTTAGGGACTCTCAGCTAATGAAAGGGGGTGTGTTTGTGTGTTTTTTCGAAAGTAGGCGGGAATTTATCCTTCAATTGCCTAAACACACTTCAGTTTTGTAATGTATCTATTATTACTATAGGCTCAAGCATGCTATTTATCAGTGTAGATGGTTATCCAAAGTTTGAGAGACAGCAATTGAATGTCCTCTCTCATCACGAATATGTGGTGGCGAGTTGTAACAAGGCAGTTCTTGCTTTTTGAAGGGGTTTACTCAGGTTGATCAATTTGGTGTTAAAATACTTCTTTATTGTTGTCTGTCTCTTATTTTTGACATCCTTCAGTTCACAGTGAAATGTAAATAACCTGTATTTTGCAGTAAAACTGCTCCAAATCACAAGTTGCATGTATGTGTTATATTGGCTGAGTCAGTGGCTGATGTTTCCTCCATATCCCTATGACTGTTCTAATATCTTGCTTTTGTTAGTGACACAGAGAGACGGGCAACCCTGTTGAGGAGAAAAGAGAGATCATGGCTTTTGAGGAGATCAAGAAGAAAGGAGTAGTTGGTAATTTGTGCCAGTTCTTTCCTCTTGTGCCTCTTATGTTATTTTGAAGAAATCTGTCAATAATTGAGTTATTAAAAGTCATCATCATCATTCCAATTGTCATGCAATGCCTGATGTTCCCAGTGTGCATTACAACTCTCTCTTTCTCAGAGGTAGGGATGGAAGGGGAAGTGGGCCTTGTGGCTGGTCGCAGTCAGAGAGAGAAGAGGAGATCATACAAGGACCTGCTCAGAGAGGAGGAGGAGATTGCTGCACAGGTCCGCAAGTCATCCAAGAAACGGCCCAAGGTAACAGCAGAACACTGGTTTCACAATGTAGTGCCTTGTAGTTTCTGTTGGTTGTAAATTTAGTCAAATTCTGACTTTTTCATTTAGGACTCAGAACTTTTCTTATTGGGAGGGGACTCCCACAAGAAGAAGAAAAAGCACAGTGAAGACTACTATTACAGAGGTAAGAGAGGAAGGAATTCTGCTCTATCAATAAAATTATTTGCATGAATTTTATGCTGAACTGATTCATTATGTTCTCACTCTCCCTTCACGATGTTCTTTACCAGATCAGCAAGGCTCAGGCCCACCTCCCCACAAGAAGAAGCGAAAGTCGTCAGACCACTCCCCTTCCCTGTCCTCCTCGTCTTCCTCCCATCCCACAGACACAGCCATGGGGCTCCTACAGGCCATCACCTCCCCTATGGCCACCGGCTCAGACCCGAGCCCACACCTGCACAAGAAGCCCTCCTATCCCTCCTTCTCTTCCTCCCACTCCTCCAAAGACCGCAAACGTGATGGGAGCACCGGAGGAAGCAAAGGCAGCCACTCCTCTCATTCCCGCCCTATGTCTTCATCCTCCTCTTCCAAAAAGCACTCCTCCAAGTCGTCGTCTCTGTTCCATGGTGGTACCGGTACCCCTAAAGGAGATCTCCTGAACATACGTGAGCCGGATGGGCTGAGGATGAAGCTCATGGTCTCGCCTAAGGAGAAGGCCGAAGGAGAGGGCTTTCCCTTCCCTCCCCACTCCTCCTCATCCTCAAAAGGGGGGATAAAAAAGGACAAGGACAGAGACCGGAAACAGCTCTCTAAAATCCCCAAGAAGATGCAGCAGAGCCGAGATCCACTGCCTGTTGTGGGGAAAGAAGTGGAGGTGGAGGGTAAGAGGGCCTTTGGCTAGATTTATCGCTATGAGAGACATTATTAGAAACTCATTTGTATGTGCCCTTAACCACTTTTCCTGTATTTGTGTTGATTCCTGCATGAACCCTATGTCCTCTCTCTCTTGTGTGTCAGGGCACTACGGTGGGGGTATGGGGGGAGACAGCTCCTCCTCAGGGGGCGAACTGGAGGCAGGAGAGCTGGTGATAGATGACTCGTACAAGCATCTGTCAAAGAAAAAGAAGAAGAGCAAGAAAAGCAAGAAGAAAAAGGAGAAAGAGAAGGACAGGGAGAAAGACAAAGGCGGGAGAGAGAAGAAGCACAGCAAAGGATCAGGAGGTGATTAGAAACTTTTGGAACGCTGCCTCTAGTCTGCCTTAGTCCTATTGCAGAAAGATGTTTAACATTGGTTACTTCAACAGTTACTTTTATTATGCATTCTAATATGTGCTCCTTGTATGCTTTCTCCAGGGGACCCATCGAGAGGCCACACCCACACCCATGGCTCAGCCAATCACTCTGCAGCTGGTGGAATGTATGCCATGGGGGCTCCGGTCTCCACTCCCATCCTTACTCACCATCATCAAAGTAATGAAGTAGCAATGATGGAGAAGAAGAAAAAGAAGGAGGAGAGGGAAAGGGAAAAGCACGAGAAAGATAAGGTAAGAACCAAAACAGATTGGTAGTTTAGGCTTTTAGACAGTGTTTCCTGCATTTTGTACAGTATATATATGTACAGTAAATATCAAATTTGATTGGTCACATACACAGATTTAGCAGATGTTATTGTGGGTGTAGTGAAATGCTTTATATATAGATACTCTGCTCATCTCCTGCTGCTCCTTTTTCTCAGCCCAAGAAGAAGAACACAACAGCGTACCAGGTGTTCTGTAAAGAGTACAGGGTCAACATCAATGCAGAGCAGCCGGGACTAGGTGGGCAGACTTATCCCTTTTTATAATTAGATTGTAACTATTAATGATTGTGGTACATATGCTATACAAAACCTAAAGAAAGACTTTACTGTTTGCAGTGTTTGGGGAGCTGAGCAAAAAGTTGGCAGAGGTGTGGAAACAGCTCCCAGAAAAAGACAAACTGGTAAGTTTCACTTGAAATTAACAATTTAAAAAGAGATTTGATTGATAATTCTGATAAACATTTGAAATCAATTTAAGAATGGCCTGTCAGCACTATGCTATGAGTCATGTTCCATGGCCTAAATTGCTTCTATATAAACATAGGTGTGGAAGCAGAAAGCTCAGTACCTGCAGCACAAGCAGAACAAAGCTGAGGCCACCACAGTCAAACGCAAGAGCTCCACAGATGGAGTCAAAAGCAAAGGTAAGAGCTAGGGATGCACGATAAATCGGTGAGCATATCGGAATCGAGCGATATTAGCTAAAAATACCAACATCGGTATCGGCCCGATGTCTAGTTTAATGCCGATGTGCAAAACCGATGTCAAAGCTGACGTGCATACATATATAAGTAGATGACTTAATGACACCACAAAAAATACAGCGCTACACAGAACAAAAGCAAAAAAATACTAAGCGCACTTCCAACAACTAAACAAGTTCAAGTTGAGTAGTCATTTGAAAGAGTAATAACATTTCAGCGAGACAACTCAAAGGCGAAATCCATTAACGCCAAGATAATGGAAGTCATTATGCTACTTGCTATGTGTGTCACGACTGACATTTGGACCAGCGATGTCAGCCCCATCCATGAGCATGCCGAGTCTGACAGCACAGTGTGTCAACGAGGATTTCCTACTGAGGAAAGCGGTATTGCATGCTCAAGAATGTGCTCGTTCTCATACCGCTGCTGCCATTTCAATGGCACTTGAGAACATGTTTGAAGCTTGAAAACATGAACACACTCCTAGTGCCATTCAAACAACTGACTGGAGAAATAAGCTAATCAACTGCGTCTGCAGCAGATACCCTCTGTCATGGCATTGAAACATCTGCTCAACAAAACTGCCCACACCGAACATGGGGTTATAACTTAGGCTGTGAACAAGCGATTCGGTGGCATTCTCTCTGAGCCTCTTTACTGTGTCACCACCATGCTTAATGCTAGGTACAAGGACTGCTACTTCGATGGAGACAAACAGGGTTTACGTGAAATGTAACGACGCTGGGCCAATTGTGTGCTGCCCTATGGGACTCCCAATCACGACCGGATGTGATACAGCCTGGATTCGAACCAGGGACTGTAGTGATGCCTCTTGCACTGAGATGCAGTGCCTTAGACCGCTGCATCCATGTGTGTGTGTTAACTATTTAACTGTACTAGAATGCTTAAAAGGCCGCTAAAATGTGAAATATTGCTATTGTTTTTTTTGGGCATGGGAAATATCTAATATCTGTATCGGCCAAAAATGTGATATCGGTGCATCCCTAGTAAGAGCCCATCTGCAGCCACATTGGCCTTGCAGCTCTATCAGCTTAGACAGGGATACCAAGTCAATCAGTAGTCCTGTCCTTTCTCTATGCTGCTCAGTAGCCCACAGGACACTCATGGTCAGTTGGTCACTGCGTGTGTTGTATTTGTATGCGTCTCAGGCTCTATGAAGGGCATGGGGCTGGGAGCAGGGCTGGTGTCCCCCAACCGGGTGTCTGTGGGTGTGTCCCTGTCACCAGCACGGGTCCCTGATGTCGACCCCATCGATGCGGCCGCCCACCTGCAACTACTGGGAGAGTCCCTGTCCCTCATCGGCCACCGATTACAGGAGACAGAGGTACACACACACCAACCACCTATTCCTTGTATCTTTTAACTTAGCTGTTGTGTCCAAATGTACTCTCTTCACCTACAACAGAAATGTCTCATTATCACGTTCATATGAGTAAAGACTGAACAAAGATTTGTGTGTGTGACCACTAGACTAACTGCCTCTGCTCTCACCTCACTCAGGGGATGGTGGCGGTGTCAGGCAGTCTCTCTGTACTGCTGGACTCCATCTTGTGTGCCCTGGGACCCCTGACCTGCCTCACAGCACAGATCCCCCAGCTCAACGGATGTCCCCGCCAAGTCTTGGTAAATCACTCACACCTTGCCATCTATTTTAAATGTTGTTCTGAAAGGTTTCATCTCCCACTTGGGCTGTAAAGTAAACATATGTGGCTGTAGTGACAGCACATTGTGTGATAGCAAGTGTGTTGCATAAGGCCAGCCTGAAACATTTCTCTCCTTCTTTTATCTCTCTTTCAGTCCAACACATTGGACAACATTGCTTACATCATGCCAGGGCTGTGAAGCCAACATAAACATTCCTTTCCCGTCTACTGAGTGTCCTCGCCATGAAGTAAAACGTTTGGAGTGAGAGTGCCCATTATAGAAGCGTGGCTTGGGATGCAGACTATTATTTATGCAGCAAGACATTGGAAAACGTGGATATTAATAGTTTCAACAAGTTTTTAAAATGTATTTTAAAATGAGTTCATTTCTTCTTCTTTTTTTTTACTGAAACCTATTTTAATGAACACTCTTTTCTTTACCTCTGGCATATCTGTTAGCATCTTCAGATTTAACTGTATGTTCTTGTGGGTGTGGGAATGTGTGCGGGCGTGTGTGTTTTCTGTGTGTATACAGTATCTCCAGAGGCTAGTTTTTACCCAAAAGGACAAACCAGGGCCCAAGTCCACCATTGTTCCTCTTCCATCAACGTACCATGAAAATAATATATTTTGACAATTATTCATGTTTGTTTTACTACTTAATTGCATAATGACTTGCTCTTTTGTATATATGCTATTTTAATGAGTATTAAGGTTTAGATTTTGACTGTAGAATGAAATTTGTATACGGTAGAAACATTTTGAGGCAACTGCAATCAAACTACTGTTGTGGTATTTGTAGCTTTTGAAGCACAAAGCTGTACACCACATTTTCATGAATACATTTCTTCCTCTGAGTATACAGTATGGAAATGTTGACAATAAAAATGACAGTGTCAACATTCAGACTGAGCATAGCAGACTTATATGACTGGTATGTACCACCACCACCTTCTTTCAACTACAGCTGTTGTTCTGACTCCTAAACACAAACCAATGAATGAATAAGGCTTGTATTTATTGTAACAAACCATTGTAGTGTATCAAAATAATTTACATTTTAAGGCCAGTTATACCTACAACTGAAATTGCTGTTTTTAAGTCAGTAAAGGGAATTGTACATGAACTGCAGCAGCTGCTCATGAATCCTCAGGATCCTTGTCAGATTGAGGATGATGTGCTCTTTTCTACAGAGTAGAACTAGAACACTATGTCTGTCTGTGCTTCCACGTGCCTATATGCCCCAGCAAGGGAGGAATGCAAAACCTACCTTCCCTAATGAAGTGCTTTGGATTCTCTGTTAACCAAGAAGTCAAATCTAGCATAATTTGGTCAACTGCATAATTAATTTTGTGTTCATACGTTTTAGAAATTGAGAGAATGTTTGGCGATACTGATGATTTGTCGCCACAGATGGTTTGTTTACATAGCAAGTTAAGCAAACTAACATGGCTGGTTAGGATAATTAACGTGTCAGGTTAGGAGAACCAACGTAGCAGGTTGGGTGAAATGATGAAGCAGTTAAGAAGAACGAGGTCAAGGTTACGCCTCGATCACACTGACAGTGTCGGAATTTTGGTACATCAGAAGTACATTTCCGATGGAACGCTGCGTTTTACTTGCAACATTGCGTTGCAGTGCATTCTGTGTGGTGCATACGTTGGATTTATCGAACTATATGCATAGACGACTTGACAGAAATGGTAGCAGAAGGTGAATGTTGAACTGTTGTTGCTCACATCCATATGATGCCGCGTGCCATTTTGCGTAACAACTGTTGGTATGATCGAGGCGTTCGGAAAAGGGCTCAGTTACAACGCTACGTTGTCAACAACTGTTGCCCCGACGCGACCACTAGAGGGTGGTGTAGGTCTACGTCATCTAGCCACAACGGTAGAAATGTAAACAAACCATTTGTGGCGACCAATCACGGTATGTGTATACGAAAGTGGCGACAAATAATCAGTATCGACATAACACAAGGGTCTTCAACATGTTCTTGCCCAGGGACCCCCTCCCAGTCAAACCGATTTTCCAGGGACTCCCATTCTACATTAGCCCCCGAAAAATATCACGTTTTGTCTTATTAGGTGAATTAAGTAATCATTTTAAAATTAATAGATTTGATCATTCGTTTTTTCATTATTTTGACCTCCCCACATAAACTCTAGCATAGCCTATTATGTAGAAAGGTAACACATTTTCTCTAAGAGCGGCTGTTTAACTAGTTAAACAATGGCTAGTCATGTGTTGTCAAACATGTATGTCAAAAGAACAACAAAGTACCAGTAGCCAGTGGCACTGGTAGCCTATTTGCAGGTGCTTTTCAAAGCCTATGTCAGACACTCCAGTGAGTGTTTTTTATGTATTTTTATTTCACCTTTATTTAACCAGGTAGGCAAGTTGAGAACAAGTTCTCATTTACAATTGCGACCTGGCCAAGATAAAGCAAAGCAGTTCGACACATACAACAACACAGAGCTACACATGGAGTAAAACAAACATACAGTCAATAATACAGTAGAAAAATAAGTATATATACAATGTGAGCAAATGAGGTGAGATAAGGGAGGTAAAGGCAAAAAAAAAAGGCCATGGTGGCAAAGTAAATACAATATAGCAAGTAAAACACTGGAATGGTAGATTTGCAGTGGAAGAATGTGCAAAGTAAAGATAGAAATAATGGGGTGCAAAGGAGCAAAATAAATAAATACAGTAGGGGAAGAGGTAGTTGTTTGGGCTAAATTATCGATGGGCTATGTACAGGTGCAGTAATCTGTGAGCTGCTCTGACAGCTGGTGCTTAAAGCTAGTGAGGGAGATAAATGTTTCCAGTTTCAGAGATTTTTGTAGTTCGTTCCAGTCATTGGCAGCAGAGAACTGGAAGGAGAGGCGGCCAAAGGAAGAATTGGTTTTGGGGGTGACCAGAGAGATATACCTGCTGGTGCGCGTGCTACAGGTGGGTGCTGCTATGGTGACCAGCGAGCTGAGCTAAGGGGGGACTTTACCTAGCAGGGTCTTGTAGATGACCTGGAGCCAGTGGGTTTGGCGACGAGTATGAAGCGAGGGCCAGCCAACGAGAGCGTACAGGTCGCAGTGGTGGGTAGTATATGGGGCTTTGGTGACAAAACGGATGGCACTGTGATAGACTGCATCCAATTTATTGAATAGGGTATTAGAGGCTATTTTGTAAATGACATTGCCGAAGTCGAGGATAGGTAGGATGGTCAGTTTTACATGGGTATGTTTGGCAGCATATGAGTGAAGGATGTTTTGTTGCGAAATAGGAAGCCAATTCTAGATTTAACTTTGGATTGGAGATGTTTGATGTGAGTCTGGAAGGAGAGTTTACAGTCTAACCTAGATATTTGTAGTTGTCCACATATTCTAAGTCAGAACCGTCCAGAGTAGTGATGTTGGACGGGCAGGCAGGTGCAGGCAGCGATCGGTTGAAGAGCATGCATTTAGTTTTACTTGTATTTAAGAGCAATTGGAGGCCACGGAAGGAGAGTTGAAAGAAGGTTTGTCTGGAGGGTTGTTAACACAGTGCCCAAAGAAGGGCCAGAAGTATACAGAATGGTGTCGTCTGCGTAGAGGTGGATCAGAGACTCACCAGCAACAAGAGCGACATCATTGATGTATACAGAGAAGAGAGTCGGTCCAAGAATTTAACCCTGTGGCACCCCCATAGAGACTGCCAGAGGCCCGGACAACAGGCCCTCCGATTTGACACACTGAACTCTATCAGAGAAGTAGTTGGTGAATCAGGCGAGGCAATCATTTGAGAAACCAAGGCTATCGAGTCTGGCGATGAGGATGTGGTGATTGACAGAGTCGAAAGGCTTGGCCAGGTCAATGAATACGGCTGCACAGTAATGTTTCTTATCGAAGGCGGTTAAGATATTGTTTAGGACTTTGAGCGTGGCTGAGGTGCACCCATGACCAGCTCTGAAACCAGATTGCATAGCGGAGAAGGTATGGTGGGATTCGAAATGGTCGGTAATCTGTTTGTTGACTTGGCTTTCGAAGACCTTAGAAAGGCAGGGTAGGATAGATATAGGTCTGTAGCAGTTTGGGTCAAGAGTGTCCCCCCCTTTGAAGAGGGGGATGACCGCAGCTGCTTTCCAATCGTTGGGAATCTCAGACGCCTCGAAAGAGAGGTTGAACAGGCTAGTAATAGGGGTTGCAAACATTTCGGCAGATCATTTTAGAAAGAAAGGGTCCAGATTGTCTCGCCCGGCTGATTTGTAGGGGGCCAGATTTTGCAGCTCTTTCAGAACATCAGCTGACTGGATTTGGGAGAAGGAGAAATGGGGAAGGCTTGGGCGAGTTGCTGTGGGGGGTGCAGTGCTGTTGACCGGGGTAGGGGTAGCCAGGTGGAAAGCATGGCCAGCCGTAGAAAAATATTTATTGAAATTCTCAATTATAGTGGATTTATCGGTGGTGACAGTGTTTCCTATCCTCAGTGCAGTGGGCTGCTGGGAGGAGGTGTTCTTATTCTCCATGGACTTTACAGTGTCCCAGAACTTTTTTGAGTTTGTGTTGCAGGAAGCAAATTTCTGCTTGAAAAAGCTCGCCTTGGTTTTTCTAACTGCCTGTGTATATTGGTTTCTAGCTTCCCTGAAAAGTTGCATATCACGGGGGCCGTTCGATGCTAATGCAAAACGCCATAGAATGTTTTTGTGTTGGTTAAGGACAGTCCGGTCTGGAGAGAACCAAGGGCTATATCTGTTCCTGGTTCTAAATTTCTTGAATGGGGCATGCTTATTTAAGATGGTGAGGAAGGCATTTAAAAAAAATAACCAGGCATCCTCTACTGACGGGATGAGATCAATATCCTTCCAGGATACCCCGCCAGGTCAATTGGAAAGGCCTGCTCGCTGAAGTGTTTCAGGGAGCGTTTTACAGTGATGAGTGGAGGTCGTTTGATCCTGACCCATTACGGATGCAGGCAATGAGACAGTGATCGCTGAGATCTTGGTTGAAAACAGCAGAGGTGTATTTAGAGGGCAAGTTGGTTAGGATGATATCTATGAGGGTGCCCGTGTTTACAGCTTTGGGATGGTGCCTGGTAGGTTCATTGATCATTTGTGTGAGATTGAGGGCATCAAGTTTAGATTGTAGGATGGCTGGGGTGTTTTGCATAATAATACCAAAGACAGTGTAATTTTGTATATTTTTGACCTGCACTGTTGGAGCGTGAAGCTTAAGAATTTCACTGTACCCTGAAATTACATCTGAGACCCTGTCATTGTGATTAATAAACTAATCTAATCTAATTTGCTAAATATTGTGAGTTGATCAATAAAGTGTTCTCCTTTCTACTGCAGGTGCCATTTAAAATTCGTTTATTCTGTTGTTGCTAGAAATATTCATAAAAACATTGAAATACAAATATTTATATTTTCTTGGACCGCGGTTGAATACCCCTGACATAATATATTGCACATCCTTTTAAATTCTGGCAGATTATCGGCCTACACAGATTCGATTTTTGGAAGTTTGAGCAAGTATGCCATGAACATATTGGTTATAATGATGTTGTATATATTTTGTATTTGAAGAAGTCAGCCTACATTACTTTTTTTTGTCACTGCGTCAAAATACCCTACAAAAACGTAGCATGCTAAAACAGGCTGTTTTTGAAGAGCAATGACTACGGCTACGCCCTGACGACTGCGCCCTGACGACTGCAGAAGCACACGGCACAGACCGATCCCTCTTCTAGTGAGTCAAGACGTAGGAACGAGGAAGTTGACTAGAGTGCATACTAAATACGGCAAGAATATCTGGCAATATCCCACAAGCAAGAGATGGCATCAGGTCCCCCACAAACAGGTACGTGTAACCTTCCAATTATTCACGAAGGTTTCAGGAAGTGTTGACTTCGCGTTCGTTTATGACTGCTTCATACTCGCTTGTGCACTGTAAACTCGCCATAAACGCACTTCACGGCCTGTCAGTTTTTAGAATGTGAGGGAGGCTATCTCCGCACTGCGATTGAGCTGATGTCTGTATTTTGAAATTCGATGAAACGTGTTTATCGTATTCTACATTTCATAGCCCAGGGTTTCCCACACTCGGTCATGGAGCACGTTTTGGGGGTTTTCACTAACACTATACAGACGATTCAAATAATAAAAGCTTGATGAGTTGGTTATTTGAATCCGCTGTGTAGTGTTAGGACAACAACAACAAAAACGTGCACCCAGGGTTAGGGGCAGGACCGAGTGTGGGAAACACTGGTATATTCTATGAGATGTTTTGTGATTTGAGTTATTTTTTGTCTCACAGGAAAAATATGTACAATGTCTTCATTGTTACAATACATATTTTGGCTGAACTTTCAGAGAGACCAAAGAATTTTCTTATTGAACAGTACTAATGTAAACGGAAAATGAAAGCAGAGATCAGATGACCGAAGATTGTGATGTGTGCGGCTACTGAATCCTCCCTTTCTAAGAACACTCCATCTCCTCGCCTTGTCCCAATGCAGAGCTGAGGCTGGTTCTGCTTGGCCGGACAAGAGCAGGACAGAGTGCAGCTGGAAACGCCATACTGGGCCACCAGGCTTTCCTTACCCAGACTGCCAGTGAGCCAGCTGTTACTCAGGAATGTGAGAAGCACAGAGGAACCATAGCAGGGAGATGGGTAAGATACTTTGTTGATTCTTTACAAGGACAGTAGCCTACACACTGATCAAATGACTTAAATGTCAACCAGAGGTTCTAACATTACACACTGTTTTTGCCTGCAGGTATCAGTGGTAGTCGCCCAAGACTGGTTCTGCTCAGAGCGCCCCCCGGAGGAGGTGAGGCACCATGTCTCCTCTTGTGTGGCCCTGTCGGCCCCGGGGCCTCATGCCTTCCTGCTGTGTGTCCCTGTGGACCGGCCGGCTGACATGGAGCTGCGGGCCCTGGAGGCCCTGGAGAAGGTTTTTGGCCCCACTGCAGTCAGTGGACACACCCTGGTCCTCTTCACCCACACAGACCAGATGGTTCTGGGACAACAGCTAGACGAGTACATCGCCACCAGACGCAAAGACCTACTGGAGCTGGTGGTGATGTGTGGAGACCGCTATCACTCTCTGGAGAGGAGGAGTAGAGGAGAGAAGGATGAGAGGAAGAGTGTGGAAGAGCTGCTGGAGAAGGTTGAACAGACTGTAAAAGAGAGCGGGGTGGAGTTCTACAGCTGCCCCCTCTACCAGGAGGCTGAGGCCAGGGTGAGAGAGAAGCAGGCAGAGATAGTGTGGCAGAGAAGAGGGGGAGAGGAGCTAAATGAAGAGGTGCCCTCCTCAGCCTCACCTCCAGAGCAAGAGCTAGATGATGAAGAGATGGCAAGAGTTAGGGAGGAGGCAGAGAGGAGTGTGCACAACCTGAACATAGACACAGAGGGTATTACCTCTCTTTCTCCTGCCTCCTCCTCTCCATCATTTCTCTCGTCCTTGTGGCAGGGGTTGACAGGGTGGCTGAGGAGGCTGCCCAAGATGCTGAGGATGGAGTCTCTGCTGGGGGCTTTCGTTGGCCTGTTTGTAGGTGGGCCCGTTGGGCGGATGCTGGGGGCCACTGTGGGCTCAGTAGCCACTGAAGTGGGGAGAAGGAAGACACCGAAGACAGAGAAAAAGAAATAATGGCAATGGGATCCATATCTCCAGTTATTAACCTTAAAGGGACATTTCACAATTCTTCAACTTCATATTCATCATCTCCAGCACCACCTCAACATCAACATATGTGAAAATGATGCATTTCTATGTTTTGTAGTAAAAAATATTGAGAAAGATAAGTGTTTTCCAATGATGACATTAACCATTTGCTATTTTTAATAATGCCTACTCACAATTAGTCATAATCTTCCTCTTTATTTTTTACTACAAAACATAGGAACGCACCATTTTCACATATGTTGATGTTGGGGTGGTGCTGGAAATGGTGAATATAAAGTAGAACAATTTTAGTTTCCCTTTGTCATTTCACTGCACTTGTTTTATTGAGCATTAAGACAATTGGCTTGTATTTGACCAACGTACAGTCCTCACAATACTTGTTCTAATATTTGTTGTTTCACTGCTGGCATGCCTATTTTGACTGGTCATATTTTCAAAACCAGTTATTATAGAAGGTATTGTAGGGTCTACTAAAGTCTACAAATAAAGGGGAAGTTACATACATGATCCACTTGGTGGCGACGTTGACCAAAACATTGACGTTATACATGAAATATTTGAGCTCAACTGAAAATGAATACCTTACTGCTAACTTAAGGAAATAAAAATACAATAATCTCTAAGGCAATGTGTTGTGTCCTGTATATGTCACACAGTTGATACTTTTAAAGCATACAATTACACATTTCCCTCAGACTGAATTTAGCCATTTATTGGCCAAAATGTTCAAGCACTATATTTAGGAGTTGAGTATAGGCTACATCTCGAAAAAAGACTTTCACATGATGCATGAGAGATAACGGAGGCCTCCGTTATAGACGGACCATCTGCAGCAGTGTGTGTGTTAGCTGAGGACAATTGCTGGAGTGTATAGAGGGCGTTAATAATAGTGGTGAGGAGTCCTAAGTGAAAGTGCCTCTGACTTTGGAAAACACTGAAGCACTGCTCTCAAAGCTTCCTCTTTTATCTTTATGCAAAACGGTAGGTTACGGGTTTGACATTGATGTAATTGATACTCTGTTAAAACCATCAGTCAAACCCATCTTTACATCTCTCTCTTTAAGGTTCTCTCCCTCTCTCTCTAAGCTGACAGAGACCCTGCCTGTGGAACAGCTAGGCGTTTCCGAATGTGGGTGGTCCGCCGGGGGAGGGAGGGAGGGAATTAGTCCAGCTCTCATGTTTCCCGAGAAGAGAGGGAGGAAAGAAATGAGAAAGAGGAGAGAGTGAATATGTATGCGCAAGCGAGAGAAAGAGAGAGAGAACATGCTCAGGGATTACATCTGTCTTCCAGATGTGGCCTCCACAGTTGTCTGAAACGGGGAAAAAAAGAAAGTTTAAAAGTAAAGGAAAATTGGTGCTAAACAGTTTTTTATTGTTAAGAATTACGCATACAGTACAGTGCGGACTACAGTATGGCGGTCTACAGTGAACCAGGGTATGATGCCAGTTCATTCCTTATGAAACTGCAATGAAATGACATGGTGCACCCGTCCAGTAGACCCCTTAAAGATAATGCATATAAAAAAGAACACCTGTCCAAATATTGTTCTGTCTTATTGGATAAGCATCAGCGAGAGGACAGTGAGTAATGATAGAGGGAGATAAGAAGAAAGAATAAGAAGGGATGAGAGAGGGGTGGAAAGTAGGGAGATGGATTTCCATACGCAGACAATGTGAGTAGAGGCAACCATGCCGTTAGGCCTAAATCAGAGGGAGGCTGTATCTCGTCTGTGTAGACAGTTGTGGCCCAGGGTTGGTCCTCAGACGCTGAAGCCCCATCAGGACAGCAAAGGATGCAGAGTTGATTTGTGCCTTTATGCATAACCAAAGCCAAAAATCTGAACAAACAGCTCATGGAATCACTAGTGACCCATCATTAACACAACGGCTGTAACTTATGAAGCTTTCCCTCAGAGCAAAAATGTTGTTCTAAAGACCTTGTGGTCCTCCATTGAAGTGGGGGCAGCTCACTGTGATTCGTGGACACCACAATATTTTTTTGTTATCATCACGCAAACCAAAGGAAAATAAACAGGATGACACACTTTTTCCTCCACCGCAGACAAGGCCTCTCCCTTTGCTAGCTTACACAGCACTCACCGTAAACTGCTCAAAATATCAACAGGACAGGACTGATTACAACCACAGCATACCCTCTAATACACATCAAATACTGTATGGTCTCTTTGTGGTTTGTTGAGAAGAACATCTGAATAAAAATACAGCAGGCTACAAAGACATTGGCTGAATGAATCTGGACCATATGAAAAGAGACTGTTTCATCCCTGGAGGTAATCACAGAGGAAATAACAAATACTACACGTGCCAACCAGAATGAACAAAAATAGGTTTTGAGAAAGGTAGACAGAAACCTTTATTAAAAATGTGGGCTAATAATGTGGTGATATGGTGTGTCTGGATATTAGAAAGGCCTTTTGATGGTGGCTAGCCTACTGGGTGGGTAGCAAGTGATATGCCAACTTGGAAATTCAAGGTTGATAGTTACTTTGCTTCATATATTTTTTTGCTTTGCATATAGCGAGGCATACTGTAATAATTATATCACAGCCCATGCTGTTCCCCTTCCAACAGAGCAAGGCCTAAAAAGTCAGGTTCAGCGGCCTGCCTGCCTGCCTGCCTGCCTGCCTGCTCTCCTCTCTCCTCACCAAGTGTTCTCCACGGCACAGGCTCTCATCCACTCATCTTTTTCCTATTAGTGCTGTTTTCATGTTCCTCCCTGTAGCGTGAGCGTGTGTGTGTCTGCAATTGTTTACGGAGCACTGTGAGGAGCTAACATTTGCCCTGTCCATGTGTGGGTTGGTGGGACAACTCATAAAGCCAAGATGGAAGCTTCGGCCAAGTTAGCAAATACTAATGCAAGGAAGATGTGTCCATTGTAATGGCGCATTGAAGGGTTTGAAGATGTTTATAGCTGGCTGGCAATATTAAAGTAGTTGACGTTGAATGGTAGTGTCAGTTTATTGCTTCATGAGGTGATATGTCATGCCAAACACATGATTTACTATTATGGCTTTTGACATTTTTTACCTTAGAAGGGGTAAAACTACCTCTGTCAATAATCACATAGAACAGTCAACATAGAACTTCCAAATGAATCTGTTAAATTCAGTTATCCAGACCATTTGACATGGCTATGATTGATTGGTAAAGCATGCAATACATATTCTGTAGTTACTAACAACATGTATTATAATGCACAATTGAAAGCAAGGACAGCACTAATTTCCTTAGAGTACAATTAGTGCATGCTTTCACGCAAATCAATGTAAGTGTCAGGACAAAGAAGAGACCACAGTCAACATGACTGTAGGCCTACAATCACGCACATCTGCCGAGGTTAGGGGGAGCTAGCACGATCCAGTAGGACACACACACACATGCACGCACCAACAGCTGGGCTGATGTTTAGGATGGGAGAAGCATGACTGGGTGGAAGTGGACTGGTGCAGCCAGCCAATATGAGAGTCACCTTTCATCCCCTCACACATCGCTGGCCTGCCTTGGACCCGAGCCAGATGTGGAGAGAGATGGAGATGGAGACAGAAGAGGGGGAGAATTTTTGTTTATTATCACTTTAGTTTATTATCTATTTCACTTGCTTCGGCAATGTAAACATGTTTCCCAATAAAGCCCCTGCCAATAAAGCCCCTTGAATTGAGAGAGAGAGAGAGAGAGAGAGAGAGAGGAGAGAGGAGAGAGGAGAGAGAGAGAGAGAGAGAGAGAGAGAGAGAGAGAGAGAGAGAGAGAGAGAGAGATGGTCTACATCTCTGTCAGGAGGAGTGTACAGTACTTGGTCCTACTGTGAGATGTTTTATGTGTGTGAGAGCGGTACCACAGGAGGAAAGAGGGGTGTGGATGGACAAGAGGCAATTACATAAGAAGGAGGAGCAGGAGGCAAAACTGAGCCATCTTAAAAAGACACACGTCCAGGCCAAATTTCCCAACAGCTTTGGAAAGAGTTTTAAAAAGAGTTATCTGTGTTGCGGTGAACGTTTTAGAACGTGGGATAAAGGGCTGGGAGGGCTGGGTTGTTGTTGGTGTGACAGTTCTTAAGGGTTTGTGGTGTTACACCACACCTCCTACAAAAGCCAGTGCTTGAGAATTTACCGGAGGGGAGGGGCCTGACTCTGGACTAATGACGACTCACTATGGGCTGTGGGTGCTGGATGGCCCCAGAGCTGGCCATAACTGATGAATAGTGTGGACCACACTAACTGACATGCGCCGTTGGCTATAAGTGGGTGCGGTGAGCAGAGCCTTTTGAAGCTGGAGCCGTGGGCTGTGTTTGAACCATCAGCAGAGACCCTGCTCTCTGTAATGGACACCGACCTGTGGCTTGATCAGGGGCTCCGGCAGGCCAACACAAGCACACACTTTCCTCCAATTGTATTACTGGGCTTGGGGGAGGTGATGGAATTATTTCTGCTACAACACTGGTTTAATTCAAGGCAGATTTGACCCCAGCCTCACTTCTCCAGTTCAACTCATTGGATCAAGTCATAATCATGCCTCGACCACATGAATAAGACACAGAGGGGCGATGCACTCGTTCTTACCGCATACGTCAAATGTCACTCTGGTCCACATTCAAGTCATGTGGCTCATGATGATGCCATTTCATCCGAAAGTTGAGGGAGCTTAACTGAGATCTACAGAGACGAGAGGAGAAGGCAGACAAGTAGGACGAATGGTGCCACGCCACATTGACACAGAATCAACTTGGAGCTCTGTGGCTCTGCTGTTTGCACAGATCCACAACCCAGCCCAAGATTCAGTAGATTACACTCTGTCCATGCCTTTTTACAATGCTGAAGTTACTTGGTGGCAAGTTGATGTATTAACATGGCAAGTACTTGTCCACCAGAGGCAATGTGAGAGCCTGTTAACATCTAGTAAACCATGAGCTATGGTTTGACATGTCGTACTTGGTTCGACAGGGCTATTCATATTTGACTGTTTAGAAACGGGGGACCATTATTCTGGAGAAATTCTGAAGGTTGTGTTGCCACAACCACACATAGGCCCACTGTAGGCCTACACTGCACCAGATCAACTAGTGGCTGACCCATCACACCTCTTCACAGGAATAATGTGCCAAACCGTCCCTAAACAGCAGAGCCTTATGAGGCGTTTACTGTGAGCTATGACTAAACTAAGGCATCTCCGAGCGTTCTGCGAAACATCCAAATTCCATGCCAGAAATACAGAAATACTCCAAAACACATAATAACTCCTGTTCAAAGGCCCTATCTTGTATTATCATTTCAAAGGGGCCAAACACAAAACATACTCACACTCAACCTTGAGCTAGCTAACGAGGACGGGGCCCGGGCGAGGCAGGCTTTTCCAGTGACTGTGCAGCGGATAGCGACGGTTGTGGTTGCGGTTGGTTGCCGTTTGGTGTGTGACTCGGTCCGGCTCCCACACAGTTGAAACCAGGGGTCCCGGAGCGGAGGGTGCTACTGAGGTGTGGGGAGGGGGCTTTAATCTGAGTTTGAAATGAGAGACAGGGTCGTCCCTGAGTGCCGAGGGCCTCTGATTTGGTCTGTGGTTCCTTTGATAGCATGCATCCTACAGAAGTGAGGGAAACAATAAAAGATGACAGAGACAGTTCTTGGGGAAAACAGGTTTTAATCCATGGAGCTTCAATTGCTGCACTTCGGTCACAGCCTCCCCAGAGAGGGCAAGGGAGTCAAGCTGAGAGTGAAAAGCTGATATAACGTACAGTTAAAACACAATAACGTACAGTTTCTGATAGCAATCAGAATAGTCTTCTCTTTAAAGAGATTGAAGGGGATCTTAAGCAGTTACGAATTTGTAACATATTGTACGAATTGGAATTCCTAACACATGATACAAATTGCATTTATTTATTTGCAGGACACAACCCAGTAAGCAAAATGATGTTAGACGTCTTTTCCAGACGAAGTAAGCATTAAATCACAATAATAATTATTTTATATAGGAAGAGGAGCCAGCTGAAGAACGCAACAGAATAATTAGTATTGCTCCAATTTACCACACATACACTTACAGTATGTTAGCTTTATCAGAATCTTTCCAACTGACAGTCCAACCTTCAGAATTAACCAACAGACCACTTATTGTTTAGTTCAGTGCACTGACTGTACGTCGCTCAGGATAATAGCGTCTGCTGAATGACCAAAATTGAAATGCAAAAACAAACAGTTGCAAAGAATGCTTGGTATTATTCTAACAAGTACACATTTGGTTGGTGCTGACCAGATTCAAATCTGAACAAATCATAGATGTCTAGGCTATATTTCACAAGTTTGAACAGTACAGTACAGTATGGCACAGTTAATACAGTAGAGTAGAGAGTAGAGTACAGTACGGTCCCAAACAGTACAGTTTAGTTCAGTAGAGTACAGTACAGTACGGTCCCAAACAGTACAGTACAGTTTAGTTCAGTAGAGTACAGTACAGTACGGTCCCAAACAGTACAGTTTAGTTCAGTAGAGTACAGTACAGTACGGTCCCAAACAGTACAGTTTAGTTCAGTAGAGTACAGTACAGTACGGTCCCAAACAGTACAGTTTAGTTCAGTAGAGTACAGTACAGTACGGTCCCAAACAGTACAGTTTAGCTCAGTAGAGTACATTACAGTAAAGTATAGTTTAATTCAGTGCAGTA
Organism: Oncorhynchus kisutch; assembly: GCF_002021735.2. Lineage (NCBI taxonomy): Eukaryota > Metazoa > Chordata > Actinopteri > Salmoniformes > Salmonidae > Oncorhynchus > Oncorhynchus kisutch. The sequence continues at coordinate 77,816,635 of NC_034179.2, read as the reverse complement.
CAGTACAGTTCAGTAGAGTAAAGTAGCCTACATTAGAGTAAAGTACAGTAGGGTACAACACCGTACACCACACTTTACTGTACTCTAGTGTGCTCTACTCTATTGTACTCTACTGTACTCTACTGTACAATACTATACTTTTATTTAATGTACTGTGTACTGTAATGTACTGTAGGTACTCTGCTGTGCTCTAATGTATTGTATTGTGCTATGCTGTCCAAACTTGTGAAACATAGATGTCTATGTTTTGGCCAAATAAAGGCAGGTCTGGACCGGATCAAAAATCAACGTCCCTGGACGTTGAAATCAAAGTCGGGCGGGACTGCACCAAAACAAGTGCTGAGTGGGAACAGTTGTACACAAAATGTACACAAAATGTACAGTTTTATTGGTAGCACTGGTGCTCCTAACTTCTAAAAGATAGTAGCAAAACACAAAATTAAGGAATACCAGAAAATATTTTGACATCAATTGAGATATAGCCTATATTGGGCCTAGTGCTTTTTACACAATGTAGAAACCAAATATTCCACAAATGGCTTTCAATGACAGAGAATTGTATGAACATTATAGCTGTTTGTAATAACCATATTAGCCCATCACTGTCTATAGTGAATGATAATTCTTCACATTTGACAGATGAAACGTCCAAGCTGCAACTGCATGCCAGCCATTTTATCTCAGTCAAATGGGAATATGCATTTAGATTTTCTCAGATGATGAACGGATTTTGAGGAGCATCTGGAACCAAAATGGCTGACTTTAGAGTCCTGGTTGTACACCAATTTTGCACAATTTTCGGGGACCCGCTTTGGCTCGTGACCTCTACTTTCAAATCTACTGGCTGAAATTATACAAACCTCTGTAGCATCACTTTAAGGCAACATTCTAAAGACATTATTGTTGATAGTCAATAATCAATATGGTAGTAATCTGTCCTTCCGGATTTTGTCAAATAGAATTTTACCCTGATGTCCATGCTTTGGCACATTCATTTTGGTCACATTTAAATCAATGTGTCAGTCTGAGATAAAGCGTTTGCAAGACTGAAATTAAAATATGAAAATATAATCAAAACATGATCTAAAGAAACATTTGAATCCCTCACATAGCATATTCTTACACAATGTGTTTCAGTTTGTGCATGGTTTGTTTAAAGGCGTGGGCTTGAGAGAGAAATCAGAGTGTGAGAGACAAACCGTGTGAGAAACAGACAGATCGGGGCTACTTTGATGTGCTTCGGTGCTGGGTGCCGCTAGGAATAGCTGCTAGATAGAAAAAAGCACACATCGCAGATTCAATGGACAAATGTCTGTCTACAGACCACTACAGTAGGACTGTGTGTGTGTCGCACAATAACTCACAAGAGACTCACACTCATCCATGTGTGCAGACTCAAGTTGTCAATCACGTGAACTGGGAAAAAAAGAAAAGAAGAAAAAACCTTTTCCCCCAAATATCCTCAAGCGAGGCAGACAACCGACACGCCTTTAAAGGGAATCAAAACAGCCTCCACCACATTTCAATCTTTGTTGTATTATGTTCCCTCCAGAAGGAGAAGGAAAAGTAGTATTTGTGTGATCAGAAATCTGCGACCAATATGCTCCCCATATGTCTGACTTCAGCGTTGTGTCTTTCAACTCCGGTCTTGTTTTTGTTTTGGAGGAATTTGGCTTTTCTGCACATATCTATTTATCTATTCTTTGCTCTTATATACCCAGTGTATTAAGTGAAGCCTGTCATTGTGTGGATGCTGACAGCCCATCACTTAGCAGTGACTGTATGGTTTGCTTTATCAATAGCACATACAGCACTATTAGGAAAATGGGCCTAAATGGGGCCATAGGCCTACATTAGACACAGACAGAGTCCTGTAAACAGATCATGTAGAACTGCCGTTCAGATATGAAGCACATCAAGAAATGTCAATGTTTTTTCAATCTACATTCCAAGATTACTTCATTTCCATCACACCGCCAGACTAGAGTTGCAGCCAACATCTGAACACTTCATCATTCATTGAAATATTACAGACACTAAGCTCAGTAACTCACAGCCATAGTTTGAAATATTCACCTGTGTTTTCACGTCTATTGCCATGACTCAACGTGGTTCAACATGGTCTCTGTACAACAGTAATTATCTTTGGAGGCTGTCATATTTATTTGCCTAGTAATTTTAGACTGCTGAAGTCGGTCGGTCAGTGCGCTCACTGCGTCGTGTATATTTTTAGATCGTGTCAGATTGAAGAAGTAACAGATTGTGTCGACTTTTCCTTATTTGAGGCAGGGTGGTCCCTCTACAGCCTAGTGTCTGGGACTGTCACAACAACGTGACCCCTTGAACATTTCCAACACACACTCACCCCTGTCTCATCTGTAGGGCGAGGGAGCAATCCTCCCCAATAACAAAGCCGCCATTGACACTGACCCTAACCTCCTCATCACCCTCCCACGTTGCCCACCCGGGCCCAGTGCTGGGCTGGCCATAGGGCCCCGGAATGCGGTTCAGGTGGAGAGCTGTGCTGTTTCCAATTAGCAGGGTATAAATTAGCATTGCTCTCTCCTGTCTCCTCTCCAAACATTGCTGTCTCCCCATTCTTTTTGACCCCTCCACACTTCACTCTTGCTCTGACCTCCCCTCTGCCACTCCGCCACATAAATGTCCTCTCTTTATGGCTCTTGTCTGCAGCCCCTGCACTACCTACTCTCATGCTGTGTGGTTAACGTGCAGTGCATTTGGTATAAAGTTTGTCGTCGGTCAATGAGTGTATAAATCCAGTGTTTTATATTTGAGTCTGAAAGGATATATACCTCCCAGGTTTACTGTAACTCTGCTCAAATCCTGTACAGAGGACAAGGACAAAGACGGACTCATATATAGTTTCTGTCTGCAATCCAGTATACTGTATGTTGGGTCATATTAATATTCAATTACAAAAGTAGAATGTGCAAAATGTGAAACTGAGCGAGTGTAGTCTTTTATTTCTGGACATGTTACAATGTATTTGCGAGCTCTTTTTCCACAGGTCAGTCTGTTAAATGGAGTGTTATTTTTCCAGGGCAAATAGATCAGGCTCAGTGTAGCCAAGTAGGACCTGAGGTCAACCTGGCACTGAGGGTTCACATCTGTTTAAATAAATCCTTCACGGTGCCATCAGCAGTATAAACACACATGCACACACACACACACACACACACACACAAAACACACACAGAGAGAAACACACACAGTGATAGTTTTTCATCATTAACTTTTTTCACATTCCCGCTTTTGGCACCTGTCATCCCTATATTTTTTTGTCTCGTTCTTTACGAGCGCGGGCTGCCGTTACTGAGAACACAGCACATGGGAGGGAAATTTACAGAGCGTGTCCTCCCCAGACCGCGCACGTTCACAGGGATCAAATGCTCCCAAGGTGTCCTACGTATAACTCTATATTTTCCCTCTGCCAGACCCCCCCCCATGCACTCTTTTACAGAGCCTGAGACCTCCGCTTGCCCTCTGAGCTCCCACTTTATGAGCCCCAGCTCATCCCTTGACTTGTAGAGAAAACAAGACCGGGGCAGCGTTTTATAGGGCTGCTGGGGGAAAGACAGGGGAAAGGCCCAAAAGAAGAGAAAAGTATGGTTTAGTCTCCTGCTCCCTGAGCATCAGAAGGAGACATGGGGAGGGTGATAGAGGGAGGGAAAGAGGGAACGAAGAGGGAAGAACTGTGGAGAAGAGAGGAGCAGTTTGCTGAGGAAGTGGTCATGCTGTGTTTTGCAGCGGCCTGCCACCAGTGTCTGCGCCAGAGACCAGACCAGCATCCCCTCTTCGACTGGCATTCCCTCCATTCAGCTGACCAGGAGGGTGAGGGGGATGAGTATGCAGAGAAAAAGAGAACGAAAAGCGACGAGGGCGTGAACTCTCCTCCCTGACACAGGCTCACTCGTGGGCTCCCTCCTCCGCAGGAGTCCCGTGCCTCTTTAGATAAACACAGCCGATCAGTTAACAGCTTTCACCTCCCTCACTCCCTCTTTCCCTCCTTCCCTCTCCAGATGTTTGGCCCATGCAGCCAAGTGCACCCAGGGCTGAGGAGTGGAGCTCTCCAGCATCGATTGGAATGCTGCTCCTCCATCCATCTCCATCAGTGGAGACACCATTTGTTTGACTTGAGATATGATTGTGTTTTCCCTTCCCCACACCTGCAGCTTCCTCTGGATCTACCCTGAGACCTATGATCAATCGCATTGACTTGGGAAAATAGTAGCAGAGCAGCTGCAGCCACATGCTTTATGAGTTCTGCCTGTGGTTCCAGGCAACCTGTGGATGAACAACATCCTGAGCACAGTTTAATTATCAAAGTGTTATTCCCATCTAACTAAACCCAGGAACACATTTTATGTTCCTCTTATATTCTTGCAATGGAGTAATCCGGCTCTACCTACCCCATCTGTTTTAAGTTGTTGCTCTCTCTTCCCTTTCTGCACTGCTGCGACTTTGTGTCATTCAACAGACTGTGTTTTATATGGATTAAATGCTCCTCTAACACTGTCTTATCATGCACCAGGCCCAACCTCATTAGTCAATAGCGCTCAGCAACTGGTAGTGGGGAGTTCTGAAGAGACGGCCCAAAGTTAGCAGTGCTCATTTCAACACGGTGGGCTACCCTGTTGTTCAAATCCTCTCAAGCTGTTCCAGACATCTGACAACCGCTACTTTTATTTATTGACTTCATTTTGCTCAGAGGGCAGGTTTTTACTTCTCCCCTGAGTGATGCAGAGTTAATGTAGAGCTGTGCACTGCAAGTGCTTTTTCTCTCCCCTTCAAACTGTACTTAAGCGTTTAAACACTCTGGGTAATGACGTGCTGTTGTGGAAGTGAAAAACCATGCCGGATAAAAATAAAGAGACAAACATCCCTGCAGGCTTTCCCTGAGGAGAGAGGAAGCCATCGAGGAGAGGATGAGAGAGAGGAGGACCCTGTTAATCACAATGAATGAGCACCTCTTAGGGCCCCTGTGTCGACTGAGCTAGGAGCGCTCAGAAACCCCTGGGCTGAGTCACTGCTTGCTCAGAGTGTGAAGAGAGATCCAGATTCTCTCCCACACACAGACAAGATATCACCCCAACCAATTGTAGGTTTCTGTTGTATTAATTGTTTTCTCTTCTTTGCTTACTTTTCCAACATGTTGAATATTGATATTGACGTCATATTTTGTCAGTGTATCCCACTAGAAATGATTAAATAGTCTATGATTAAATAGTCTATTTACTGTTTTCTCACATTTGTCAGCACAATGAGGGAGGACTTCCGTTGGCATTTGATAGATCCTCCCGGAAATTGGAACGATCACATATCAAATGTATCTTAACCAGAATTTTAAAGTTTCGCCAGTTGGTTTTAAATTCTACAAACTCTACTGCTGCTCTACTGACAAAAGAAAGAGTCTGCTATGAAAATGAAAGTAACAGACATACTATGGTGATTCCATACTGCATTTCAAAGACAATGTTTGTGTATGCAATTTAAAAACAAGAGTTACTTGGAGTGAGCACATATTACAATGATCAATGAATTAAAAGAGCTCCGATTGTTGGCAGAAGCTCAGAAGGAAGGGTTTCAGTTTCCCCAAGTTATTATTACATAAATGCCTTTTGAGTATGGAGATCATCATGTTTAGCTGTGTCTGTTTTCCTTTGGATGCATTGAAGTGATTCTCCCTACTGTAGCTCTACTGCCTTATAGAATGCCTTCCCCAGAGCAGCTTTTTCAAATTTGGGGCTTGCGACACTCAGCCAAAAGCCGCAAATTACCCCCCTCTAGCAGCAGTGAATTAGGAACCATTTTGTGTTTGCTATAATAAAAAAAACAGGGGAGAGAGAAGCAAGGGGAAAATGTAGCTTACACCAGGGACCACCAACGGAGGCAACACGGCTCGCTGGCCGACAGATTGGGTGGCAGGGCGGTGCTTTTACGCTTACTCTCTAATCTCTGAACTTCACAGCAATCAGCTTTATCACATCACTGCTACATAGTATAACACAACATTCATTACATACAGTAAGAATTACTGGACTTATGTTACTGTTCCATTGTTTACAAGCCTTTGAATTAGCTTTGTAATTTCCCCAAACCAGACCTGCAGCACTGATAAAATAAGGCTTTTGCTCCAATACCAGCACCCTCAGGGATGCAGTGACTTTGTTGACATTGTGTAGCAAAGGGTGAGAGATATGAGGTGCCAATTCAATGGATGTACTCTCTTTATGTCATTGATGCCATTCTTTTCAGTAGAGGGAGAGGGCTAGGTTTGGCTTCCCTGCTATGCGGTTGGTCTGAGCACCAACCTAAAAAGTCTTTTTTTCTTATTTTTTACAAAGCGTGAGGTTTGGCTCGCCTGCCTAATCTGCTTCGATTGAGCCAGTCCATGTTTTTCCCATTCTGGCAACATTTTCAATGCCCCTTTAAAATCCACTTCCAAGTTGTAATATGCCACTGCAGACGTTATTGAGAGAAGGAAGAAAACCAAAACTGGAGAGAGAGGGGGTTGTAAGGAGGGACCTATCCCCTACTGTTACTCTTTAACTTCAGAGTTTCCAAACTTCATCACGTCTCCATGGTGATGCCTGGTGGAGCAGGCAGGCCACTCTGTCTTGCTCAGAGATCAGGTGGCCAGAGCAGGCCATGGCCAGGTTGGGGTTAGAGTTATTCTCGTTAAGCCATAGGCCTACTACAACTGTAATCAGAGCCCGGCTAGCCTGACCCCACTCTGACACGTCTTGGACCAGATGTTAATTGTGCTTCCTGCTTCTTTTTGATTAAATGACATCAGGTTTTAGTCTTGTTTGTATGGCTAATGACGCTCATTTGGTGCAATAGGCGGTTAAGGGGCTGCTGTGGGTGACATCACCCCTCAGTGCCTTTGATCTGAGCTCTCTGAGGATATGCTAGCTAGCGTTTCTTGTTGGCCACGGTTGTGCTAGGGTTAGAGCTGTTGGTCCATACCTGTGGGTCTGGACTTGATGACGACAAGAAGGTAGAGTACATGACATTGCCCGATTCTTGTTGCCCAACCATTGGGCACATTGGGTAGAGCTCTCTTCACCCACCAGCCCTAAGAGGTGCCAGGCTGCAGGAAAATGGTGAGGGCATGAGGTCGCCAGCTGGGACGCAGCAGGGTACCAGTAAGATTGAAGGGGGGCATTGGGAAGAGTAGGGGGGTCATGACCAAATGCCACCCATTGAACTGCATAATGGCTGCATTAGAGGGCCTGTGTTTTTGTCTCACAGATGTTATAATGAGCCTGTCGATTAACAATAAAGCCCAGAGCGCAACTGCGGATATTTTGATGTTGTTTGCGAGAATATTTTTGATCTTGGTGTTTCGTGAGAGAAGTTGGGTGTTTCTTCTGAAATATATAGGGAGTCAGTGGGTTTTAGGGTGTGGTTAGTCAATTCATGGGTATAGAGGCGAAGTCCATTAGGGTTCTATGATTAACACCAGGAAATCTAAGTCTCGACACCAACTCCGAGAACTTCACCCTTGTCTTATCAGGCACCTAATCAGACCCCATGCCTACTTGCCTTTTCCTGCCTTGCAATCTCTTTATCTCCATCTCTATAAAACCTTCTCGCTCCCTCTCTCTACCCCTCTCTCCATATTTTTCTCCCTCCCTCTCTCTACCCAGATCTCCCTCTTTTTCTTCCTCCCTCCTCTCTCAGCGCGTGGCTGAGGTGTGAGATCATTCTCCTTCTGGGTGGCTTTCCTGCTATATGTCATTGTCATCTGCTGGCACTGAGGGTTGGGGGGGTCCCTTTTCCAAAAACACACTGCACTACCCTCCACCGCCCCACACACATAAATTCTTGGGCACGAGACTGGAGAACGGTGCACCAATGCAGCACCCTTTTTTACTGGTCCTGGCAGGGTGAAGCACAGACCGGTGAAGCAGGGGAGAGAGGGAGACGCAGAGGGTGGAGGATATATAATTGAATAACTCTCAAAAGCGGGGCAGCAGGGATCAGCCCTGCCAGGAAAAGCAAACGCCAACAAGCCGGGCCTGTGGAAGTCAGCCATTAAAGTGAGAGGAGAAAACCTCTGCTCTGATCAGCCGTAGCACAGGGCTAGCTTTTCAAAGGCTAACTCAAAATGCCACCTACTTACTGTAGCTTCCCCCTCTATACATTGATACTACCACCCCCTCAATTCTGATCACTGTAGCCAACAGATAATCCCTTTTAAATTGTGCTCTACTTAAATGCTCGTATTGTCTTTGGTCTCTTTCAATCAATTTCAATTAAATCAGTTTAAATAACTTACAAACCACTCTCAACAGTTCAGGAAAATAAAAACATTCAAGGGAACTCATTCCAAATGATGCATTTCAAATGTAGGAATAACATGTAGGAATAACATTGAAACATTGTAACATGTAGAAATAACATGTAGGAATAACATTGAAACTTTGTTTTTCATCTAATGACTGATTTAGCTAAGGCTATCCCACAATGCACCACTCTCCGCCCCGTGATCTGGCTGTGGAAAGGAAGAAAGGGGAGTGTGGGTGTTGGAGGAATGAGTTTACCTTGCCTGTTTGGCTTGGCCTTAATAATGCTCGAATGAAAGCATGGCATAGCAACCGTGTCAGGCATGAATGGACTTCTGACTAAATCGACAGACTTTTCCCAGGAAATGGCCTCTACATCAGAGGGAAGATGTGAGTTATAATAAGTCATAACTGATAATCCACGTGGAACTGAGTAGAAACCTGGAGCGGTAACAGGGCACGCATCACTGATGGGAGTCACATAAACCTACATTCATCATGTTCATAGTGTTATGAAAAACCATAATGTGACATCGATTGGAGTCTCCTGTAGTGACATATTCAATTTAAGGCCCAGTGTCATTGTTGTTACAATTGCTGAGCCCTTTTACATATTTCATTTCTAAATGAATTGGCAGTCAAGGAACATTCTTTCACATGCCATTTAACAAGAACAAAAGTGAGACTATAAGAGAGAGAATGTAGGAGAGAGGTGGTGCCGACCAGGGGTTAATGCAACAGGTCTCCAATGATAGAAAAAGAGGAGGTAGTAACAGTTTCTCTCACATCCTGTTAGACACCCATCTTGAAAAATGGAAAGGAAGTAAAATAAAGTCAAACACAACTGATTATTGGCAAGTTTCTTCTTCCCTTACGACAGGGATGGAGAAGTCATGTGTGATAAAGGACAGCTGAACACACATACAAGAGGACATGCATGCACAGTTTCTGTCTTGCTTATTTTGTCAGGTGCAGTGACGTTCCCCGCAGATAAATGTCACTCCTTTCTCTCTCTGTCAATCAACAGCACTCCTCTGCTTTTCTGATAGTTTGTTTGTCTCTTTCTCTATTTGTTCTTGATAAAAGAGGATTGACTTCTGCATCATCTACAAAGCTTTCACACAGACCCATTGACTGACGCATGACGAGCACTTGACTTTGAGGTCTTATACCTGACCAGGGAAAGTGACTCAACCTTAGTTGGAAGTTTACATACACTTAGGTTGGAGTCATTAAAATGTATTTTTCAACCACTCCACACATTTCTTGTTAACTAACTATAGTTTTGGCAAGTCGGTTAGGACATCTACTTTGTGCATGACACATGTAATTTTTCCAACAATTGTTTCCAGACAGATTATTTCATTTATAATTCACTGTATCACAATTCCAGTGGATCAGAAGTTTACATACAGAAGTTTACATATGACTATGCCTTTAGACAGCTTGGAAAATTCCAGAAAAAGATGTCATGGCTTTAGAAGCTTCTGATAGGCTAATTTGAGTAAATTGGAGGTGTACCTGTGGATGTATTTCAAGGCCTACCTCAGAAAAAAATTGTAGACCTCTACAAGTCCACAAATTCATCCTTGGGAGCAATTTCAAAATGCCTGAAGGTACGTTCATCTATACAAACAATAGTACGCAAGTATAAACACCATGGGACCACTCAGCCGTCATACCGCTCAGGAAGGAGACGCGTTCTGTCTCCTAGTGATGAACGTACTTTGGTGCGAAAAGTGCAAATCCATCCCAGAACAACGGCAAAGGACCTTGTGAAGATGCTGGAGGAAACAGGTACAAAATTATCTATATCCACAGTAAAACCAGTCCTATATCGACATAATCTGAAAGGCCGCTCAGCAAGGAAGAAGCCACTGCTCCAAAACCGCCATTAAAAAAAGACAGACTACGGTTTGCAACTGCACATGGGGACAAAGATCGTACTTTTTGGAGAAATGTCCTCTGGTCTGATGGAACAAAAATAGAACTGTTTGGCCATAATGACCATTGTTATGTTTGGAGGAAAAAGGGGGAGGCTTGCAAGCCAAAGAACACCATCCCACCCGTGAAGCACGGGGGTGGCAGCATCATGTTGTGGGGGTGCTTTGCTGCAGGAGGGACTGGTGCACTTCACAAAATAGATGGCATCATGAGGCTGGAAAATAACGTGGATAAATTGAAGCGACATCTCAAGACATCAGTCAGGAAGTTAAAGCTTGGTTGCAAATGGGTCTTCCAAATGGACAATGAACCCAAGCAACTTCCAAAGTTGTGGCAAAATGGCTTAAGGACAACAAAGTCAAGGTATTGGAGTGGCCATCACAAAGCCCTGACCTCAATCATATAGAAAATGTATGGGCAGAATTGAAAAGGCGTGTGCGAGCAAGGAGGCCTACAAACCTGACTCAGTTACACCAGCTCTGTCAGGAGGAATGGGCCAAAATTCACCCAACTTATTGTGGGAAGCTTGTGGAAGGCTACCCAAAATGTTTGACCCAAGTTAAACAATTGAAAGGCAATGCTACCAAATACAAATTGAGTGTACGTAAACTTCTGACCCACTGGGAATGTGATGAAAGAAATAAAAGCTGAAATAAATCATTCTCTCTACTATTATTCTGACATTTCACATTCTTAAAATAAAGTGGTGATCCTAACTGACTGAAGACAGGGACTTTTTACTATGTTTAAATGTCAGGAATTGTGAAAAACTGAGTTTAAATGAATTTGGCTAAGGTGTATGTAAAACTTCCGACTTCAACTGTATATGTTGCCGAGGCCTGACGATGCTAGTATAATGAATGAAGGCACTGGCTGTCCCAGAGTTTACACTTGATCTATTTTCTAATTGACCAGAGTTCTGAGATTAATCATGACTGACCACATAATACAAGATGGCATTACGGCTCTGACACTGTTATCATACAGTCTCTGTTCGATACATGGGCTAAAAAGACCCATTAGTGGTATTTTCAGTTTTCTTTCAAGCAGATAAGTATCATTCGAACACTAAATATTTACTGTCAGATGATACAAATCTCATGCTGGATCAATTAAGGTTACTTCAACACAATTCCCACCACACTGTTTAAGATGATCAATAGCAATAATAAATGTTTAGTGTTTCATGTGCAAAAAAAATGTATGACCACAAAAAGGATCAAATAAACAGTGTGACCCAGTATGAGCGAGTCTGTACATTTAAGGAATCAAACGTATTCCTTATTCAAACGGGGACCAACAAAGAAAATCATTGTGTATTTCTCTCTCAGTCAAGCAACTTAACAATTCGCCATCAGGCAACAATCTTTTACATTAACTCCTTCAATGGTTGCCAAACTGCATTAGACTGAATTGGATATTGTACTTCTATCCATCAGCCCTTTCCAAAAGCTTTAGAGTAGTCATCAATCTAAACTAGACTTAGAATAGAATTAAATAAATACTTTCCTCCCAAGAAACCTAACATTATTTTCTTCCTGTCATGTTCAGTGTAACACAGCACGGTGTAACACAGCACGGTCTGGCAATGATGTTGCTCTTGCTGCGGGCGATTCCCTGATCCACCTCTACGCAGACGACACCATTCTATATACTTTCGGCCCGTCTTTGGACACTGTGCTATCTAACCTCCAAACAAGCTTCAATGCCATACAACACTCCTTCCGTGGCCTCCAACTGCTCTTAAACGCTAGTAAGACCAAATGCATGCTTTTCAACCGGTCGCTGCCTGCACCTGCATGCCCGACTAGCATCACCACCCTGGATGGTTCCGACCTAGAATATGTGGACGTCTATAAGTACCTAGGTGTCTGGCTAGACTGCAAACTCTCCTTCCAGACTCATATCAAACATCTCCAATCGAAAATCAAATCAAGAGTCGGCTTTCTATTCCGCAACAAAGCCTCCTTCACTCAAGCCGCCAAGCTTACCCTGGTAAAGCTGACTATCCTACCGATCCTCGACTTCGGCGATGTCATCTACAAAATGGCTTCCAACACTCTACTCAGCAAACTGGATGCAGTCTATCACAGTGCCATCCGTTTTGTCACTAGGGCACCTTATGCTACCCACCACTGCGACTTGTATGCTCTAGTCGGCTGGCCCTCGCTACATATTCGTCGCCAGACCCACTGGCTCCAGGTCATCTACAAGTCTATGCTAGGTAAAGCTCCGCCTTATCTCAGCTCACTGGTCACGATGGCAACACCCATCCGTAGCACGCGCTCCAGCAGGTGTATCTCACTGATCATCCCTAAAGCCAACACCTCATTTGGCCGCCTTTCGTTCCAGTACTCTGCTGCCTGTGACTGGAACGAATTGCAAAAGTCGCTGAAGTTGGAGACTTTTGTCTCCCTCACCAACTTCAGACATCAGCTATCTGAGCAGCTAACCGATCGCTGCAGCTGTACATAGTCTATTGGTAAATAGCCCACCCTTTTCACCTACCTCATCCCCGTACTGTTTCTATTTATTTACTTTTCTGCTCTTCTGCACACCAATATCTCTACCTGTACATGACCATCTGATCTTTTATCACTCCAGTGTTAATCTGCAAAATTGTAATTATTTGCCTACCTCCTCATGCCTTTTGCACACATTGTATATAGACCCCCCCTTCGTTTTCTACTGTGTTATTGACTTGTTGGTTGTTTACTCCATGTGTAACTCTTTGTTGTATGCTCACACTGCTATGCTTTATCTTGGCCAGGTCGCAGTTGCAAATGAGAACTTGTTCTCAACTAGCCTACCTGGTTAAATAAAGGTGAAATAAAAAATAAAAATAGAAGTAAAAGAAAAACACACAATAAATCCAAACAAGGACGTTAAAAGAAAACAGCAAATATGGTTAATTTTATAATTCAACATTTACATGAATAATCTGTCTCAAATACTCAATCTTCATTATAATGCATGAGAAATGTCTGTTCCTTTGGGTTGAAACAGTACTAGAATCATCTCCAATGTGGCTCCAGATATTTTAACCGATATTAAGAGGCTAAGGAAACCTTTATATTCCTTTTATGTTTTGTTCCTTTTATGTTTACAAATATATAGCATACAGTATCACCATTTTACTTGATTGTGATATCTATCAAGTTATAAAGCTATTTGTTATTAATTACTTTAAAATATTGTTTTAAAACATCCAGAATTCTCAGGGCTTTAATATTCTTACAATGTAATATTGCTTTTATTTTCTGACTAATAGAACTTTATTCCACGAATCTGGTTCTAGCAAAACCGAGTTAAATCACGATGTCTATTTAAACACATATTTGAATAAATCCTCAACTGGCAACGGTTCGTTTGTGGTGTACCTCTTGAATAGTAAGTTATAAGCTCAAGCTACATCTCCCATACAAACATATTAAAACATTTATAGGAAAAGATCTCATAAGGAATGCTTTGGAGAGAGACAACCAAATGCGGATTTAGAAATTACCTCATAATCCGACAAGAAAATATGAAGTCTTTGAATATGTTGTACAGATTTTTTCAATTTTTGGTTTGAGATCGAGCAGGCTGTGTGGAGAATGACGCAAAATCAGGCCATTATAATACGATGTTGAACAAATGGATGGATGTGGTGTAACTCAACTGACAATCTGAAAGCTGCGCAGCTGCACAGACCGTTACTTCTAGACTTCAAATTTAGAAAGAGCATTCATTTACAATGTGTTTAAGCGTCAGTTTTTGGGGATGAATGGCAAACGACAGCGAGATGCTGCCATATTGAGAGATTTTCATGATATATAAATAATTGCAGTAGGGCCTATATTGTAGCCATAAAAAAACGAACAAAAATAAAATGTTTCAATTGTAGTATCAGAAAATCCTCAACATGTAGTCATAACATGCCAGGATACTTGATTTAGAATAGATTAGTCAACACAATATTGCATCTCGTTCATGTGATCTTTATATCGTTTGATTCCGCACATCGCTTGATCCTCAGTCCCTGTTTCGACAGACACTTTTAAAGCTATACCGTCAAAATTTGACAATTATTTAAATAATTTTATTTGACCTAATATAGGCTTACATTTTTTACATGCAGCCCTAAACATCATATCATTGAATAACATCATATTTTATTATTAGAGAAATGCTAACCAGCCAAACTAAAATGACCCTAATTTTGTAAAAGGTTCTGAACATAATTTAACCCACACATCATCTACACAATCAACAACATTTTGAATTAAATGGTTTTCCTGCTGAAAGATGCAATCAAGTCCACTACGCATTTAGGCCTACTATAGTTTTACATTTTTTTAAATGCAGCTATATTTCCATTGATTAAAAATATACGCTATGCAATCATCAGTTGTTAAAGGCATCAATTACAGATCTTCAATTGTGCCAACATTGTCAGGTCAGTGACGCAAAGGCATATAAGAAAATGACTGAGTTAAATATATTGTTTTAAATATTTCCCTTTATTTCTTTCCGAATGTAAAAGGAAACTCGTCAGTTAAATATTTGCATTTCAATTGACAAATGTAATTTCATACATTAGACAGTAAAAAGCAAGATGCTATGAAACATGTAATCAATGCAAGGCATACATCTACAGCATTCTTAAGAACTCTTCAAATAGGCCTAGATCAACAAGAAAGTCCATCCAATTACCATTTGCCAAATAACTTTTTCCACAAGAGCGTCAAAAATATCTATCACCTGAGATACAAATTAAAAATGTAAAGTCTGAAACACAACTAAAATATTCACAAGCACTGATCATTTAGCCAGGTCAGAGGTGCTGCGCTGGGTTTGTAATTTCTGATATTCTTGATGTAAACTGGCGAGATGTGGTGACGCCGTGGAGTGGAACAGCGCAGGGGACGCGTAGGGAGCGCAGGAGGTCAAAGCGGAAGAAAAGGTGGCACAGCGGCTCGGATTGAAGGACCCGATAGTGACAGGCTGCTGTGATTGAAGAAAAGCCTTGGCAGCGAAAGTGTTCCGGGTAAACAGGCTCGACAAAGCCGGTAGCAGGCAGCTAACAGGTGGGATGGTGGGCGCGCATGACGAGTGTGCATGGTGATGGAAGCCGAACGGATATATCTCCAAACTGGGTAGCTGAAGACCCGCTGTGCCAAGTCCATAAGTACTATACAAGTTGTGAAAGCCACTGGGCTCAAGGGGTTGCTCCTTGAGCACCCCGAAACGAAAATGCTGGCGTTTGAACCTCTTCCTTCGACGCAGAAAGCTCCCATTCTCAAACATGTCCGAAGAATTGGGGTCCAGCGTCCAGTAGTTTCCCTTCCCTGGATTACCAGGCTCCCGGGGCATTTTGACAAAGCAGTCATTGAGCGAAAGGTTGTGTCTGATGGAATTCTGCCAGGCAGGGAACTTCTCACGATAATAAACGAATCGGTGGCTGATAAAGTCACATATCTCGCTGAGGGTAAGACGCTTTTTGGGGCTTTGTAATATGGCCATTGTTATCAAAGCGATGTAGGAGTACGGAGGCTTTACCGACGCCGGGCTTTTACTTGCTGCTGGAGGACGCTTCGATGTGGGTGAGTAGTCGTCCCTATCCTCGTCCTGCCCGCTCGAAGACAAAAAAGTGTCAGGTTCATGCTCTGCGCTTCTCGCCTCTTCCAAAGGTAAGGACACGAGATGCTCATCTCCGTTATCCCTGAGTCCCTCTCCCACTACGTCAATAACAAAATCTTCCATGGGCTCCAAGTCCAATGTCATAGTCCACGGGCAGAGCCAAAACCACCTGCCCCAACAGGTGGGAAAGGGTCAGTTCTTTGAAAGGGATAGATGCTCACGCGCAAGGCTTTGCCCTCTCCATTCACAAAAAAAACAAGCTTAAAATATGTGCGCTCTGCCCCCTCTCACGTTAGTTATTCAAGAGAAAAAAAACAATCCTTCAAAAAATCCAAAGCCTTTTTATCTCCAAACAAACATGAAATGGAACAACTTTCTCGCCTTAAACGGAGAAAAGGGAGGCTGAGAAAGTTATGAAGCACCGTGAGACTTCCAAGATGTCCAGCATCCTCTCTCGTTGGTTTCCTGTTGGAACTGTAACCGTATTGGATCAGGTGACTGTGATGTCATGGTTATGATCGAGGAGAAGCTCTTAACCAATCGAAACAAGGCAATCGGTACCAAAGTACCAACCGTTACCTATCATCATCCCATCACTCCAAAATCAACATCATATTTCAAATTCCATTCAGTAAATTACCTTTCGTTTAATAAGTGACAACTATAATATCAATATGGTGGGGGAAAATGATGTTATCCTATTAGACCAAGGCCTACTTGTAGATGGCTATTCGAAATATCAAATATATGGAGGAGTAGACATATAGCCGCCCTAGATCATCTGAACTATCACCACATCAATAACACATTTTCAAAAAGAAAATGGCCTATAATTGTAATTTCGTGAAGCGCCAAAAACAAAGATAACTCAGTATACGCTTTTTTTCTGAATAAATAATAATGTCCTACTAAAGGGCGCTTCGAACATTTTTCTTATAATATTTTAGCAACATATGCCCATGTGCAAAACATGGAGGAGAGTATGAATGAAAGGCTACACAATAAAAATGTGCCTAAAGCCTCCATCACACCGACAGCTTTATTGTGTTTTGGTACACCAAAAGTACATTCATTTCCAATGGAACGCTGCATTTGGCTTGCAGCATTGTGTTACAGAGGCAGTTGCAGTGCGTTCTGTGTGGTGCATATGTTGGATTAATCGAACATGTGCATCTTATTGTATGCATAGACTGCTTGACAGAAACAGTAGCAGATGGTGAATGTTGAACTTTTGTTGCACACATATCCAGATGATACTGCGTACATTTTGCTTATACACTATAGGTGTGATCGAGGCTTAAATTCTAACATTTTGCACAAATGGCACCGACTAAACAACTATAATATAGGGAAGCGTGTTGAGTTAGAAATGTTGAAAATACGAAGTTAGACATGAAGTTTAATCAAATCAAATGAGGAATCATTTTTATTAGGTTAATGCTTCTTTCAAGAAATGATGTGCTTTGGATAAAGGCATAATGGTTGTGAAAATATCACTTCATATACTACAGCCAGAGGCCCACATTCAAAATTCTGCAATAATTGAAAGGCTAGATTAAATCAATCAATCTAGATCGATCAAAAATACACGTGGTAGGCCTATTCGTTTTAGCCAAGGTAAATGAGACAAATCAAAGGAGAGTGAAGATTAACAATAATTGTGTTGATAGTGGGGACTTGCAGTGACGGAAGAGAAGTATGAGCAAACTCCATAATCTATATCTATAGTGGCAAAAACAATTGTTGGACCAGTAGGCCTAAGGGTCACCTTCAGAAGGTGTCTATCCCTATAGATAGAGAATTTACGGCGCCTTGCAACTTTTACCATTTATAGAGGGAAATGTGGCATATAGAAATGTATAGTAGCCTAATTATGCTAATAACATGCTGCTATTATAATAGCAACAGGAATAATATTCGAGCATATTGAAACTAGGCTACTATGCCAATTAAATGTAGCAGTTAGCCTACTTGTAATTTCGTGATAGGCATATGACTAGATCTGGCTAAGGCTTGCTGACATTATTTTTCCTCCATGAGAAGCCTATTTAGCGAGAGGTAACATAACGGTCATAATGTCAGAAATTACACACTGAGAAAAATGTAATTGATATGCCTTATTTCTCATGAACAAGGAAACCATCGGCCTGCTACTCAATTGAAAACACACACCTTCAAATATATAACAGTCCGTAATGACACTGTTAAATTGTATTTTATATAGGCCTAATAGCCAACTGAGAATAAACTGGTATTATGCTGAAAGTAATAGATTTGCACTTGCCAATCCATAAAAGGAATGCCAGAAGCGGGGGGCACGTTTGTATTGTTCGAAGGCCCTGGGTTGTTTGTGTTTAATGATTTAGTTCTTTGTTGGGATTTCCACATTTCCTATTGATACCCCAGGGCAACGGGCGACTGGGCTGGTGTGGGTGGGCTACGTTACCGAAAAAGCTGCAGATGATTTGCCAAATTCATCACGCATGTCTTCAGATTGGAAACAGGTCCAATGCCGTGGCGGAAAAACACGTTGTGTGGTTTCAATAACGAAAACGGATAATAATAGAAATTCGTCAGAATTTCCACAGATATGGCGCTAAAATGACAATAGCTGACATTATTACATTATTCTTTTCTCGTTGAACTGCCTCGTTGAGAAACTAGAGATGAAAATGATCAAACCAACAAAGGCCCTATACTGAGATAGCGTATTGGCTAAGTGACAGTTCATTATAAGAAACAATTGAAAGTTAACGCCCCATCCGATATTGTTATTAGATGCGACATAAAAGATGATGCTGTCGCGTAAAAGTTGTAGTGTATCGTCATATCACATCGTAAATTATATTTAAAGCAGCTTAGTCCTACAGATAAATAGAGCTAAACCCAAGTTAAATTCCCCTGCTGATTAACTTTCTAGTCATTTGAAGTATAGGCGTTCCATTAATTTGTTCTTCAGACCCCAGACTCTCTCTCACTCACAAACACACACGCACACAGTAAATCATTTAAAACTATTATTCTTCAGACATTCGTCTACATATTTCTGTTAACAATTCTGTCAAAATATCCCTTCAATTTGTAAGCCTAATCAAACTGAAAACAAAACATATAGACTAACAAATGCTTTTTATTAGGAAATATTGACTAGCACTTCAAAGACTGAGGATGTTTTCTGTCAATTTCACATAAACACCTCTTCAGGTTTATCCACTTAAAACCTTGGCAGTGCAGTGTGGAATGACTCAGGCATTATGTGAGAGGCATTGTATATCATTAATTACTAGTTCATCCACATTTAAGGAACTGCTGAGCCAAACAATAGTGATGTAAGAAACGAAATAACGGGAAGTGTGTGCATATGTATTATTCTGTGAATGAGTGAGTGTGTATGCTTGACTCACTCTCAGCATTTAGGAGGGATCCAGAAGAGGTTGGAATCTCATAAATCATCAGGTCAGTACGTGTTGCTTTACGAGAGTTTTCACCATCGCCTTGATCTGATGTCATTTGTGTGTGCTATTACATTTACTCCCCATGCCTTCAGTTTCAAATAGCTTTTGGCAAATAAACAAATATTACATCTCTATGAAGGAGCTAATTTCCAAGGAGTCTACGTCAAACTACATGTAAACTACAGAGGACCAAAGCAATTTCTATTTTAGAATACCTAGTCATGTTGCGTGTCCAGGAGAGACTTTTCTCCAAAAGCGGGCATGACGCCATCTTGTGGCAAACATGAAAAATCACACCACATTCAAAAATATAAGACGTCATCAATTACCACTTAGAGCAGGGATGGGCAACTGGCTGTCCCACCCTTATGTAGGTCCGTGTACCAATAAAAAAAATAGCAATAATAATAACTATATATATATATATATATATATATATATATATATATATATATATATATATATATATATATATATATATATATATATATATATATATATATATAATACTCATTCCAGGGTTTTTCTTTATTTTTACTATTTTCCAATTTGTAGAAAGACATCAAAACTATTAAATAACACACGTTGAATCATGTAGTAACCAAAAAAGAGTTAAACAAATTAAATATATTTTACATTTGAGATTCTTCAAAAGTAGCCACCCTTTGCCTTGATGACAGCTTTGCACTCTATTGGCATTCTCTCAACCAGCTTCATGAGGTAGTCATCTGGAATGCATTTCCATTAACAGGTGTGCCTTTGTTAAAAGTTCATTTGTGGAATTTCTTTCCTTCTTAATGTCTTTGAGCCAATCAGTTGTGTGGTGACAAGGTAGGGGTGGTATACAGAAGATAGCCCTATTTGGTAAAAGACCAAGTCCATATTATGGCGAGAACAACTCAAATACGCAAAGAGAAATGACAGTCCGTCATTACTTTAAGACATGAAGGTCAGTCAATCTGGAACATTTCAAGAATAAAATTAAAACATCAAGCGCTATGATGAAACTGGCTCTCATGAGGACCACCACAGGAAAGGAATACACAGATTTATCTCTGCTGCAGAGGATACGTTCATTAGAGTTACCAGCCTCAGAAATTGCAGCCCAAATAAATGCTTCACAGAGTTCAAGTAACAGACACATCTCAACATGAACTGTTCAGAGGAGACTGAGTGAATCAGGCCTTCATGATCGAATTGCTGCCAAGGAACCACTACTAAAGGACACACATAATAAGAAGAGACTTGCTTGGGCCAAGAAACATGAGCAATGGACATTAGCTTTTCCAGCGCTAGTACTACAGTCGATATGCTGATAGAATTTAGGTAGCCTTTTCCTCAAATTTGCTTTGTTAAAATCCCCAGCTACAATGAATCAGGATATATGGTTTCCAGTTTGCATAAACTCCAGCGAAGTTCCTTGGGGGTCGTCGTGGTATCGGCTTGAGGGGGGATATACGAGGATGTGATAATATGGTCGGCATTTGTTTGTAAGGTATTCTAGGTTGGGTGAACAAAAGGACTTGAGTTCCTGTATGTTATTACAATTACACCATGAGCCGTTAATCATGAAACATACACCCCCGCCCGTCTTCTTCCCGGAGAGGTGTTTATTCCTGTCGGCGCGATGAACTGAGAATCCAGATGTCTGGTCCGACTCCGACAGTATCTTGTCAACTTTGTTATGCTGGGATTGAACATTAGTGAGTAATATACTCGGAAGCAGTTGGTGGTGTGCGCGGCTCCTAAGTCAGACTAGAAGACCACTTCGAGTCCCTCTTTTTCGCCGTCATTGTTTTGGATCGGCCTCTGGAATAAGTTCAATTGCCCTGGGTGGTGCGAACAAAGGATCCGCTTCGGGAAAGTCGTATTCCTGGTCGTAATGCTGGTAGTGCTGGTGAGTTACCGCCAATCTGATATCCAAAAGTTATTCCGGTAAAATAAAAATTTCTGGGCTAACAAATGTTTGGTTACTACATGATTCCATATGTGTTATTTCATAGTTTTGATGTCTTCACTATTATTCTACAATGCAGAAAATAATAAAGATGAAGAAAAACACTGGAATGAGTAGGCGTGCCCAAACTTTTGACTGGTACTGTATATATGGCAGAATAACAGGAAATTAACTTTGGGTATGCAGACCCACTAGCCACTGCAGCCCCTCACGAGTTCGGATTTGTTTGTGGCCCCCACCCTATCAAATTTGCCCATCCTGACTTAGAGCAATTTATTCATAATTTACCACTTAGAGTAATAGAGCAATCCAACATACTGTTTCTGTTGACTAATACAATAAACTCAGAAATGTGCTGGATAAAAATGTGTACTCTACATTCTACTGTACATTTATTTGTTAAATATATAACAGCAGTCTCTGCCATTAAATAGAATAATGCAAATAATATACCAACATTATCTAAAATGGATTAAATACATTTGTGCATATGTTGGTTCACACCTACAGTACATCAACATGGCTAGTTTATAGCAGAAGTAATTTGATGGGGACAAACAGCACCCTGGACATATGATCAGGACCGGCCCTAGCTTGCCTGGTAGTTTTAAAGCAAGTTTTCTGCAATTCTACACATTTTCCACATGTCAGAGAGAACACATTTTGTGCAATTCTACTCATTTTACTATGAGGCAGACAGACATTTTTATCACAAATGTCATGCAATTCTATTAATTTTGCCATGGTGCTAATACCCTGCAATTCTACACATTTTCCATTGGGTGGAGAGAATCATATCAGTTTTTATTTCCTGCAATTCTACACATTTTTGCATGACAAAATCAATGGGGGCCCCTTGAAGAACATGGCCCACACGTTTAGATAGCTAGCTAGACACACTTTCCAATCTAAAAAATGTTAGCTGACATGGGCTACAGTAGTTGAGTGACCATGTCAGTGACTGACATAACAATAGAAAAACTGCTGATGCAGTATATATATATATATATATATATATATATATATATATATATATAGTGCCTTGCGAAAATATTCGGCCCCCTTGAACTTTGCGACCTTTTGCCACATTTCAGGCTTCAAACATAAAGATATAAAACTGTATTTTTTTGTGAAGAATCAACAACAAGTGGGACACAATCATGAAGTGGAATGACATTTATTGGATATTTCAAACTTTTTTAACAAATCAACAACTGAAAAATTGGGGGTGCAAAATTATTCAGCCCCCTTAAGTTAATACTTTGTAGCGCCAACCTTTGCTGCGATTACAGCTGTAAGTCGCTTGGAGTATGTCTCTATCAGTTTTGCACATCGAGAGACTGAAATTTTTTCCCATTCCTCCTTGCAAAACAGCTCGATCTCAGTGAGGTTGGATGGAGAGCATTTGTGAACAACAGTTTTCAGTTCTTTCCACAGATTCTCGATTGGATTCAGGTCTGGACTTTGACTTGGCCATTCTAACTCCTGGATATGTTTATTTTTAACCATCTTCCCTGTCCCTGCTGAAGAAAAGCAGGCCCAAACCATGATGCTGCCACCACCATGTTTGACGGTGGGGATGGTGTGTTCAGGGTGATGAGCTGTGTTGCTTTTACGCCAAACATAACGTTTCGCATTGTTGCCAAAAAGTTCAATTTTGGTTTCATCTGACCAGAGCACCTTCTTCCACATGTTTGGTGTGTCTCCCAGGTGGCTTGTGGCAAACTTTAAATGACACTTTTTATGGATATCTTTAAGAAATGGCTTTCTTCTTGACACTCTTCCATAAAGGCCAGATTTGTGCAATATACGACTGATTGTTGTCCTATGGACAGAGTCTCCCACCTCAGCTGTAGATCTCTGCAGTTCATCCAGAGTGATCATGGGCCTCTTGGCTGCATCTCTGATCAGTCGTCTCCTTGTATGAGCTGAAAGTTTAGAGGGACGGCCAGGTCTTGGTAGATTTGCAGTGGTCTGATACTCCTTCCATTTCAATATTATCGCTTGCACAGTGCTCCTTGGGATGTTTAAAGCTTGGGAAATCTTTTTGTATCCAAATCCGGCTTTAAACTTCTTCACAACAGTATCTCGGACCTGCCTGGTGTGTTCCTTGTTCTTCATGATGCTCTCTGCGCTTTTAACGGACCTCTGAGACTATCACAGTGCAGGTGCATTTATACGGAGACTTGATTACACACAGGTGGATTGTATTTATCATCATTAGTGATTTAGGTCAACATTGGATCATTCAGAGATCCTCACTGAACTTCTGGAGAGAGTTTGCTGCACTGAAAGTAAAGGGGCTGAATAATTTTGCACGCCCAATTTTTCAGTTTTTGATTTGTTAAAAAAGTTTGAAATATCCAATAAATGTCGTTCCACTTTATGATTGTGTCCCACTTGTTGATTCTTCACAAAAAAATACAGTTTTATATCTTTATGTTTGAAGCCTGAAATGTGGCAAAAGGTCGCAAAGTTCAAGGGGGCCGAATACTTTCGCAAGGCACTGTACATGTACAATTACATAGATACAGACACATTACAGAGATAGAGACCAAAAATGTCTGCACCTCCAGATGAGTATGAGGGGGCATTTTATGTACAGTTCTTACAAGCTTGTTTGGCAGGTATCTTATTATTTAGATGTTTGGAGCTGCTGGTAAACCACGATGTGCAGACATTTGAGATGTCCGGACATTTGAGAAATTTCATAGACATCCATATGCATTCAGATTCAACCTGGCGCAGGTCGGATCTGTTGGTCCCCATGTAACAGTATAGCTACCGTCCCTCTCCTTGCCCCGAACCAGGGACCCTCTGGACACAAAGACAACAGTCACCCTTGAAGCATTGTTACACATTACTCCACAAAAGCCGCAGCCACAGCAAGGGAAACAACTACTTCAAGGTCTCAGAGCGAATGACATCACCGATTGAAATGATATTAGCACCACACCGCTAACTAGCTAGCCATTTCACACCGTGTGACGTAGAAGTCCGTCACTGGCCGCGGGCAGCATTTGGTTCTTTAAAACCTGTTAAGGCTATGGCAGAATACTGCCCCCGTTGGAGAAATGCGTGCCCATAGTAAACTGACAAAAAATCTGTAAAAAATTGCTAATATATGCATATAATAAATATTATTGAATAGAAAACACTCTAAAGCTTCTAAAACCGTTCAAATTATGTCTCTATGTAAAGAAGAACTCACAGGGCATCCATTCTTCCAAACTCTTTCTGTCATCAGAAAAGTTGGCCCAACTTTGACGTCATCGCCCCCACCCTTCCCAACCAGCTACAGATCTGGAAACAGTTTCTATCTCTTCAGCGCGATGTCCTCTTTCAATGGGGCGCGTCATTGTGAAGATTGCGCGCTCCCTCACCCTTTGGCGGGGCAAAACCCTCCGATCACGCAATAATACGTACGCTCGTCTGCAATTTCTCTCTCTTTGTTCCAAGATCCACCAAACGACGTAGGCTTCTCCTTTCGAGCTTACATCTTTTATATATGATTAAAACATGTTTTAGCTCGAATCTGAACTTAGTTTGACCAGTTTAGTCGACATATAATATGTAATTTTGAAGTTTCGATGCGCAACCCATAGATTTTTGAGTGCTTTTCAGCCGAAATTAGTCTCGTTTGATAACCCAAAGACACACATTTGAAAGGCAAACGCTGGTTTTGGTAAGTATGACTTCTTCCACGACTTCTGATCGAACAACGGCTAAGGTAAGGTAATATTTATGTGGTTATGTGTTTCTGTGGACTCCGAAATAGCGAAGCCATATTGCTAATCTATGAGCGCCGTCTCATATTATTGACAAGTGAACGAATTCTGTAACGTTAAAAATAAATGTAACACAGCTGTTTTATTAAGAAGAAGTGTATCTTTCGAACTATATGTAGAACATGTATATTTAGTCAACGTTTATGATGTGTATTTCTGTTATCTGGCAGAGTTATCATAATTTCTCCGGGCATTGTTGTAGCATTTTTTGACCATGACCTTCTATGTAAACCGTGATTTATGGATATAATTTGCATATTATTGAAAAAAACATAAATGTACTGTAACATGTCCTATTCCTGTCATCTGATGAAGATTTTCAAAAGGTTAGTGAATTATTTTTCTTTTAATCCTGCTTTTGTGATTGCATCTATTGTTCTACAAAATGGCTATGTAAATTAGCCTATCTTTGGTGGTGGTTTGACATAAATATGTGCTATGTTTTCGCGGGAAAACATTTTAGAAATCTGACTTGGTGGCTAGATGAACAAGGTGTTTATCTTTCATTTGAGCTATTGGACTTGTTAATGTGTGGAGGTTAAATATTTCAAAGAATATTTTTGCGTTCTGTGCGCCACTGTGTCAGTTGAGCAGTGGGGGAGGGTACCCCTAGAGGTACGTGTGGGGCCATGTAGTTTAACGCACACACATATTCATCACTCCTCCCTGCGCCATTATACCATAAGTTAACAATGTGGGTCGACACACAATTTAACTTCTGTCTTGGTGCATGCATTTCACACTTGTCAATGTTCATATTTGAGAGATACAATAATAATTATTATACTTATCAATGTTGTGGATGTTTGTTCTGTTCCTCTCTCTCCATCTCTGTAGCTTCTGGGTATGCTGGAAAAGGACCCGAGCTAAGGGAATTGGGTTGGCTTTATAGTGCCTGTCCCAAATGGCTCATTACTGCATATGGGCATATTGAAAGATATTGTCAGTAATGTTGTAAATGTTATGTTGTGATATTGTTTAAAACCGTGTTGCAATGTATATCCTTTAGTATGTTTAGTTCATGGAAAATGTAGGTTTGTATTGTTAATTGATTAATTAATTAGGGTTAATTGTTCTGAGGGGAGGGGCTAGCCCTACAAAAGGAGCCTCTCTCCAGTCTCTAAGGGGGATTTTTTGGATTGAGCTGTGGATGGGGCAGCATTGTTGTTAAGCTGTCCCATAAGGTAGACGTTGATGGCAGTACTGTTTTCTGTTCCGGAATCACTTGTAAATAAACACCTTTGCACAGAAGAACTTTTGCGGTTCTGCCATCTTTTTATTTTTATAGAGGTTAGGTTATCTAGTTTAGCCATCTGGCCTACTCTACGTGACACACCGGCTACACCCACTTGGCTGGGTGTAACTGCCTCCACTCTTCTGGGAAGGCTTTCCACTAGATGTTGGAACATTTCTGCCTGGACTTGCTTCCATTCAGCCACAAGAGCATTAGTGATGTCGGGCACTGATGTCAGGCGATTAGGCCTGGCTCGCAGTCAGCGTTCCAATTCATCCCAAAGGTGTTCGATTGGGTTGAGGTAAGGGCTCTGTGCAGGCCAGTCAAGTTCTTCCACACCAATCTCGGTAAACCATTTCTCTATGGACCTCGCTTTGTGCATGGGGCCATTGTCATGCTGAAACAGGAAAGGGCCTTCCCCAAACTTTTGCCACAAAGTTGGAAGCACAGAATCATCTAGAATGTCATTGTATGCTTGTAGCATTATGATTTCCCTTCACTGGAACTAAGGAGCCTAGCCTGAACCATGAAAAACAGCCCCAGACCATTATTCCTCCCCCCACCAAACTTTATAGTTGGCACTATGCATTGGGGCAGGTAGGGTTCTCCTGGCATCCCCCAAACCCAGATTCGTCCGTCGAACTGCCAGATGGTGAAGCGTGATTCATCACTCCAGAGAATGTTTTTCCACTGCTCCAGAGTCCAATGGCGGCAAGCTTTACATCACTCAAGTTGACACTTGGCATTGCGCATGGTGATCTTAGATTTGTGTGTTGGTGCTTGATCATGGAAACCCATTTCATGAAGCTCCCGACGAACAGTTATTGTGCTGACGCTGCTTCCAGAGCCAGTTTGGAACTCTGTAGTGACTGGTGCAACCGAGGATAGATGATTTTACACGGCCTACCACTTCGCAGCTGAGCCGTTGTTGCTCCTTGACGTTTCCACTCCACAATAACAGCACTTACAGTTGACCGGGGTAGCGCTAACAGGGCAGAAATCTGACAAAATAACTTGTTGGAAAGGTGGCATCCTATGACGCTGCCACGTTGAAAGTCACTGAGCTCTTCAGTAAGGCCATTCTACTGCCAATGTTTCTCTATGGAGATTGCATGGCTGTGTGCTCGATGTTATACACCTGTCAGCAACGGGCATGGCTGAAATAGCCAAATCCACTAATTTGAAGGGGTGTCCACATACTTTTGTATATTGTCACACCCTGATTGTTTCACCTGTCTTTGTGCTTGTCTCCACCTCCCCTCCAGGTGTCTCCCATCTTCCCCATTATCCCTTGAGCATTCATACCTGTGTTCTCTGTTTGTCTGTTGCCAGTTCGTCTTATCTTGTCAGGTCTTACCAGCGTGCTTTCCCGTTTTCCTGTTTCTCAAGTGTTTGTTTCCTCGTATTCCCGGTTCTGACCATTCTGCCTGCCCTGACCCTCAGCCTACCAGCCGTTCTGTACCTTCCTGACTCTGACCTGATTACAAACCTCTGCCTGCACTCGACCTGACCTTTGCCCCGTGTTGTAATAAATAATTGAGAACTGTACTATCCGACGCCATTGCAGCCTGAATGGAGAATGTTTTATGTACAAATATATAAAGGAAGAGAAGCTTAGGCCTAACCCCAGAAAGATAGAGAGAGAGAGAGATTTGCTGGTGGCATGCTACAACACCTACATGCATTTCTTTATGTCAAATGGCTCCTGCGTCATCTATACAGATAGAGACGTACAAAAGGAGGCTAATTCGTACATTTTTGATCAGAATATTTACTAAGATAAGCATTACATTGTTCGATTATAGGAGTAACTCTGGTCGCCCTGAAACAGACTTCCTCACCTCAAGTTCACCTGTCTGAGTCAGTTGGAGGGTCGGGTCGGGAGAGCTGGGGCGATCTGCCTTCATATCATAGGCCTGCAGCAGCTAAAGCTTAACAATAACCACACCATACCAAACCTTCACAAACGTTTCTAAACTTTATTAGGGTAATATAAAAAGGTAAGTCAAGCTATTGTTTATAGGGAAAATACGAACAGAAGAGTGAATGTAAACCAAGGAAAATACGAACAGAAGAGTGAATGTAAACCAAGGAAAATACGAACAGAAGAGTGAATGTAAACCAAGGCAAATACGCACTACCCTACCTTGTATCCAATAAAAAAAAACACAACCCTCCCCCAGTAAATTTAGATCTGTCCCTATAGTGTCCAACTTTCAACTGTTGCAGATGCATGTTGCTGACTTCACTCTTTGCCTATTGTGTCACGCCCTGGTCAAAGTATTTTGTGTTTATCTTTATGTATTTGGTCAGGCCAGGGTGTGGCATGGGGTTTTTGCAATTGTGGTGTGTTTGTCTTGGGGTTTTGGTGGTGGTATTGGGATTGTTGCTTAGTGGGTTATCTAGCAAAGTCTATGGCTGTCTGGAGTGGTTCTCAATCAGAGGCAGGTGCTTATCGTTGTCTCTGATTGGGAACCATATTTAGGCAGCCATATTCTTTGAGTTTGTCGTGGGTGATTGTCCTATTTGTCCTTAGTGTCTTTGTTCCTGTCGCATTGTTAGTTGACACAAGTATAGGCTGTTTCGGTTTTCATTACGTTTATTGTTTTGTAGTGTTTATTCATTGTTACGTTTGTTTGATTAAACATGGATCGAAATCTACACGCTGCAGTTTGGTCCGACTCTCCTTCACCACAACTAGAAAACCGTTACATATTGTCTACAGTCAGTTGCTTTTGTCTTAAACGAGCCCTCTGTTATCAGTTACTGAGTTTTCCCAGTGAGGTCACTTTAAGGTCAGAAAAAAAATGAATTTCCCTACTTACAGCATTGCAGCAAAATCTATGAACTAAACTCAGCAAAAAGAAACATCCTCTCACTGTCAACTGCGTTTATTTTTAGCAAACTTAACATGTGTATATTTGTAAATATTTGTATGAACATAACAAGATTCAACAACTGAGACATAAACAAGTTCCACAGACACGTGACTAACAGAAATGGAATAATGTGTTTCTGGTGTGGCCACCAGCTGCATTAAGTACTGCAGTGCATCTCCTCCTCATGGACTGAACCAGATTTGTCAGTTCTTGCTGTGAGATGTTACCCCACTCTTCCACCCAGGCACCTGCAAGTTCCCGGACATTTCTGGCGGGAATGGCCCTAGCCCTCACCCTCCATTCCAACAGGTCCCAGACGTGCTCATTGGGATTGAGATCTGGGCTCTTCGCTGGCCATGGCAGAACACTGACATTCCTGTCTTGCAGGTAATCACACACAGAACGAGCAGTTTGGCTGGTGGCATTGTCATGCTGGAGGGTCATGTCAGGATGAGCCTGCAGGAAGGGTACCACATGAGGGAGGAGGATGTCTTCCCTGTAATGCACAGCGTTGAGATTGCCTGAAATGACATCAAGCTCAGTCCAATGATGCTGTGACACACCGCCCCAGACCATGACGGACCTTCCCCACCCAAATCGATCCAGCTCCAGAGTACAGGCCTCGGTGTAACGCTCATGCCTTCGACGATAAACGCGAATCCGACCATCACCCCTGGTGAGACAAAGCCGCGACTCGTCAGTAAAGATCACTTTTTGCCAGTCTTGTCTGGTCCAGCGACGGTGAGTTTGTGCCCATGGTCGATGTTGTGGCCAGTGATGTCTGGTGAGGACCTGCCTTACAACAGGCCTACAAGCCCTCAGTCCAGCCTTTCTCAGCCAATTGCAGACAGTCTGAGCACTGATGGAGGGATTGTGCTTTCCTGGTGTACCTCGGGCAGTTGTTCTTGCCATCCTGTACCGCAGGTGTGATGTTCGGATGTACCAATCCTGTGCAGGTGTTGTTACACGTGGTCTGCCACTGCGAGGACGATCAGCTGTCCGTCCTGTCTCCCTGTAGCGCTGTCTTAGGTTTCTCACAGTACGGACATTGGAATTTATTGCCCTGGCCACATTTTCAGTCCTCATGCCTCCTTGCAGCATGACTAAGGCACGTTCACGCAGATGAGCAGGGACCCTGGGCATCTTTCTTTTGGTGTTTTTCAGAGTCAGTAGAAAGGCCTCTTTAGTGTCCTAAGTTTTCATAACTTTGACCTTAATTGCCTACCGTCTGTAAGCTGTTCGTGTCTTAACGACTGTTCCACAGGTGCATGTTCCTTAATTGTGTATGGTTCATTGAACAAGCATGGGAAACAGTGTTTACAACCCTTTACAATGAAGATCTGTGAAGGTATTTCGATTTTAAGGAATTATCTTTGAAAGACAGGGTCCTGAAAAAGGGACATTTCTTTTTTTGCTGAGTTTATACAAAATACCCCATCAATCTTATTACATTTCATTTAAAGACACACTTCCTCTCATAGATGGGGCTGAATGGTCATATGTGGTGTGATGTCGTAGTTGTACGGGCCCGATGTGTTGGTTCATGTTGAATTCTTTTCATGTGTGTAGTTCCCACGGCAAGCTCTGGCACCTTGCCTGTCTGGAGGAATGTCATTTCAGTTACTCAATGTTTGCTTATATTGTATTGTTTGTCACTTCCTGTTTTAGTGAATGTAATGTTTATAACAGAACATTATATTTAAAGTGTGGACAGAGATTGTGATATAGACTGAGTATACCAAAGATTAGGAACCCCCCCTTTTGCCCTCAGAACACCCTCAATTAATCGAGGCATAGACTCCTGAAGGTGTCAAGTGTTCCACAGGGATACTGGACCATGTTGACTCCAATGTTTTCCACAGTTGTTTCAAGTTGGCTGGATGTCCTTTGGGTGGTGGACAATTATTGAAACACACAGGAAACTGTTGAGTGTGAAAAACCCAGCAGTGTTGCAGTTCTTGACACAAATTGGTGTGCCTTGCATCTATAACCATACCCTGTTCAAAGACACTTAAATCTTTTGTCTTGCCCATTCACACTCTGAATGGCACACACACGCAATCCATGTCTCAATTGTCTCAAGGCTTAAAAATCCTTCTTTAACCTGTCTCCTCTCCTTCATCTACACTGATTTTAAGTGGATTTATTAAGTGACATCAATAAGGGATCATAGATTTCACCTGGATTCACCTGGTCAATGTATATCATGGAAAGAGCGGGAGTTCTTAATGTTTTCTATACTCTGTGTAAAGCATGCACAGAGATGATGATTTAAAGTGTTATTAGGTAGGCCTATTTTTGTAAATAAAACATCAGTCAGCTTTAGAGGCCCGGGTTGTGTAAAGTAGCCCTACTTACAATAAAATGTAGTTCTTTTAATTAAAGATTATTGAATTTAATTAAATTGGATGAAATTCAAGCATTGTGTTGTCTGCCTGCTTTTCCCTACTATGTCTTCATTGAAACTCCCCATCATACAGTAGGTGAGCGAACATTCAGTATATCATGCCCCTCTCAATGATAGAATAAAATAAATAGGGTCTGTGGCCAGGCTGTCAGGGTAAACTACTGGCCCTCATATCATAGTTAGGTTCAGAAGTTTTGTGGTCTGTTGAGCCTAATCACTGGCGATGATTCTTTGTTGAAACGTTCCATCCTGTGTGACGAATGTCTTGTGACCCAATACGCATATTTCAGCCATTTGTCCACAGCTAGGTTGCATTAGAAATGTTCTATTAGTCGATGTCTAAAATGTGTTAATACAAAGTTGTCAGTGAGCAATATAGCGCTGTGCACTTTACTCATATGAATAGTTTAGAAAATAAATCTGTTTAGTAAAGAATCATCAATGCATTCAAAACTCAAGCGTTTCATAAAATTTCACAACACTTTAACTTGGCATTATTCCATCTGTATGATGTGACAGAGGTTGTTACATGAGAAAGCTGTTGATACATCAAAATCAACAAGCCCTTAACCAACAATGCAGTTTTAAGAAAATAGAGTTAAGAAAATATTTACTCAATAAACTAAAGTAAAAAATAAAATCTATAAATAAGTAACACAATAAAATAACAATGAGGCTATATACAGGGGGTACCGGTATCAAGTCAATGTGTCTTGCTGTCACTCATGAGTTAAAGTGAGAAATTCCCTACCTCAATAAGCCCTCAAAGTCAGCCAAATCCCAGATTTCACAATCTTCCATATGCCACAATGACTCACTCCCAGGACTCGGCTTTAAAACAGCTCTCCCCACAGTGGCAGACAGAGCGGTTTTCTTCTCACAGCGGCAGATTCAAACTCACCACAGACAGAGAAGGAAGGAAAGAAAGAAAGAACTCGCAACTGGACTGAAAAAGAGAGAAAGATATAACAATAAATACTTTACAGTACCTTTTACCAGCTAGATAACAACCTTAGACTTTATTAGAGGATTTCTAGTAGGATCATCTGTAAACCCCAAGATGAGCATCAGAATGTCAGCCAGCCTTGTCGTTGTGCTCCTGGCCCTCCTGACCATTACTGAGGGTGAGTTTATATTATTACCTACATCACTCTGACTCAATGCATTGACACCAATGGACATGAATATAATGGTTATGAGCAGTAGGATTACTATTTACCTTTATTGCACTGTATCTTGTATCTTATTTTACATACAAATACATCTGCATCTCTCTCTATATATATATGAAATATATACTGTATATATACTTTATATATGCCATTCAACACACGCTTTTATCCAGAGCAACTTACAGTCATGCGTGAAAGACTCTCTCTCTTTCCCTCTCTCTAACTAATCAAGTGTGTTTGTCATCACAGTGGATAACTGTGTATTCCTTCTACCGCTGACCCTTGACCTCTTACCTCTTTCAGGGATGAGTCTGAGAGGCATGGGGGCTGACCTGCGATGTCGCTGCATTGAGACGGAGAGCAGACGTATTGGTAAACTCATTAAGAAGGTGGAGATGTTCCCTCCCAGCTCGCACTGCAGAGACACTGAGATCATGTGAGTCCTGCTGCTTCCTGACTATAGTCATATTACACTGGCAAATGCTTACTGTAAAATATGGTTATTATATTATGTTGACATTAAATGTGGTTACTATATAACGTTAACTTAAAAATATATAACTTCAATTAGTCAGCCCTACTCCCTGACTACCATCCAATTTCATTAGCTAATGCTGACAGTAAAATATAGTTTTTACCAAGTTTCATGATTGTCTGACTGTGCTGTGTGTCTGTCCTGCAGTGCCACTCTGAGCAAGAGCGGTCAGGAGATTTGTCTGGATGTCAGCGCTCCTTGGGTCAAGAAGGTCATTGAGAAGATGCTGGCCAAGTAAGTACAATATAAACTCGTACGGCCTAAGGATGTAAACCGACCCGGTAAAACAACACAGATAGGATGACTGTCATTTAAGAGTTTGATTGGACATTATGATGTCATAAATACAGCAAATACAGCATGACTTGCTTCACCTGACAGAAATATGTCTAGGTTCAAGTGCCATTTTCTTAAATTTTCATTTATCCTAAGCTTGGGGGATTTTCTTATCTAGCTTCACAAAAAGTTCTGAATCAACTTGACATTGTTGATTATATTGTAATAACGTAGTCTTTTATTTTCCTCAACAGCAACAAATGAAGAGGGGGAATCATCCCATGAATACTCTGGGATTCTGAACTGTTTACAAGATACAAACCAAATAAGTATTTATAAGATATATAGGCTGAATTCTATCATTTTCTATCCAGGTTGAAATAGAATACTAGATTTAGAGTGGCATGAGACTGTTTTAAGTGAAAAGACAGTCGGTTTCTTATATACAACCAAGTACTATGTACTAAACTTATATTTTATTTGTATTTATAAAGTGTTTTCCTTTCATTGTTATAATCAAATTATGAGATTTACATGCATTCCGGTTGTATTGGAATGATTTCGTAATGAATTAACGTCACATCCTACTTGACCCTCAAACGAATGTATTCATGCAAACCTCAGTATATTTATTGATGCATTTATTTAGTTGTCTATTTATTCATGTTAAACTGTTGGATCATGTTGAAACTTCCAATCTAATTCAATTACAATAAATGTTTAAAAAAAACAACTCTGAAATCCGTCTCTCGCTGTCTCTATTTCCTGTATATAACCATTACTCCACTTCTAAAATGCAATCACAGCTTGCTGTTGCTAGTTAATTTGTCCTGAGATATAAACAAGTTGTTATTTTACCTGAAATACACAAGGTCCTCTACTCCGACAATTAATCCACACATAAAACGGTCAACTGAATCGTTTCTAGTCATCTCTCCTCCTTCTAGGCTTTTTCTTCTCTTGACTTTTTCTTCTCTTGACTTAATATTTATATTATATTTATATTTTTCCTAGCCACCGTGCTTCTACACCTGCATTGCTTGCTGTTTGGGGTTTTAGGCTGGGTTTCTGTACAGCACTTTGAGATATCAGCTGATGTACGAAGGGCTACATAAATACATTTGATTTTTAATTTTAATTTTTGATATTGCGATGGGCAACTTTCATAAATTAGGTGCATTACCGCCACTGATCTTGTTCGTCTTTCAATCACCCATGTGGGTATAACCAATGAGGAGATGACACGTGGGTACCTGCTTCTATAAACCAATGAGGAGATGGGAGAGGCAGGACTTGCAGCGCGATCTGTGTCACAAATAGAACTGACTTCTATTTTAGCCCTTTGCAACGCAGATGCTCGTTGGCGCGCACGAGCAGTGTGGGTGCAATAATTGAATAATATAGATTTCTAAATGTATTTTTCAACGCTCGCGCACATGACGTGAGTCTGTAAAGAAACATGATTTGCCCAAATGGTAAAGTTAATCTTGAAGGCATCCGCTTTGTCCCTCTGTTCAAATTGATTGTGCCTCCTCCCTTGCATTGACACATTGAGCAAATTCAGATTATCAAAAATATCAACCAGGTAGGCAAACCTGCACAAGCAGTTCCTCACAATCAAAATGTTTGAAGCTCATAAAAGCGACCTGTAACAGCTGTCTTCCTCCTCCTCCTCCGACGAGCAGGAGTAGTAAGGATCGGAGGACCAATGCGCAGCGTGGTACGTGTTCATGCTCTTTATTAAAACAAGTGAACACTGAAACGAAACAATAAACGACACGTGAAATAACCAACCGAAACAGTTCCGTGTGGAACACACAGACACAGAAAATAATTACCCACCAAACACAGGTGGAAAAAGGCTACCTAAGTATGATTCTCAATCAGAGACAACTAACGACACCTGCCTCTGATTGAGAACCATACCAGGCCAAACTCAAAACACAACATAGAAAAACGAACATAGACAACCCACCCAACTCACGCCCTGACCATACAAAACAAAGATATAACAAAAGAACCAAGGTCAGAACGTGACACGACTCAAAAGTTTACCCTGGAAAGCCAGCGGACCTCTACATGATAAAGCACCTGCTGGTGCTCCCTCCCCATATCCCTGCAGAAGGCCTGGAGACACCTGCTGGTGCTCCCTCCCCATATCCCTGCAGAAGGCCTGGAAACACCTGCTGGTGCTCCCTCCCCATATCCCTGCAGAAGGCCTGGAGACACCTGCTTTCATGGAACTCTTTTTGATATAATTGATACACTTGATCACATTCTGGAGAGTGGCGTGGTGCTCATGCACGATGACCTTCGCTACCAAAGCCTCCCTGTGTAGGTAGCAGTGGTTCCACGTACCACTCGGTGCTCACGGAGCCCAGGTACATATCCATTGTGCTAAAGACAGCCTCTGCGGTGGTGATGGGCAAATCAGCACTAAAAAGGAACTGCTCCTCAAAGTTATTATCCCAGGCGTGTCTGACATAGACCATTAGAATTGCATGGTTAGCCACATCTGTTGATTCATCAAGCTGCAGTGCGTAATGGCCATTTGCAGTATTTCACTATGATGTCTGACACGATATGTCCTCAGACATGTCCTGGATTCTCCTCCTCATGGTGTCATTGGATAGGGGTATGGTTTTAAATTAGCTGGCGGCTGACTATCCCACAATTTCAGTGTACATATCAATCGCAGCAGGGAGTATGAGATCCTCTGCGCTGGTGTGGGCTTTTTTGCGCATAGCAATATGCTGGGCCACAAGGTATGATGCGCAAAGTGCCTTTTCTTGTACTGTGCATACCTTGTTCAATGACTCTTGTGAGGCCTCCAGATATTGACATTTCCTTTAAAAAAAGTCAGCTGTCTATCTTTATGGCTTGGATGCTTGGTGCCCAGATACCTTTTCATTTAGGAAGGTTTCATCCAAAAGAGCTAACAGCTCATTGCATAGGACCCACTTCGGGCTACACCAGCGGAGGCTCCTCAGAGGAGGAAGGGGAGGATCATCCTCCTCAGTGAAATTCCATAAAAATACAATTAGTGAAACATTAAAAAAGTGATCCTTTTTGAATAAACTATACTAAATATATTCATATGTCACCAAATATTTATATATATATACAGCTACTGTCGCCTCTATCCCCCTCTGGCTACATAGACTTCAATACAAAACCTAGGAGGCTCGTAGACATCACCCCATTCCATAGACATAAATGGTAATTATGACGACTTCCGCAGGATGTCCTCCAACCAATCAAAGCTTTTGCAGTATGAACTGACATGTTGTCCATCCAATCATAAAATTAGGATCAGGGAATGAACCAAGTGTGTTGTATTGGGATTGTTCCACAGAGCACTATGGGGGTTCTCTGTGTAAAGAATCCCTTTCATTCTCTGGGGTACACAGAAAAGGTGCACATTGTAAGCGAGGGTCGACCTCTGCCTGAGATCTGTTTCATGAAGAAGGATAAAAAGGTGAGGGTGTTCAACACCAACCAGTATCAAAAGTACTGGCAATGCTTGCTTTATGGAAAGGTTGAGCCTTGGTCGAAAGGTGGGTACAGTGACCCAAAGAACATTGATCATTCAGCTAAACAAAAGCAGGAAGCATAAAAATGCCCATATCAGATTCAAGCTTCTGGGAAAAATCTGCATTGATTATGACGAAGGTCTGCATATTCAAACACAACGAGAAGTAAGAAGTAAGAAAAAGGGATGTTCTTAAGAGGTTTATCAACACCACTGCGCCTTTGGCATGGAAGAATTTGCTTTAAGAGGATGTGACCAGTGGGAAAGTTCCGCCAACAAGGGTAACTGCAGACACAAGCAAAAACTCATGACATAAATGTTGCAGTAGCCTAGGCCACACCCAAACAAATCTGATATGCTGCATGAGATGAAAACAAGATTATTTTTCAATCTGATCAACTGTAGGCTACTTACAGCCTATGCGCCCTGTCCATCTGGTCAGGGTAAACTAATTGGTAATGTTATATATTTATAGTCCATTGTGTGTCATGAGAAAATGTGAATGTGATCAAATGTAGTTTATATTAAAAATTGGGCTGGCTAGGCTGCCTATACATTTTTAATCCCAAATTATTAACTGGAATTATTCCTCAACATAATACTGATGACAGATGTGAATAAATGTTTTATGAGGCCTACAGTTGCATAGGCCTGTAATGATGCAAAAATGCATATAGCAAGGTCAGCCCTGTGAGTTCTATCGTCTATAAATTGTTGTCTCTGTGTCTGGGTAGAGGAAATCCCCCTCATAATCTAGTCTAAATACAATTAACATGAACAAATATAAGGTAGCTGCAGTTTCACAGGGTTTTCATCCACCCAGGGCCAGGAGTTTTTTTTTCAGGAGTAAATAAAACAACATGTGACCTGATTAGGAACAACTGGGCCCATCATAGCTCATATAAAACCTTTTTACAACTGATTAATCACTGTCATACCTTATAGAGTTTTCCTAGTTAGGTTAACATATAAGGAAAAACTTCACACCCCAGGGGGTTAAACTTGCCCCACCTCTCTGGGACCTATGGTGCCAACAGTCTGCTTGCAGTTGTCAGGTATATGGATGATCAGGGCTTTATTCAGTAATGTTTCTTGGGCTACTTTAATGTGTCAAGTGTGCGAGATGCGCAGTCTGTGTTTGACTTACTGAATTTTGAGATGTCTGAGTTTATCTTCATAGAGAAACTTGTTGTCCAAACCTACGATAGCGCAGCTGTAACGAAATGTATCTGCTATTTGTATGTACAGCTAAGTCCCCTCCTGTTCCCTGATTAAGAGGTGATGACTAATCCACTCTGCTACCATTGTCAACTTTCTCCTGACATGAACTGAAGCCGTGTCTCATGTGCCCGCTCATCCACTGGCACATTGAATGTTTCCTTTCCAAGCACTGTGAGTACCCCGATACATTTTCTCTAATTATTGTATGCAGAGTCAATCACATACAAACAAAATCACATTATTACACATCAATGATTTTACTTCTTACTTGGACTAACTCATTCTTAGCTCTTTTGTCTAACTGTGTAGTGTATTGTATTATTGTTTGTTTGTCTTCCCAGTCAAATCCTGTCCTGCACTGGTCAAGCCTCTGAACACCTCAACTCATGTCCAAACTCACCCTGACTTTCTATATACAGTGCCTTGCGAAAGTATTCGGCCCCCTTGAACTTTGCGACCTTTTGCCACATTTCAGGCTTCAAACATAAAGATATAAAACTGTATTTTTTTGTGAAGAATCAACAACAAGTGGGACACAATCATGAAGTGGAACGACATTTATTGGATATTTCAAACTTTTTTAACAAATCAAAAACTGAAAAATTGGGCGTGCAAAATTATTCAGCCCCCTTAAGTTAATACTTTGTAGCGCCACCTTTTGCTGTGATTACAGCTGTAAGTCGCTTGGGGTATGTCTCTATCAGTTTTGCACATCGAGAGACTGACATTTTTTCCCATTCCTCCTTGCAAAACAGCTCGAGCTCAGTGAGGTTGGATGGAGAGCATTTGTGAACAGCAGTTTTCAGTTCTTTCCACAGATTCTCGATTGGATTCAGGTCTGGACTTTGACTTGGCCATTCTAACACCTGGATATGTTTATTTTTGAACCATTCCATTGTAGATTTTGCTTTATGTTTTGGATCATTGTCTTGTTGGAAGACAAATCTCCGTCCCAGTCTCAGGTCTTTTGCAGACTCCATCAGGTTTTCTTCCAGAATGGTCCTGTATTTGGCTCCATCCATCTTCCCATCAATTTTAACCATCTTCCCTGTCCCTGCTGAAGAAAAGCAGGCCCAAACCATGATGCTGCCACCACCATGTTTGACAGTGGGGATGGTGTGTTCAGGGTGATGAGCTGTGTTGCCAAAAAGTTCAATTTTGGTTTCATCTGACCAGAGCACCTTCTTCCACATGTTTGGTGTGTCTCCCAGGTGGCTTGTGGCAAACTTTAAATGACACTTTTTATGGATATCTTTAAGAAATGGCTTTCTTCTTGCCACTCGTCCATAAAGGCCAGATTTGTGCAATATACAACTGATTGTTGTCCTATGGACAGAGTCTCCCACCTCAGCTGTAGATCTCTGCAGTTCATCCAGAGTGATCATGGGCCTCTTGGCTGCATCTCTGATCAGTCTTCTCCTTGTATGAGCTGAAAGTTTAGAGGGACGGCCAGGTCTTGGTAGATTTGCAGTGGTCTGATACTCATTCTATTTCAATATTATCGCTTGCACAGCGCTCCTTGGGATGTTTAAAGCTTGGGAAATCTTTTTGTATCCAAATCCGGCTTTAAACTTCTTCACAACAGTATCTCGGACCTGCCTGGTGTGTTCCTTGTTCTTCATGATGCTCTCTGCGCTTTTAACGGACCTCTGAGACTATCACAGTGCAGGTGCATTTATACGGAGACTTGATTACACACAGGTGGATTGTATTTATCATCATTAGTCATTTAGGTCAACATTGGATCATTCAGAGATCCTCACTGAACTTCTGGAGAGAGTTTGCTGCACTGAAAGTAAAGGGGCTGAATAATTTTGCACGCCCAATTATTCAGTTTTTGATTTGTTAAAAAAGTTTGAAATATCCAATAAATATCGTTCCACTTCATGATTGTGTCCCACTTGTTGTTGATTCTTCACAAAAAAATACAGTTTTATATCTTTATGTTTGAAGCCTGAAATGTGGCAAAAGGTCGCAAAGTTCAAGGGGGCCGAATACTTTCGCAAGGCACTGTATGTAAAACCATATTTGATGAAGTCTGGGTGGTATTTTCTCTTCTTGACAGGGACTGGGTTGTCTGCCTTGTTGTTGACATGGGAAGCAGCAGTAGAAGAAGAGGGAGCTACACGTTTTAAAAACTTGTCCATGATTTCACTCTGACAGCTAGCCTACATGAGTTAAATGACAGCTAACTATCCACATGTGCAATGCTTGCAGAACACATCTGCATATTTAGCTGTCAATCAAGCTAGCTGTCAGAAGAAGATCTGTATTATCTGATTGGACGTGTCACATTTTAAACAAAACAATGTGGCAGAATGAAATGTTTATTGGATCAGTGTGTCAAATCAAATAGTTTATTGGTCACATACACATATTTTGCAGATGTTATTGTGGGTGTAGCGAAATGCCTGTGTGTGTGTCGAGAAATCTGTCATTTCATTGGATCAGTGTGTGTGTGGGGGGTGAGAACGTTATTGTATTGGTCAGTTAGTGAGTGCATCACAAAAGCCCTCAGAGTGATGCACTGCATGTGTTATGGCTCATGTACACTAGTACACGGTAAATTGCTGAGTGCCGCTTAGGCCACTTTGTCAGCTTATAGCAGCATGTTATATTGTGTGTCAAGAATTCAGCACTGCAAGTTTGTATGAAGGTCTGGTTATTAAATGGGTAAATAGTTTAATCCATTCTCCATTTCATGAATTTATTCACAGGTAAATAGTAATATGCTCTAAAACGCTCTGGTGACAAATACACTTTGCTGCCCTGTTTCCAATCGTCCACATGGCTGGGGGAACCTATTCAAGCAAATAAATATATATAGAATTGAAAAAGAACTGATGTATTATTAGCTAAATAGCTAACGTAAACTCACATAAACTCGTACATTGCCTTGGTCCGTACAATTGCCCTTATTTTAGCGCCCCAAAAACGTAATACTTCCAGATCAACTGTAATGTCAATACCATTGTAAAGCACAATTTCTCCCCTTTCCAACAGAATCCATTACATGACCTAAACGCTGCCCGTTTCTGCATAATTCAACAAGGTAATGAGCCCGTCGGGTCTTTTTAAAAATGGCGGGTGGGGAAGCGAAACTAATGCGTGATAGTGAGAAGGAGAGATGAGTGGGAAAATTGCTTTTTTTTCACTCGATCTGTCCAACTTATCACCTTATTGCCTCTAAAATGTAAATAAAACACTATAAAGAGTTTATATAATGTGTCATTACATACCTATTTGAAGGTTTGTGTCGAATTTGAATCGGGTTTAGGGCGTTGCTAAAGTGATCTTAGAAGTAAACAGCGGCTTTGAGAATGATGATCGCATGCAACGATGATGAAAAAAATGCCTAGGTATCCCCCCTTACCCCCATCACTGTCCATTTCTTGTTTTGAAAGGATGATAGAAGTGCTACACCAGGTGGTGAGAGATTATAAGACAGAAATAGTTGCTTTATGCGTTACACGTCAAGATGTAATAGAGGGTCATTTTTTAAAACTTTTCTCCTATACTATAGAGCCATTACCATGTTGATCAACGCTTGAATAGAAACCTAGTTCACACCCCCGACTTTGACGTCAACAAACAATCCCATTAGTTTTCTTTGTAGCCTTGTTTGAATCTTGCGGTTGCGCACATTTGTACGGAATGGGGTGGGTTTACGTTACAGTGCAAGCTAACTCAAATGAGCAGCTAACGTAACTAGCTAGCTATCTAGACAACTTTACACACTGTATAGATAACGTTAGATAGCTAAGTGAATTAAATATCACCAGCTACCTAACTTCATATTGGCTAGCTATCTTGACATATTTATCACTGCTAAAAACAAACTCCAAATGTATTTGTAGGTAGCTAGCTAACAGCCATGAAGGAGGGTGAAAGGATAGCAGCCCCAACTGTCAAAGTGAGAGAGAAGGTTATTCTGGATAGGGCATGTACATTTGTGTAGTTCCAGTCCCTAAAAGTGAGGATGGAGATAATAGTAACATAATATTCAGTGCGGTCTAATGAAGTCTGTTTCTTGTGAGGTTTTCTGTCCTCAGATACAGAGAGCTGTGAAAGCCAGTCTGCAGATGAATAGGTCCCAATGAAGAGCAGTGGTTCTCAGTCCTGGTCCTGTGGACTCAAAGGAGTGCACATTTTTGTTTTTGCCTTAGCACTACACAGCTGATTCAAATGATCAACTCATCATCAAGCTTCAAGTGGTATTTATGTATTCATGCTATCCTTGATATGATCCTGCTATTGTCACATGCTACCCATGCACATGTGTGTGCACATGCATCTATCTATCCAATGTTATCATGATTTGTTTTAAGTGATATTACACTTTAGTAAGCCACAATGACCTGGTGATGTAAAAGTTGAATAATGACATTATCTTCCATATTCCTACAGATACCTTTCGGTGACCAGGGCTATCTGGGACTGCCTCCTGGAGGAATTCAGGAGGCAGCAAGAGAGGCAATATGTGTGCGGGAGATCTTCACCTCCTACTTCTTTGAAGAGGGTGATGTTCCCAGGCAACACCATAGACTACACAATACACAACCAAGAGCCATCCACATTGCAATAAGAGTATTATTCCATGTATGTATCTATGTCAACTGCAGTTATTAATTTCCCAGTTGATCTCTCCCTTTGATTTCTACTTCTCAGGTCAGGGTGCTGTTTAGGTAAGGGTGTGATGTATGTACAAAAACAAAACAGGCCATTTTTATTGAAAACAAATTGAACAATTAGACACCTGATAACCCACACCTACACACTCATGTATCAATCTGATTGATGGATTGTGTTGTGTAGTAAGCAGGCTCAGGTGGATAACTGTGGCTCCTTCCACCTTCAAAGAATAGGCAAGAGGGCCAACCATGGAGAATAGCAAGACACTTTATTATTTCTACAACTACTCTATATTATTTGTCCTCATGTGTCTGTGCTTGTTTTTCAAGATACAATAGTCTGCTGCCACTTAGTGTGGACACCAGGTGAGGCCACACACACAGATTACTGTTGAACACTGTCTCTTTAACTACCTTATCTTCTCAATAACAGTCTCTCTCCTTCACTTCACCCCTCTCTCTTCTTCTACCGAAATCCAAGAGGTTATATCAGCTGTGTCAGTGAAACCCTTCTGCACCTGAACTGGCTACATAGAGGGCACAGCATGATCAGAGGTAAGAGGTCACTTGGTCGGGTCAACAGGAAGTATTATTGAAGAGATGCTTTACATTGAAATACAGATAGAGATTTAGTAGTCGCAGAGTTAATGATCTAAGGTCAGTTTTGCATTTCACCTCCTGATGATTATGATGACTGAAGGTGTCAGAATAAAAACACAAAGCATAAACATGCTATCTCTCGCTCCCCATCTGTCTGCAGGTATGTTTTGATGTGAGAGAGGATGCC
Source organism: Oncorhynchus kisutch (assembly GCF_002021735.2). Taxonomy (NCBI): domain Eukaryota; kingdom Metazoa; phylum Chordata; class Actinopteri; order Salmoniformes; family Salmonidae; genus Oncorhynchus; species Oncorhynchus kisutch. The sequence continues at coordinate 77,772,883 of NC_034179.2, read as the reverse complement.
AATCCCCAGTCGTATCATCGCCACCTCACCAGCTCTTAAGATAACCTTCAGGTCGACTGGGAGTCCAAGGCTGGTTAGGAAACACTATTATGTAATTGTGATGAACTGAGAGAACATTAGGGTAGCACTGTGATCCATTAATCATATGGCGTCTTCCCTACTCCTCTGTTCTTACATCTTTCCCTTAGTCTTTTACACCTCTTTCTTCCTCTTTTTATAATGCACACCAGATGCGCATTGAAGTACAGATTGAACTTGTATTTATGTAGCCTGGAAAAAATAAACCCAGCACAGGACACAAACTAATTTGGGGTTGTTGATTCTGTCAAAGCTTACATTTAAAATAGGATAATGTAGGAGGGAAATCACCGCAAGGTGAAGTCACCATAAAGTAAAGTTAATTCTAAATCACAATCAAGTGAAATAAATCTGTTAGTAAGGTGCATAAAAACTATCTGAGTGCAATAAGTGAAATGCATAAACGGTAGTGGCTCTGCTTTCTATAGAAAAACAAGAAAATACAGAGACCACAATGTTCACAGTTAGAATGGACTTTCTAACATTTCAAATATCTGGGTACAAGATGTCCATAAACCTAAAGACACTGTGCATGAAAAACAAAATAAATGTCATAAACAAATATGAGTACTTACAAACACACTGTCCACGTGATACCCTAACCCCACATGGAACAGTAGATCCTCATCTTACACATACTGCACTGGGAGAAATGTCATATCAACAGATAAGTTACAATTCAAAAATGAAACAAAATACAACAGACTGAAGCTTTACACGAAACAAAATGTAATTTTGACAATTACTCACGCTTTACAGTTGGCACTATGCATTCGGGCAGGTAGCGTTCTCCTGGTATCCATCAAACCCAGATTTGTGTGTCAGATTGCCAGATGGTGAAGTGTGATTCATTACTCCAGAAAATGTGTTTTCACTGCTGCAGAGTCCACTTTACACCTCTCCAGTCGATTTTTGGTGGTGTGCATGGTGATCTTAGGCTTGTGTGTGGCTGCTCGGCCATGGAAACCCATTTTATGAAGCTCCAGAGGAATAGTTATTGTGCTGACGTTGCTTCTAGAGGCAATTTGGAACTCAGTAGTGAATGTTGCAACAGAGGACAGACGATTTTTACGAAATTTGATTCCAACTGACTTCTTGGAAAGGTGGCATCCTATGACGGTGCCACGTTGAAAGTCACTGAGCTCTTCAGTAAGGCCATTTTAATGCCAATGTTTGTCTATAGAGATTGCATGGCTGTGTGCTCAATTTGATACACTTGTCAGCAACGGGCGTCGCTGAAATAGCCGAATCCACAAATTTGAAGGGCTGTTCACATACTTTTGTATATATAGTGCATGATCAGGGCCGGCCCAAGTGTTCTATGTTTTAAAGATAATTTCCTGCAATTCTATACATTTTGCCATTGAGTATAGAGGAAATATTGCCATTTTAAAGCAAGTTTTCTGCAATTCTACACATTTTGCTATGTATCAGAGAGAACGTTCAGCAATTGCATAACTAATTTCATGCAATTTGGGCTAGGGCCAGCTCTGCTCCGACAGCTCACTAACAGCATCACAACAAAACACACATATGCTTTTGTTGAAGTAAATACTTATTCCCCTCTCACACTATCGGTTCCTCAGTGTGGTCTAATCCCGCCCCCTCCATTGTCCACTGCCCACCCTTTTCCCATCGTAAACCCCGTCTCAAAGGCCCTGGTGTGGTATCACTTCATGATTTTGCCCAATAGAACATCCGATGGAGGCAGTAGGCTAGTTGAAACACACACTTTAATCCCAAATCACCCCCTTCCCCTCCATTTGCGTGTTCACGCACAAGCCCCTAAACTGAAGGAGCAAAACTTATAGAGGGTGTTGTAGTATCTAATTAGACCCTCCCGTAGACACTTCTATTGAGCCTGCAACGCTGCCGCCTTCGTAGCGAATTAGAATACCATAAGGAATAGTGTTATTTTTGAGTTTGCGCAATTTCACACAAAAGAATAGGGAAGCGTGAATAATTATATGACACGTGCATTTGTTTATGTCTGATTTCTAGACTTGACAAACACAAAAGATGAGATACCTATGAAATTAAATGTTTAAGTGTTAGCCTACTGATATTTTATTATTTAAAGTGGAACTGAAGTTGATGGGTTTACTGATCCCCTCACCACGCAATTCAAGGGGCTTTATTGGTTAGGCCTTCATTGTAAATAATAATTTGTCCTTAACTGACTTGCCTAGTTAAATAAAGGTAAAAAAAATTGCCAAAGCACCACTCTTTGGAAGTCACCCTTGGAGTTTTGTCAGCAGCACGTGACAACAGAGGGCACTATGAGCGAGTTGGTAGGAGTGAGACGGTGGTTTGGGAATAACCAAGAAGAGCTGCATTCCAAACACTTAAAAGACACACCCTTTCCCCTCAAATGAAGTGGATACTTCTGATGTCTGACGAGTTGACACTTGCAGGGCAAGGGAAGAATGAATTAACTTTAAATGGACCACTGTTGTGTTTTCAGTCATCATTTTGTTAGTGGATGTACAATGATTGCGAATTGAATTATAAGGCATTTCGTGCCCGGAGTGAACATAATTGTACACTCGCAAACTCAATGAAACACGAGAGCTGAGGTGCCTAAATTGCCAATTTCTTTTGCCTGGCTAGTCATTTGGGCTGACTACAGAGATGGCTACGGGGATTTGCCCAAGGGCATAAGGCAAAGTGGAGGAGGGTGCTTTTCATGTGTTTGAAAGTCATTTCTGTGATTAAACTTGTCCCGATCACATGACCTGGCCAGCAAAAAAAACAATGGGCGCGTTCTTATCTCTTGTCAAACTATTTTAAAGTGTGTTGTATTATGGGGATACAAATTGTCTGACTTGCGCCTACATGTCGACTGCATGAACTTGACAAAAATCATGTGATCAAAGTTAATCATGTTTCGACTGCGGCCATCGCTTGCATTGTCAATTGTCAATCAATCAAATCAAATCGGATTTGTCACATGCGCCGAATACAACACACGTGAAATGCTTTCTTACAAGCCCTTAACCAACAAAGCATTTCAAGAAAGAGTTAAGAAAATATTTACAAAATAAACTAATGCAATATATAATAAAAAGTAACAATAAAACAAGGTTATATACAGGGGGTACCGGTACCGAGACAGTGTGCGGGGTACAGGTTAGTCGAGGTCATTTGTACATGTAGGTATGGGTAAAGTGACTATGCTTAGATGATAGACAGCATGTAGCAGCAGTGTAAAAACAAATGGGGGGGTGTCAATGTAAATAGTCCGGGTGGCCATTTGATTAATTGTTCAGCAGTCTTATGGCTTAGGGGTAGAAGCTGTTAAGGAGCCTTTTGGTCCTAGACTTGGAGCTCTGGTACCGCTTGCCTTGCGGTAGCAGAGAGAACAGTCTATGATTTGGGTGACTGGAGTCTTTGACAGTTTTTGGGGCCTTCCTCTGACACCGCCTAGTCTATAGGTCCTGGGTGGCAGGAAGCTTGGCCCCAGGGATGTACTGGGCTGTACGCACTACCCTCTGTAGCGCCTTACGGTCAGATGCCTTGCAGTTGCCATACCAGGCGGTGATGCAGCAGGTCAGGATACTCTCGATGGTGCAGATGTAGAACTTTTTGATGATCTGAGGTCCCATGCCAAATATTTTTCAGGTGTTGCCGTGCCCTCTTCACGACTGTCTTGGTGTGTTTGGACCATGATAGTTCATTGGTGATGTGGACCCCAAGGAACTTGAAACTCTCGACCCGCTCCACTACAGCCCCTTCGATGTTAATGGGGCCTGTTCGGCCCACCTTTTCCTGTAGTCCCATGATCAGCTCCTTTGCTTTGCTTACATTAAGGTAGAGGTTGTTGTCCTGGCACCACACTGAAATAAGTTGTGAACATTACAGTGTTTTTGTCTGACCCATGTGAGGGTGACTGAAACAGGAACTGCTGCAATTCATGTATAGAGTGGATATGTACAAAATAATGTGATGTTTGAGGTTCTCTCACACCAATTGATTGTACAATGTACACATATATATATTTTCAGTTTGTGAGTGTGTAAATATGAGTGTTGGAGACATGTTTATTTGGACATAATAAAGAAAAACTTTTGTAAACAATGGGAACACTGCCATTTTGCACTGAGCCTTGTGTTTGGAAAACCACATCAGTAGCTAGGTTTCCATCCTATTGGTGACAGATTTTCATGCAAATATTATGAGAAAAAAAGAAGGAACCCGCACACTGCTCTTGATAGTATCACTGCTCTTTAATAAGCTTCACGTATTGGCCTCATGGTCTTCATCAGAGCGTTTGTGAGTAAAAAAAAACGTCATCACCCCTAGCCTCACCCACATCTGTTCCACGCATCGAATGGGGTTGGAGTCGATATTATACAATCGGCATAAAGAGTGTGTTTCCACCAAACTGACTTGTTATTAAGTCAGTGCACGATGACATAGTTCACACAAAATGTACTTTTTCGCTTACGTTTTCATGTACCAAATAAAAATCTAAAGTTCAATGTGTTTCAATCGCATTTTCTACTCCGCCGCTATTTTTGTACAAAAATTAAAATGCAACTGTGTCTACTCTGGTCTTGACACATGTACTCTAGCCAACAGCTCACAGATACAGTGAGGGTAGGGTAGGCTACATGATGAGTTTACTATGGATAAGACCGAGAATATTTATGTAAAAAACAACAACATATATTACAGATAGCTATGCGCACACTCCAGCACTAACATCATTTACAAAACAAAGCATTTGTGTTTAGTCAGTCTGACAGATCATGGGCAGTAGAGATGACCAGGGATGTTCTCTTGATAAGTGTGTGCATTACACCATTTTCTTATCCTGCTAAGCATTCAAAATGTAATGAGACCTTTTGGGTGTCAGGGAAATGTATGGGGTAAAAAGTACCTTATTTTCTTTAGGAATGTAGTGAAGTAAAAGTTGTCAAATACCTAAAAAAATAACTTACGGGGGCCTCCCGGGTGACACAGTGGTCCAGAGACTCTGGGTTCGCGCCCAGGCTCTGTCGCAGCCGGCCGCGACCGGGAGGTCCATGGGGCAATGCACAATTGGCCTAGCGTCGTCCGGGGTTAGGGAGGGTTTGGTCGGTAGGGATATCCTTGTCTCATTGCACACTAGCGACTCCTGTGGTGGGCCGGGCGCTGTAAACGCTAACCAGGTCGCCAGGTGCATGGTGTTTCCTCCGACACATTGGTGCGGCTGGCTTCCGGGTTGGATGCGCGCTGTGTTAAGAAGCAGTGCAGCTTGGTTGGGTTGTGTTTCAGAGGACGATTGGCTTTCGACCTTCGTCTCTCCCAAGCCCGTACGGGAGTTGTAGGGATGAGACAAGATAGTAACTACTAACAAATAAAAAAATAAAAAAAATACTTAAGTAGTACTTTAAAGTATTTTTACTTAAGTACTTTACATCACTGCTGTCACTCAGGAGTAAAATGGAGAAATACCCTGCCTCACTCAGCCAGTCAGCCAAGTCCCAGATTTCACAATCTTCCATGTGCCATAATGACTCACTTCCAGAACTCGGCTTTAAAACAGCTCTCCTCACAGCGGAAGATTCAAACTCGCCACAGACAGAGAAGGAAGAAGAGAAAGAAAAAAAGAGAACTCGCAACCGGACTGACAGTAAAGAGAAAGATATAACACACTTACTTGTTACCAGCGAGATAACAACACACTTTATTAGAGGATTTCTAGTAGGATCATCTGTAACCCCAAGATGAGCATCAGAATGTCAGCCAGCCTTGTCGTTGTGCTCCTGGCCCTCCTGACCATTACTGAGGGTGAGTTTATATTATTACCTACATCACTCTGACTCAATGCATTGACACCAATGGACATTAATATAATGGTTATGAGCAGTAGGATTACTATTTACCTTTATATACTGTACTGTATCTTGTATCTTATTGTACATACAAATACATCTGCATCTCTCTCTATATATATGAAATATATACTGTATATATACTTTATATATGCCATTCAACACACGCTTTTATCCAGAGCAACTTACAGTCATGTGTGAATGACTCTCTCTTATCCTCTCTCTAACTAATCAAGTGTGTTTGTCATCACGGTGGATAACTGTGTATTCCTTCTACCGCTGACCCTTGACCTCTTACCTCTTTCAGGGATGAGTCTGAGAGGCATGGGGGCGGACCTGCGATGTCGCTGCATTGAGACGGAGAGCAGACGCATTGGTAAACTCATTAAGAAGGTGGAGATGTTCCCTCCCAGCTCGCACTGCAGAGACACTGAGATCATGTGAGTCCTGCTGCTTCCTGACTATAGTCATATTACACTGGCAAATGCTTACTGTAAAATATGGTTATTATATTATGTTGACATTAAATGTGGTTACTATATAACGTTAACTTAAAAATATATAACTTCAATTAGTCAGCCCTACTCCCTGACTACCATCCAATTTCATTAGCTAATGCTGACAGTAAAATATAGTTTTTACCAAGTTTCATGATTGTCTGACTGTGCTGTGTGTCTGTCCTGCAGTGCCACTCTGAGCAAGAGCGGTCAGGAGATTTGTCTGGATGTCAGCGCTCCTTGGGTCAAGAAGGTCATTGAGAAGATGCTGGCCAAGTAAGTACTAGATAGGCTGTATGAGTTTAAGGATGTAAACCGACCTGTTAAAACCACACAGACCTTCATCTTTCTTTATCCCGAGCTTGGGGAATTTTCTTATCTAGCTTCACAAAAAGTTCTGAATCAACTTCACATGGGCAATTATATTGTAATAACATAATCTTTTATTTTCCTCAACAGCAACAAATGAAGAGGGGGAATCATTCCATGAATAGTCTGGAATTCTGAACTGTTACAAGATACAAACCAAATAAGTATTTATAAGATTGATAGCCAGAATTCTATCATTTTCTATCCAGGTTGAAATACAATACTAGATTTAGAGTGGCATGAGACTTTTAAATGAAGAGACAGTCGGTTTCTTATATACAACCAAGTACTATGTACTAAACTTATATTTTATTTTTTATTTATCAATAGTTTTTATTTTGTTGAGATTTACATACATTCCAGTTGTATTGGAATGATTTCGTAATGAACAACATCACATCCTACTTGACCCTCAAACGTATTTATACAAACCTCATTATATTTATTGATATATTTATTTAGTTGCCTATTTATTCATATGAAACTGTTGAATCATGTTGAAACTTCTACTTCAATTCAATTACAATAAATGTGTGGAAAAATCCTCTGAAATCTGTCTCTCGCTGTCTCTATTTCCTGATTATAACTATTACTCCACTTCTAGAATTCAATCACAGCTTTTTACAACAGCTGGACTTAGACACGCCTTATGGCACTTTTCCCTGAAGCAAGGGAGTGTAGAGCATTGTAACAACAATACTAACAAGCAATCATTCAGTAAAAAGAACGACATCTCCTCAAACTAAACCAAAAGTTTGATTTCCATTTGACAGGAAAAGGGCAATTAATTGTTTCCTGTTCTACACAGTGGCCAATGAGCTTGGCTTGGATACAAGTCACTTTAGACTACCCCCATTCCAGAATGGATGATTGTACTTTGATTTTATGTTATTTGAGAAGATTCAGATCTCATCAACAAAAATATTTTGCTCGATGAAACTTCTATAACAGACAAATTGATGCAACATATCACAGCGCTCACATTTTTAAATATCTGGCAGTGGAGCTTGGCACTCTTTTGGTCATTACATGATCATAAGGTACATGTGTTTTAAATTCATTATCAACCACATTATCTACATCTCATTGCTTCAAGTTAATTTGCTTTACTTCAATGTTGTACTGGCAACAGAAGATACGCAGAACTGACAAGGTGAAGACAGTGTAGACTTCAGGTGAAGACGGTGTAGACTCCAGATGAAGACGGTGTAGACTCCAGATGAAGACGGTGTAGACTCCAGATGAAGACGGTGTAGACTCCAGATGAAGACGGTGTAGACTCCAGGTGAAGACGGTGTAGACTCCAGGTGAAGACGGTGTAGACTCCAGGTGAAGACGGTGTAGACTCCAGGTGAAGACAGTGTAGACTTCAGGTGAAGACAGTGTAGACTTCAGGTGAAGACAGTGTAGACTTCAGGTGAAGACAGTGTAGACTTCAGGTGAAGACAGTGTAGACTTCAGGTGAAGACAGTGTAGACTTCAGGTGAAGACAGTGTAGACTTCAGGTGAAGACAGTGTAGACTCCAGGTGAAGACGGTGTAGACTTCAGGTGAAGACGGTGTAGACTTCAGGTGAAGACGGTGTAGACTTCAGGTGAAGACGGTGTAGACTTCAGGTGAAGACGGTGTAGACTTCAGGTGAAGACAGTGTAGACTTCAGGTGAAGACGGTGTAGACTCCAGGTGAAGACGGTGTAGACTTCAGGTGAAGACAGTGTAGACTTCAGGTGAAGACAGTGTAGACTTCAGGTGAAGACGGTGTAGACTCCAGGTGAAGACAGTGTAGACTACAGGTGAAGACGGTGTAGACTTCAGGTGAAGACAGTGTAGACTTCAGGTGAAGACAGTGTAGACTCCAGGTGAAGACGGTGTAGACTTCAGGTGAAGACGGTGTAGACTTCAGGTGAAGACAGTGTAGACTCCAGGTGAAGACGGTGTAGACTTCAGGTGAAGAGCTGGTTAAAGGTGTTTCAAGTGATGTGCGTTTGCAAGACAGAGGACGGGAAATCTAGTCTCAGTGCGAGCTGAAATCATTTTGAAGATCATTTAGAAAGTTAAGACGAAGAAAATGTACAGTAAACCTTGCTAGGCATTTCCCCTAATACCATGCTATCCACTCGCCTAAGAACTTTATGTACAACAAGGAGCTTCAATGAGCAATCAAGATAACATGGCACTTCCTCTTTCACCCGAACTCAGCTCTCTCTTTTATCCTCACTCACTTCTCGCTTTGATCCTCACCGCTCTCTTTGGGTCTCAGCCTCTCTCTACCCTGAACTTAGTGGTGTGCAGGCAAGTGTCCGTTCACATAGAAGTTGCGTGTGACCTTGGGCAGGGTGACTCCGATGCCATCCTGCTCTGGGGTAAGGATGATCTGGAAGCCCAGACGAGTTCTCCTGGAGCAGAGGGAACATGTCCAATATGTCATCCTCCTCATGGCGAGCAGTCATTTGATACAACTGTATGACAATCATAAACTTGTGTCGAAAATTAAATGTATATCTTTCCAGAATTGTCACGTTCACTGTCATCAAACTCCCTGTCATAGATGAGCCAAGGTGCAGCGTGCGTGTAATTCCACATCTTTAATAAAGTGAAACCTTCACAAAAAACAGATAAACAGAAACCGAACGTGACGCAACCGTGGCGCACACAAACACACACAGAAAATAAATAATTACCCACAAACACAGGTGGGAAAAAGGCTACCTAAGTATGATTCCCAATCAGAGACAACGATAGACAGCTGCCTCGGATTGGGAACCATACCCAGCCAAAAACAAAGAAATAGAAAACATAGAATGCCCACCCAAATCACACCCTGACCTAACTAAATAGAGAAATAAAAAGGCTCTCTAAGGTCAGGGCGTGACAAGAATGTAATAATTACAGTGCATTTGAAAAGTATTCCGACCGTTTCACTTTTTCCATATTTTGTTGTTACAGCCTTATTCTAAAATGTATTAAATAGTTTTTTCCTCATCATTCTACACACAATACACCATAACGACAAAGCGAAACAATTACAAATTAAAAACAGAAATGTAAACCTTATTTACATAAGTATTAAGATATTTTGCTGTGAGACTCGAAATTGAGCTCAGGTGCAACCTGTTTCCATTGATCATCCTTAAGAGGTTTCTACAACTTGATTGGAGTCCACCTGTGGTAAATTCAATTGATTGGAAAAGTACACACCTGTCTATATAAGGTCCCACAGTTGACAGTACATATCAGAGCCAAAGCCAAGCCATGGGGTTGAAGAAATTGTCCGTAGAGCTCCGAGACAGGATTGCACAGATCTGGGGAAGGGTACCAAAACATTTTTGCAGCATAGAAGGGCCCAAAAACACAGTGGCCTCCATCATTCTAAAATGTAAAGAAGTTTGGAACTACCAAGACTCTTCCTAGAACTAGCCACCCAGGCAAACTGAGCAATCGGGGGATCAGGCAGGTGACTAAGAACCCAATGGTCACTCTGATAGAGCTCCAGAGTTCCTCTATGGAGATGGGAGAATCTTCCAGAAGGACAACCATCTCTGCAGCACTCTACCAATCAGGCCTTTATGGTAGAGTGGCCAGACAGAAGCCACTCCTCAGTAGAAGGTACATGACAATCCACTTGGAGTTTGGCAAAAGGCACCTAAAGGACTCTCAGACCATGAGAAACAAGATTCTCTGGTCTGATGAAACCAAGATTGAACTCTTTGGCCTGAATGCCAAGCGGCACGTCTGAAAGAAACCAGGCACTGCTGGGGTTGTTTGTCAGCGGCAGGGACTGGGAGACTAGTCAGGATCGAGGGAAAGATGAACAGAGCAAAGTACAGAGAGATCCTTGATGAAAATCTGCTCCAGAGCTCTCAGGACCACAGACTGGGCCAAAGGTTCACCTTCCAACAGGACAACGACCCTAATC